>NW_017729001.1:23595264-23612527 GCF_001723915.1 Gavialis gangeticus
CCTCCACACCCAGCCAGTCTGAATCCCCATCCCACAAGCCGCTTTGGGTGCAGCTGCTTTTATCGGCTTTCACCAGAGCCAAGCAAGTAAGTCTTGGTGGGGAGAGGGGCGAGAGGGGTGTAGGTTCACTGGGTGGGACCCCACATCACCCACGGGTTGTGCCTGCCCCCTCACCCCACCCACGGGTTGTGCCTGTCCCCCATCCCCTGGCCCCCCTACTACCCTCTCCCCATCTTGACTTACGTGATATCAGTCGGTAATTTTGAATCGATTTAACCTTCCCTTAATGCCCCCGAATGTCTGTACTTAGCCATGGGGACTTTAACAAGTAGCTACTCTTGGAACTGCCTAGCATGACTCTTTCCCTGCAGAACTGAACTGGGCACCCGGGGCCTCTAGTTCTGCAAACCTTTAGGCCTGCCCTGGCGTGTGAATAAAAAACGAGAATCCAAGCTCATTCAACTCATCAATGCCAGAGGCAGGAGAGGTGCGCTGAGGGGAGCTCTACCCTGCCCTTACCGTGCAACGTAATGCTCAAGGTGCATGGGCAAGCAGCCTCTTGGCTTACAAGCATCTCACATTGGATCCTATTTTAATTCCCCAGCTTCAGCCGAAGCTCTCAGATCTGAGGCCAGTAGAACATAAAACCCTAAACTGGACCTGAGTGGTGAAAAATACCCTTTCCCACCTTTTGTCAGTTTTGGCTTATTGGGAAAGAAATCTTTCCAGATCTCAAATAAAATATAGCTGGCAGCATGGGTCCTAGAGGAGGGCTGGGAAGGATGGAGGTGGAATAAAGCCCAAATGACTGCAGTCCAGCAATGCTTGGGAAGCTCTCCTTCTACCCCCGGGGGTTGCAAGATTCTGTCTTCCTTGCACAATTAACAAGCACAGGGGGGACTTTCTTATTGAAATTTTTAACTTCTGTTTTAATCAGAGATTTTCTGTTTGTTAAACTTTCATCAAACTTGAATGGAAACTGGTTTCACATTTGGGCTCCTTAAAAAAGATTCTCATTGACTTCAGTGAGAGGTGGACCAACCCCCTGTGCTGAGGGCCCACACTTAAATAGCTATTAGTCCTTAGGTAGATACTCTGGATGGGACTGATTTTATCCTATGAGCTTAAATCCTTTTGCAGTAAAATAAGATGGTACCCCCTATATAAAACACATAGTCTGTGTTTCCACAAACTATGAATAGTGCAATAGTTTGTACTTGCTTATGTCTAACCAATTTTTGCCCTTCAAGCTAGCATAGTAGAGTGCAAAAAACTAACATTGAAGCTGATGGAAGATATTTGTTGCTTTGTACTACACAAAAACCTTCAAACAGGTTTTCAAATTGGAGCAAGCTTGAAATAAGAATGCATTTTTCATTTATATAAAAATGGATTAGGCTGCTGGGGACTCCATAGACTTATATTTGTTGTTAATTCACCATATTTGCACTGAGTTTCTCCATCATACTCCAATTTCAGTTTTATCCTCTGAAGGAGATCAGAAGATCCTTTCTTTCTCTTTACTGAACATTCATGCCTTCTGAGGCTTATCCATACCTCAACATCTTTATGACTTGCTAATCATTAATTATACTATAGGAGGATTATTTATAAAACTACTGTTATTGATGAAAATATAAAAATAGTATTTTTATATATATATATATATGCTTCACTTGACACATGAATCAGCTAAAAATAGAGTCTGTTAGCCAGGTAGATCCCTGCTGGCTTGTACACCTTCCCTGTTCTCTCAGGGTTAAGGGCATCTGTACTTATGCTTATAAAACAAATTAGAAAGCAACCTGTCTCAGAGGGTAGCGTACAAAGATCCTCACGTCTTCCTACTCTTAACCAAATCCTACCCTGTTTTGAAGAACTAGACACCGAAATGAAGCGGCCAATTTTTTTGGAAGTGCTGAGCGTTTAGCCGGCTGTGTTGTTTTCATTTTTTCAAATCTGGTTGCTTCATTTAAGTGCTCAGGTGAAAGCATATCAAACTGTTTTGAAAAGGTGGCCCCTGTGCAATGGATGCAGATAGTGGAGGCAGTTGCAACACATCACATCTTGGAAGGTGATCTCAGTTCCTGCAGTTACTCAGTGGCTGCATCTACATGAGAGGCGGACTGCACAGTAACCACCGGTGTTACTGCGCCGTGCTGTCTCTGCATGGTTTTTTTCAGACATTATTGCACAGTGGCAATGAGCTACTGCACAGTAGAGGTACATCACGGTTAGTGCCTGCCAGTGCTACCTCTCGCTGGTGATGAGCTACTGTGCAGTAGCGTCTCGTGTAGACGCGCCCAGTGAGATGCAGTAATCTGAAGACAGAATTTGATAAGAAACAATGGGTGCATCTACATGTGCACTTTACTGTAGGTGGACTAATTAGCTCTGCAGTAAAGCGTCAGTGTCTACACAAACACCAATATTAGGGGACAGTTAACCCCACTGGAAGATAGTACTGTCAGAGACCGTACTATTTTATACTGGAGTTATTAACTGTGGTGAAACATGCATGTAAATGCTGACCCAGGCATAAATTGCTCCCTGTCAGCCCAGGCAGCACGGGGCCAACGTCCTGCCTGCTGCCTAGCCACATGGCTCTGCACTTAGGGCACTCTTGTGCCCCAGCCAGACCCTCCACCACCCAACTCTGTCATCTGGAGCCCAGGACTGACCCCCTAAGCCTGCTGCCAGCCTGGGGCTGCTCCGCCGTGGCTCCAAGTGCTGCTGTCCCAGACACTCATGCAGATGCTATGCCTGGGAGCAGTTAACTCTGGCATGAACTTTTCCAGAGTTTAGTCCATTGCCTTAATAGCACGTGTAGATACACCTCGTACATATGAGAAATCTTCCAAGCTCTGGGTACAAATGGTGACTACACTATAAACAGCAAAGGAGAGGTTGAAAGAACTCATGCAAATCATATCACTGGGTCTTTATTTTTTTGTATTATTAATCCCTACATCCTTAGTGGAAGTTTTTCTTGCCACTGTCTCTGTCCCTGGCAATTTTGTCAAACGCAAAATCCTTTGAAGATGAAAAGTGCTGTATAAGACACTAAATATCCTTTTCTTATCACCGCGCACTTTAGGATTCCAGCCAAATGTTTGCTATGCTGTAGGTGCCTTTTCTATTCGGCAGGTTATGTAAAAACAATTTATCAACATGGAATATGTCCAGTTTAGTCATACCTGTATTGGAGTTTTCTATAGCTCCTATCCTTTCTCAGGTAAAACAGATCTTTCTGCCAAGGTCTGCAAGGGAATTTTAGGGTCATTTCCTTTGACAGCTTCTCTTTCCCTGGTAGAGAAGACTTTCTTTCAGATATGCTTTTATTTTTTTTTTCTTTCCTTCATCTATGAATTTTGTGGGCTAGGGAGACTTTTACAAAAAAACAAAAAGTATATTCTGCAATACGGCTGAAGTTGATAAGACTCTGACGTATGGAAATGATTTCTACAGTTCAGCCCTCCTCAACCCAAAACAATTTGTCTCCAGTTTTCTCTCAATCTTGTGAGCCGTACGCTCCAAAAGGAGCACGGTTCTTAGACAGCTGCATGTTCAGATGTTACTGATGGATCGGGGTCCTGACCTGCGGCTGGCACCGAGGATCGGAGCCAAAGCCTAGAAAGAACAATGAACGGCGACAGGAGCAAGTGGAAGGAGCAGTTTGCAGAGCTGAGCTGGGCAGCACATTTTGCATGGGTTAGAGCCTTGACCTTGTTGCCCTCTTTGGATTCGGACACAAGGAATTTCACAATGACACATGCAAGCAGGAGATGTAACGTTTCCTAGTAAGACATTTTTCATCACTGATGTTCGTCTAAGCCAAGTGTTTTATTGCACAGGAAGGAATTGGAGAAGGGCGCCAAGGGATAATTCTCTCCTTCAGCCTTACCTGGATGGGGCTTGAGCCAGCTCCTCTTCGTTCAGGTTTCTTCTAGGCTGGGTGACGTTCTAGTAACAACAGTGTTGGTTATATCTGGGGGAAATTGGATAAGCAACTGGGAGTCTTCTGTGTATTGTTGGAAGCAGTATTTGGGCACCACAATACTTTGAGAGGGCTCACTTAGATATTGAAGAGATCAAAGGAGAGGGTTGTTCCCAGGGGATCTCTGCAAGAGACAGTTTTTGAGGTAGAGGCGAAGTTGCCAGATACCACCGTCTTTGGTCCTGTTGGAGAAAAATGCCTGATGGTGCCGCACCTTCCATGATGGACATTTTCTACCCCCAGGCCAGCAGTAGCACGTGCCTTGCTGCATTGTGTGTGCACAGAGGCCAAGTCATGTACGTTGCTAGATGTGGCTTCCCCCCAAGTTTGTCTTTTAGTACCCCTAGGGCTGCCCCCGAGCTGTGTAGCCATGTGAAGTGTAAGTGGGGAGTATCCACTATCCAGGCCGCTGGCAAAAGCCACTTATTGTTGGAGCTTGGTGGCCAGTACCACTACTCTCAATGATTTTATCTAGGAAATGGGAGGGCGTTGTGGTAACTGGAGAGTGGCTAAATATGTTAACTGGTCTATTGCCGGCCAGGTGTGCTTCTCTGAAGAAAGTGTAGGTGGTTTCTTATGGCACTGGACACAGTTCTCAAAATGTAATTATTCCTGTGTAGCTCTGTGATATTATTTGAAATACATCAGCGGGTTTGTAGAGAACCACTGGACACGTTCCTGTCTTGAGAACGCCACAGCCGATCGGTTCATTTCAGTAAGCGCTGCAGTGAGCTTTGACATTTAGCAGCCTTTACTTAGACATTTTATTTAGCTTTGGAAGAGCAAAAGAATTAGATTAAAATCAGATCATTGTAAATTTTATCTACACAGCTTTTCAGCATACAATAGAAACCGTCAGGGCAACAAAAAGCACTTTTTGTTCATGAGATTATCTCAGTCTGTATTTGTATAAGTTCTGCAATCAGAATAGCCACAGTGCTGTTTAAAGTAGGTCTGACCCCAGCGTCTTGTCATCTAGCCTGTGGGGCTCCCCACAAGCCATGGCCCCACATGCTAGATAGGCTCCAGTTTTGGTGCGCAGATGCCAGGCAGGGGCAATTAAGGGCTCCTGGAGCCTGATCCTTGCCAGGAAGAGGTGGTGCAGGGCCCTGGGTCCAGGGATGGACCAGCCCCGCACCATTCATCTGTCCTGTGGGGCCAAACCTGTGAGCAGCACTGGTTTAAAACCATCTTCACATGTGCTATGAACAGTCATTTTTTCCATAATTTTTCTCTTAAGGCATATTTAAAAATATGAACACATTTTAAAGGTGGTGACAAGAAAACAGTGTTCCTGCTTTTTAGCAATGTTTCAGTTTTGAGTCACAGTTTTCCAGTGCTCAATCAGATCTATCATTTTCTAAAGGTCTACTTTAATTCCTACAAATCTTTTGTAATTGGGATGAAATTCCTCCTGGTATAAAAAGCCAGGAAACATTCTTTGCAACATGACAGTCTCTTTAAATAGGATTTTGCTGCTGCACAGAGCTCCTGGCTTTCTGGGCTGGAGTGAGTGTGACTTTTAACATTTAATAGTCAAAAGAGCAGTTGCTTAACGTTAGGAGCTTTGCAAGTACGCAGAGTTGTCAGTCCTTGGTTTTGCTCCGTTTTTTGCCTTGAAACCTCCAGCTTTGTGTAAATATCAGACTTTTGAACCACACACACTTCTAGTTCTCTTGGTTGTAGAGAGATCTATGAATGTGAGACTCATAATGGCTCTAACCCCAACATGCAAATAAGAATCTCCCCATATTAATGATTTGTTTAAAAAAACCCAAGCCTTGCCTTTTTTGTGTCAGTCTCATGATTTTTGGGGACCAGCTCATGCAAGCTGAGAAGCTCAGAATCTTTCTCACATCATATTGGGATAGCCGATTGCAAAACTCTTCCCTGGAAGGACTGGGTTTCTAACTATCTAAATCATTTTATTGGTGTGGCCCATATGCTTTCTGTTTAAATTGTATGTAAGAGCCTTGTTGCCAGTTATCAACTAGTTGCTAATGAGCAGCAAAGTAACCCAACAAAAAGGCTTACGTGGGGAGCCAACAGTGGGAGAATAAAGAACAAAAAGCAGTCACTTAGTATAAAACTCACACCATCTCTGTCCTGTCAAATTGTTCTCTCCTACTCGGTTTTGGGTACGAACATCAGCCAAACATGTTCGGGTCTCTATAACAAATTGAATTTGATTTGCACATTATGAATTTGAAGAGATTGACTAAACTTTGAAAATGCATTGCATTCTTTGAAAATATTTTATTACCAAACAAATGAGTACTCCATTCAATACCGGGAAGTTAGGATGTGTATATGCATGCGTTCTTTGGGGGTGCATGTGGAAAAGACAAGAGATCGTTTTCAATGACTTGGGTTTACAATGATTGGGGCACTGGAATGCATTGCATCACTTTTCCATAAGCCATATGGTTGTTTTTGTCACAGTGAGGCATATGGATGTCATATAGCTATGGTTTCATGCAGAGATTTGCAGTATTCTTTGTGCAATAAGTGGAAAATCCTACTTTTCCAAAAATAAATAAATCAAAATCCAGTATAGTTGAACGGGGAAATAAAAGAAGTCTAATTCCTATCTAGCTCCCCTTATTAATACAGCTGTTTTACTAGGAGTGGAGAGGGCAGAGGAAAAGAATGGTTTCAGGATAAAATATGAGATTAGGACATAATGTATCAGAGCCTGGTAGAGCTGCCCCAGGTGAACGCTGGGATCCCTGGGCCTGTGCTGACCCTCTGCACTTTGCATTTAGTGCAAGCGCATCCTTTGCCTGAGTTCCAGCTCCATGGATATTCTGGATTTACGTTCACTTCTTCAGGGATGGACGATATTTTAAGCATACGTGGTTCATTTTGCTATCACAAGGAATTTACCAATCAGGAAACCACATGCATTTTCCCCATCTTTCTGAGCAATCTTTGTGTTCAGGTCAGAGCCCTCTGAAGAGTCCAGGATCTCTCTGACAGACGTGCTCTCTCCTCTGAATCGTAGAGAATTTGTCTGTCTCCCTTACAAGTAGTTTCCATTTTTCTCTGTTGGTGCCCTGGGTTGTAAAAGTGCTTCCCTATTTCTTGTCCAAATTTCTCGTGCTTCTGTGAGTCACTCCTGATACAATATGCCAGAGTTTCTCGGAGCGTGTTTTCTCTGCACAGTTAATTCAGACTCTTCCCTGAGTTTTAGCTCAAACCACCGTGTGTTGCATACAGAACAACTTCTGGCCCAGGTTTGGAGGCATTTTAAGCCTAGCCTCACTGGCCTGTCTGAGTTTGGAGATTAGAAGCTAGATGCTGCTTTCACTTGGCCTGGAATGAACTACTTTAAAGTGAGGATACCAGCAAATATCAGGCAAGTGCTGATAAGCTTCCGGTGCTCCTCTCACCGGTCCACCCAAAAGACAGACAAAGTCATTTGCTATTGACTTGATTGGAAAAGAAGCCCAGAGCATCTCAGCACAAAGAAAGATGTGCTTCTCGACACACGTGGCCAAGGGCAGGATGAATGGGTACATTAATGCTGGGGTAGCTTTGCTGTGGGAATACCTGTACTCTGGGTAGGCTAACCCAGATGCCAGTCACCCAAGTTAAATGTGCAGTGAAAACAGGTTCCAACTTTTAGACCCAGTGGGCACATTCACACGTGCTATTCAGGTGATTGAATAAACTCTGGCGCAGTTCACACTGGGGTTCGTTGCTCCCAGGTGCACCATTTGCACGTGTGCCCTGGACCACAACACGTTAAGCTGGGGCGAAGCAGCTCTGGCTGGCAGGGGCCCCTGGGGGTCTGCCTGCCAACCCAGGACTGCTCTGACCTGGTTCAATCTGCTGTGGAGGGACTTGCTGGGGCACTACAGTGCTGCAGTAAGGGGCTAGCCAGCAAGCAGCCCCTGCACTGAAGCACCCTCATGTCCCAGCCAGCCCCATCAGCTTCTACACATGCATTGCGGTGGAGTAAATAACTGTGCTATAGGATAGTACTTGTGTTTGGCAGTACTATCCTACATTGGAGTTAATTTGTTTACTCCAGCCTAATGGCACCACACGTAAAGATAGTGATGTTTTACTGAGGAGTCCATTAGGCTGCTCCACAGTAAACAGCTCATGTAGACGCACCTAGTATGTGAGAACTTTCTACTCCCTAAGCCCCTACCTCCTACAGCACAGTTGGAGATAACCGAGTTCACTTGAATGGAGAGCCATCCAGGTACAGTGACCCTCCACCGTACTTGGTTTCAAAGAGACCTGGCACTGCACTGGCAACATAGGTCTTACTGCACATGCACGGACAGGTTTGGTGATGCAGCAGTTGCATCATCTCGACCAGAATTCATAAGTTTGTCCATCAGCAGAGTCCCCAAATTATCATGGAGTCATACCACATAATTTCTGCTATGTCACAGCTCTGCCTCAAAATTAAAACAGTTGGGAACAGTCTGACAACAACAAACTGTGTCGCTCACGCTTGTGAGCAGTCCTCTGTTGGTTTTTATCCAGATTACTTCTGGACAGTTTGGCATATCCAGTGGTGTATGTTAATTCTGAAACAGAATCCAGCCAACAGCTAGGCCCACATTCTGCATGAACCATGGCTTTTTCCTTTATAAACATTAGTCTTGTAATTAAGTAAACCGTGACTTAACAGCTAGGGATGGGCAAACTCAGAACGGGATGCAGGGTTTGGTTTGGTTTGGTTTGGTTTGGAGAAGTACCCAGGAGCTTGGCTGCTTTTCCAAATCAGCAATGCCTGACTGAAAATTCCTAGGAACAGGATTTCCCTTGCTAGTTTTCTAGCAGTGCCACTTCTGCCTCCCCCCTGGAGATACTGTGAGAGCAAGCTTTATCATAGTTGGAAATTCAGAATGAAAAAAATGCTTAATTGGATATTAAAGAACCCCCAAAAGATTTGACTGTAAATACCTGAGAGCGTTCAGGAGTGAAGGGCAGAACAGGGGACTTTTTTATTAATTCGAGTCAGTTTGCCCATCCCTACTTCTTGATTATTTTGAAGCGCTGACTTGACCGTAGCTCTCTGTTACCCTACTGAGATGCATCCCCTGTGTTTTGGTTGTGCAGGCCAAAGTTCGAGAGCTAGAGGAGAAATGCCGGACACAGAGCGAACAATTTAACCTCCTTTCCAAGGAACTGGAGAAATTTCGGCAGCAAGCTGGGAAGATCGATCTCCTGAGCAGTAACTCAGTGGCATCCTCAGACCTCCCTGGCTCCCCTAGTAAATCTCTGTCCCAGTTAATGAATGGAATAGCCAACTCCATAGGCAAAGGTAAGAACAGGCACTTTTATTTAGTGAATTTGGAGTTAGAATTAACCCTCTCATGAACAAAACCCACTGAAAACTATGTGGTTTCCTTGTGTAATTGTGAGGACAGAGTTTGGCCTTGACTCTACTCTGTTACCTGATGCCTACTTCAGTATAGTTCATCTGACTTCATTGGAGTTCTGGAGACAACTGAGAGCAGGCTTTGCTCTAACGATTGTCCTTTGTTGTTTGCACCATGAGAGCCTGTCCTGAACATCAGACGTTCAAAGTGGTTGAGATCCTAATATGGATCCCCCTTTGTGTAATGAGTGCCTGAGGAGTCATGTGGGGGAAGCAAATAAATGTTCTCTGGATACAAAAGATCCTCTACTTCAGCTAAAGGAATGGGCTTATTATCTTGGAGATAGCAAGAGATTATGAGAGACCTAAGACCCAGGGGCAGATCCAGTTTTGGACCATGTCACAGAAGCAGTCGGGTTTTTTTTTAACTCCCTGAAGCAGATAAGTGCAGGGCCAGATTAATGCATAGGCAAGCTAGGAACATGCCTGGGGCTCTACGTGAAGAAGCAGCCCAGTTGTGCTTATTTTACATATTCTAATTATTGAGTGAAAAAAAGTAGGGGTCCATGAGTTTGTTTGCCTAGGGCCCACTAAAGGGTTAATCTGGCCATGGGTAAGAGTTTTCCCCCTTCCCCTTCCATGCTCAGCTGCATGTCCCCTCCCATTCCTCCCTCCCCACCCCCCACCCATTGCTGCTGCTGTCCTTGGGCCAGGGGGATCTCCAAAGGCACTCCTGTCCCACTACAGACAAGTTGCATGGGGAGCGTGGCTCTGCTGGGGACAGTAGCAGTGGCAGGTGGGTTCCTCCTCCTTGCCCAGTTCTCCTGGGTGTTCGTGGCCAGCCTGGCAGCAGGCTGAGGGAGAGGGAACCTTCTTGCCCCTATCACTGTCCCCAGCTAAGCTAAGGTCCTTGTGCAGCCCTGGAGCTCCCCTTGTCCTTGGCTTAGCCAGGGACAGCAGCAGTGGTGATCAGAGAAGAGGGGAGAAGTGCTGCTGAGCCTGGTGGGTTAGGGAGGGGGTGCCAAGAGTAGGAGGGAAATGGTCTGCCTGCCCTGGGCCTCCAGCCCCGCACCGCCAGTCTTTGCTCCCTCACCCACCTTTACAAAATCCTAGCTCTGCCTATACTAAGACTTTTATAATGAATTGGCTTCAGTTACATCTGCTTCCTTCTTTTTTTTGCTCTAAAATCTACTTCTAGTGATATTTATGTGGGAAAAGCTCCATGGAAAATGTTGTGAAAAATTAAAATATTTTTGTCTTAGTCAAACTTTCAGGGGAAAATTTAGATTTTCCTTCAGAAAATCTGCAAACCTGAGAACTTTGGGGATCTGAGGTTTTTATTTGCCCATGGAAACAAAAATTTTGGACAAAAGCAGATGCTTTACACATAGTTGCTTATTTAGTCAAACTTGATTTTTTCATTAGAAAAGTTTTAATGGAACATTTTTGAGTAGCCTTCTATGCAGGAAACTTCCAATGGCTTTAATTTTTTTTCCCTTGAAATACTGATGATAACTTGACAGAATATAATCAGTATAGTGTATGGTGACCACTATACCTCACTATACTAACCAGTAGAATAGTGCATCTAAGCTACAGGGGACTGAGTAGAAACAAGTTTTCTTTCAGTTTTAAGAGTGTAAAAAATGAGGTATAAAAATAATTTAATTTCAAAATATATTTAATCTACATTTTAATATCCTCTCTGTCCACCTTGTTTTCTCTTCTGACTGTGTGTTTCCCACGGAACTGCATTGAACTTTTGCCAGGTCTTCTCCTTTGCCAAAGGCAACTGCTCCTTCCAGCTAGCTGAGGTTGTTCATTGCTCCTTACGCCCAAGTAATTTTAAAAGGTCAAGGCAGTATCATTGGTCAGGAGGTTACTTGGGGATGCATGGAAGGAATCCAGAATGTAAATCACACTTTTGATGTCTTGTAGAAATGTGAGTGTCAGCAGTGATGAGAGTGGTGATGTGTGTATAGTCTAGTGCAGTACATCTCTTCGCGTCAAAAGGGCCTGTAGGTGGTATGGTAGGACATACAATAATTAAACATTAAACATAATCTGCAGTATTTGTTCTGTCCCTAGCCTGTGTGCTTCCTCCCTGGGGTTTGGAATTGTTTGAATCCCTGGCCTTTGAAGCATGCTGCCAAGGCCACCTATTGTTAGGGGTTTGATGTTATATTGTAATATTTTGATGTTTGTAAATTATGGGTTAGTTAAGTTAAATGAAACTTCCATTGGTATATGGACACAGCTTTGTGACTGGATAATTTTTCCCCTGTGTGAACTGTAGATCTAATTAATTGTCAGGAGAAAAGGTTGAAATTTTTCACGTTTGTTTCGACAAAACTTCAAATATTAAATTTGGGGCAATACTTTTAATTTAAGAAGTAATTATCTGGGTGTATAGGGCCCATCCAAAGAACCCCATATAGTCAATATAGCAGGGGTGGGCAAAATTCGGCCCGCGGGCCGGATACAGCCTGCCAGGTCATCCTATCCGGCTTGTGGAGCCCCTAAAAAATTTAGAAAATTAATATTTATCTGCCCCTGGCTGCCTGTGATGGTGGCCCTCGATGGCTTGCCAAAACTTAGTAAGCAGCCCTCCACCTGAAATAATTGCCTGCCCCCGCAATATAGTTTTTCCATTCACTGCAGGGTCCTTTGGACCTTCAAAGGTGGTGGATAGTAAGGGGTTTTTATGCATTTAAATCAACAGTGTCAAGTACATGGGCTGCAGGCCAGATCTGGACCAGAGAGCCATGTCATCTGGCCCCTGGGGCTCATAGAAGGGCTAGGAATTTGGAGATGAGGCAAGCAGGGCAAGGGGCCACCGCAGAAATCTGGGGTATGAATCCTTGTTGGAGACCCATGTCAGCGGTTGCATTAATCCCCCACACTCTGCTGCTCACCCTGCTGCAGGAATTGGGTACTCCTGAAGCCTGCGAGGCTCCTTGCAGTCTGAATCCAGCCAGGGTAGGAGAGCAGCAGGTGAGTTTGATGCCCCTGATTTAAACTGTAATAGAAAAATGCAAAATACACAAACCTGAAAATGAAGATTGTTATAGCAATAACATGGGTATTGAGAAAGCAAACAGGGTTTTTTTCTGCTCGTGAGTGTGCTGGTATCAGAGGAGGAGTGGGCAGGGGGAAGGGGGGCGGATTATTAGCCCAAGTGAAAATAAGATGGGTTCTGTAGTATGCTGAGCACATATTGGCTTTGCTCCAGGAAGGTACTTAAGCATGCAGAGTCCATGAAACTAGGCACGATCTTAAAGTTAAGCAACTAATAATAAGTCAGACTCTCTCAATGGCATCATCTTATTTTCCTAACGATTAATTGAAATAGCTGAGAAAAATGCACCCTGGAATAAATATTTTGAAGAATCTATCAGGTATTGGTCCCCTAGACCAATACAGGTTGTAGTTGTATTGGTCTAGAGACAAAAGGAATTAAAACTCAGGGAAGAGGTGATAACGTTTATTAGACCAAACAGATATTTGCAAACAAATTTGTTTAATGTATTAGGAAATAGGAATTTTCATTTCCACATAGGAGAACTTTTACTATCTCTTCTCTCTCCTATGCCTGATGAAGGGTGTGTGCACCTGAAAGCTTGCACATAAATACAATAATTTGTTTGCAAGTATCTAGTTGGTTTAATAAAAGATATCACCTCTTCCACAAGTTTTGATTCCTTTTGAAGAACTTATAGCATGGTTCTTCCTCAATTATGAAAGACCTGTTGGTACCTGGATCATTGGACCAGAAATCCTGGGACCAATATTCATATGTGGTATCAATGCATTAATAGGAGTGATGTTGCACTAAGAATACTTTTAGTTCATAATTTGTAAGCAAGCAGGTGATAGTTGTTAAAGAATCTTCCATTTTACAGTACAAGTTTTGTTACAGCAGGCTCCTGGAATTAAAAGTAGATTTTTTTTTAATGCCCTGGGGCAAGAGAGGACACAACAACTTTCAAAACAGAAAATGTCAGAAATGAGGCCCAATTATGACCAGTTGCTCTTCCTTAATTGGTAATGGGTAAACGTATCAGAAAATAAAATAAATGTAGACTCAGAGTGGATTAAAATGTACAGACAAAATCTGCTCCAGAGATAACGATAATGTTGCAGCCAAAGCCAGATTTAAAAACTGACAAGATTTGTTGTTTATCAGATACGAGGGGCATTTTAATGTTCTTTCCCAGACATACAGGGTAGTCCATAATTGATCAATCAATGATAATCCGAGTAGAAAGGAGGGTGTAATAGGCTCGTGGTCAGACACTTTAAGTATGATCAACTTTAATTGTGTCCAGAGACCTTTAAATTAAGTAGTCTGTAGCTTTTGTCTCTTCCCTTGAAAGAATATTCTTTAAACTTCCAGAAGCCAGCTACCCTAGTTCTGTAGATTTGCTCTTGTCCTGGGGAGTGGGTGCTCTGGGATTATATGATTATCAGCCAGTAAGAATCATAGTCAACTTTAAAGTTAACGTTATCAACACATTGGTGTTTCTTGGGATGCTTATTACTCGTATGTTAACACCAAAGTATATAGTTATATTTATATTACACTTCCAAGCCTACAAGCAGGAAATAGCCCTCTCGAATATGATCATCCTTAATGGTTTTCAAACCTCTCTGTCCTGGTTTGCTGATATGGTATCATTTTAATAAAAAAAAAAAAAATTTAAAAGCTCTGCTGCAGAAAAGGTCTCAATGTTAAGGCACACGGCTGTAAGAAACCCCTGGGTTGTGCCCTTTAGTGTTGTGTCACCTTCCTTTACTAATATTATCTATAAACCACTAGCATAAGAGGGAAAACGCACTTCAATGGGTTCATAAATGGAGAAGGACCAAATCTTTTTTGTTCTTACTGCAGGGTAAAAACCCAGTGACGTTGCACCAAGGCAAAAAGAGAATTTAATTTGTAACCATGGCGTATTTTGATCTGAACATTTAGCTTCCTTTCAGATGCAGTATTATGCCTCTGTACCCATACATACCTAACCCAGAGCAGCAGGTTTCCTTTATGGAGCTCCAAGAGCAAGCGTTTCAAATGATCACCAACATGCTTCATGTATAACGTGTGTCTAATCCCTTTGTTGCTAAGGTGTTGATTGTTATTGGCAGTGGTGTTTGCACATATGGTGGCTTTTTAAAAAAGTCTCTACTAAGCTAAACTGTAGCAGCAGCAGCACTTTGTGCCTGCTGGAATCTGGACAAATTGAGGCACTTTATTTAAAAGGTCCCACGACCTTAAAAAATAATGAAGGTCCCCAGGAGCCTCCCACTAACATCTGACTATGTAGTCTGGGCTCATCGCCTTACCCAGTTTGTTTCAGTGGCTTGGAAATACAGGAAGCAGGTTTAAGCTGGTTCAAGAAATTGCTTATATTGTAGTCTATAATGAAAAGTACCCTGCAGGGCTAAGAACATGGGGAAGAGGCCTCCTTCCAGGAGCAGCAGACGTCATTTCACAGACTCTTGGATAGGGAGATAGCAACTGATAGCACCCAGGGTAGAAGTTACAGGAGCAAGGAAGACTATTACTGGATATGCAGCCAAATGAGAAATCAAGTAACACTGCATGGGGCAGCAAGGCCAATTAGGAAAACAAATCTATTTTGTGTGTTTGCAATAGTGGCAGAAATGCCCCCCCTTGCACTTATATATGTACTTAACTATCACTAACCCCCTTACCAGGTGGAGAAAATGAGACCTGGAAGGGGTAAAAGTGACCTGTCCAGAGCAAAGATCACAGAGTAAATTGGTTTCAGGAATAGGGTTACGTTTCAGGAGAGCTGCTTAACCTTCCCCGCGCTGTCTCCAAAACCGAGCAGCGATTCTTCTTTGCGCACCTTCGTTGTCCTCTGTGCCACAACCAGTCACTTGCTAAGTCCTGTCGCTCCTTCCTCTTTTGTATGCCAAAGCCCAGCTTCTCCTTTCATCCTCATAGCAAAAACCCTTGCCCGTGCCTTGACCATCTCTTGCCTTGACTGTGACTACTGTGCAACCTTCTCCTCCTGTCTGGCTTTCCTGCCTCTGTCTTCTCCAGCCTGTTCAAAGGATAGCTGTTAACATCCACTTCCTCTTCTGGGACTTCAATCATGTTGCCTTCCTGGTTTTACTGCATCAAATTCATATTGCACATTCTCATTTTCACAGCTCCTATAACCTGTCCAGCTTGACTGGCCTTCCTTTCTTGCTGTTCCCCATCCGTTTGCCTTTTATCTCATACTAACACGTGAAAAGGTTTACACCCACTATCAGGCTGCCCTTGTGTTGGGATTGGTCTTTTCTATCCTGAGCGTCTTTGTTCCTCCATTGCACTTTTTAAAGCCCATTTCTTCCAGCAAACCTTCCTAAATGATCTGTCAGTCCCCATAATATAAGTCTTTTGTCACTGTCTTGCTTTTGTCTAGCTCAAGCCAGATTCTGGCTGATAACCTGCATAGGGTGTAGGGCAATTAGGGTGTCCAGGAAGTTCCCCCTCTATCTGATGTCTAACATGATTAATATATTAACAAAACCCAGGAAAACAGAAGAGATATGAAACAAAAAGCCAGTTTGCTTTGAATGTATAGTACCGGTTATTCATAGGTGCCAGGGTAACAGTTTGGGGTGGCAAACAAACGCAAGGAGTAAAATTGGTTTCACGTTTCTGCAAAGGAATGATTGCTATTTGTACTTATATGGAAGATTTCAGTATGGAATTGGGGTGATTATCATTAATTTGTTGTACGGCTCGTAATGTTTCCCTACTAGCCGTCTGCTTAAGCTGCCCTGCTGTTAAACTACAGTGGTGCAGAGAGAATGAATCAAATTTGACCAGGGAGCGTGCAAAGAGCCCCTCCGACAGTGTGGTTTGGGATGTGTTCTCTGCGAAGTGAAAAGATGATGCCAGGTGGCACCAAACAGTGGCAAGCCTGCATGTGAAAAACAAAGCCCTGTGTGCCAGGGTCCTAGCAGGGCTGGAGAACAGCTGCTGGTTGTGCACAGAACCAGGGCTTGAGAACTGGAGCATGGACTAGTTGTATTAAAAAAAGAGAGAGGGGCGGTGGGGAGGTTCAGCTATCTGATTATGTCAGCAGTGCCCTAATTGTATGCTGTGGCTTTGCTACAGTTTCTGCTGCTACCGCAGCTGTAATTAAGCCCAGGTTGCTATTTCCTGTTTGCTTTCTGATGGTTCCAGAGGAAGAATATTATAGTACAAGGAACTGTGCAGCGTTTTACAGTCCACCATGACTGATCTCCTTGACAGCCTTGCCGAGCATTTCTTTCTATATGTTTCACTCAGCCCTAATCTCGGCCAAAATTACTGGGACATCAGGCTGCTCAGCATCTTGCAGGGTTGCTTGCTGAAGTGTACCATACGAATGTAGGTTTTAGCAAAGAAGAAGCAGGCGGTCCTGAAGGTTTCGTCACCCTATCATCCAAACCCACTGTGTGCGTATTAAAAAAAGTCCTACCACTTTATCACCAGTATGTCAGTCATGTACTTACCTGGAAGCTTGATGCACAGGTTGATTCTTTTTATTTTATTTTATTTTTTTTTTACAGTTACATGCCCAAAGTCTTAGAAGGCCAGCAGATTGAGGGGTAGGCACGACCTTTTTCATAAGGCATCAAAAAAGCCATTTCTGGGCATCCTTAAATCATTGTTTTTCATTGTGGAGAACTGCACCAAATGTTGGTGTTTTTTGGACCTCACTTGCCTTTTATTTTACTTAGGAAAGCAGGATGTTTTAATGATCCGAACCTCGATTTTTGCCAAGGTCCAATAATTCTGAAAGGCCAGCTTGTGACACCTGAGGCCTGATTATTAGAAGGGCTGAACAGAGCTAGCCAGAAAATGTCGTCATCCGTTCCCCACTGAAATTATTTTTCATCAAAACGTTGAACACTGAAAA
>NW_017729001.1:23617527-23618125 GCF_001723915.1 Gavialis gangeticus
TTTCTGGGCATCCTTAAATCATTGTTTTTCATTGTGGAGAACTGCACCAAATGTTGGTGTTTTTTGGACCTCACTTGCCTTTTATTTTACTTAGGAAAGCAGGATGTTTTAATGATCCGAACCTCGATTTTTGCCAAGGTCTAATAATTCTGAAAGGCCAGTTTGTGACACCTGAGGCCTGGTTATTAGAAGGGCTGAACAGAGCTAGCCAGAAAATGTCATCATCCGTTCCCCACTGAAATTATTTTTCATCAAAACGTTGAACGCTGAAAAATATTTTGTAATTGGCTAATAGATGAAAAAAAAATTTAAAAAACCTCCTGGAAACAGAACAGTGTTAGTATTTAGTTTTCCAAATAAATTTGAGAACATTTCCAAAAAAGGCAGCACTTTCCATGAGCCAGCTTCATTTATGAAAAGCTCAATTTTCCACTGAAACAAAATTAATAGAAAATTTTCCACCCAGCTCTTAGGCAGGCATCTAGGACTACCATTGATATTCTTGGGAATTATAGGTATCCAATTCATCTAGGAAGGTCAAATTGAGGAACAAAACTATTGGCTATTTCTGCAGAATTGGGTCATGAAGCAATCAATC
>NW_017729001.1:23623125-23630641 GCF_001723915.1 Gavialis gangeticus
CATCTAGGACTACCATTGATATTCTTGGGAATTATAGGTATCCAACTCATCTAGGAAGGTCAAATTGAGGAACAAAACTATTGGATATTTCTGCAGAATTGGGTCATGAAGCAATCAGTCAATCTGTTTTCATTGATTGACCTTGTAGCCTTGGGCAGGTCTCTTAAACCTTAAATTTCTGTGATGTTATACCTATGAACATAGTATGGCTTGATACTCCCTTATACTCTCTATACTTCCCTGGCAATGAAACAGGACCTTCAGTCTGATGTACATTTTCACTTAGTTCAAGGCCCTATCTATTGCCATTGTGATTTAAATGGTCCATGGGGTAAATGAAAATGATGCTTGTGAACAGTACTGCTTTACAGATTGCTGAACTTTAATAACTTAAAGCTTGTACAACACTAGAAGTGTAAAGTTAGACATTTATGATTATTACCAATAAATAGTATGTATAGGCAGGTTGAGGCTTTATTTTTCATGCTAGCATGATGAATAACTTCAAGGCATGTTTAGGTTTCTGGCCGCAACATAAAGGCATATCATAGCATAAACTTTCCTCTTTTCCAGCTAGTCAGTAAAGACTGGGCTGTGACTCATATTCATATGGTCCTTGACACTGCCCTTTGTATTAAATTCTCCTCTTTCCATATAATTGTTCACCCAGAGTTGTTTGAACAGGTACAGAATGGGAAAGGTTAGTGTGAATGACCTCCGTGGTCCCCAGGCTCCATTTCATGGCCCCTTTCTGGAAGGAACATGAATAGGAATCAGGTGGTATTTCACACCCAGCGAGCCAGTCGTCCCATGGTGTCTCTGCCGTGACTATCAACAAGGTTACCAATTGATACCAATTATTCTCTTGTGTGTTTTATTTATGGGCAGGTCATGAAAGCCCTTCTGGAAGTCGTTGTGTGATTTCAGAGTTTATACGACCCCTTCAGATATCCAGTGACAAACCAGAACAATTGTCTGTCAAACCTACTTTCCTATCCAGGTCAAGATCCGGCAGCCCAAGATGCAGATTTGATTCAGACGTGAGTCTTTTTCACATCGGAACATTTCTCCTCTCCAGTGGGACAGTTATCTTATACATTAGTGATGAACTGCACTGGGAAGAGTCCAGGGGTGAGGTTTTCAAAAGTGCCTAATGACTTAGGAGCACAAAGTCAATGAGAATCTCAGCAGGAATTTTTAAAGGAGCCAAAGTGAGTTAGGCGTTTGCATGTCAGATAGTCAGTGTGAGCATGGTGCCTAAATCCTTTAGGCGCTTTTGAAAATCCCAGTTTTCGGGGGCACAGTTTAAGATCCGTTCTACACTGTGCCTTGCCTATATGTCTCTTTCTTCGCAGGATGTCTGCATCGGTTTGTTTTGTAGTTCTTCTGAAAGGTATTGCATTTCTTCCTGAGCACTGTTAGACCTTGTATAATGATGTGTCCATGGCATAGTGACAGCATGATCTACTGTTAGAGTAAGACTCTACACAAAACATTGCCAGCGTCCCTCAGACCTTTTCTAGATGCGATAGCTTCATTTGCTATGACTGCTTTTTGCTTGGTTTTCGTGATATGGAAATCCATTCATTAGTAATTGGACTGATTTCATCACCTAGTATCATTTTCCAGGGTACTCTTCTAAGCTGAATTTGAGCCTGTAACCTGGAAGTGAACAGTTCAGTAACTTATTACCAAGCTTTTAAGCCATGTAGCTTCCTATCATATTTGCATTTATTTGAGTTATTGGAAAGATACAGCCAAGAACCTTGTGCTGTTTTATTTGTGCCAGCCCTTGAATGCCACGGGACCAGCAGGAAATCCTCTGAAATGTGATTGTTCTCCAATGCATTTGGTTATTGCTCTTTTCTCATTAGCCTTCATTCTCTTGTAAGCATAGCCTCAACTACGCCATTGCAAAAATCCTGTAGAATTGAGCAAGGATGAAACCCAATAGACTTACAGAGTTATAATAGAAAAATACTTCTAAAATCCAGTTACATTTACATGAAAATAAGATCCTTTATATACATTTTCTTAACCTTGCTGTGGAATTTTATTAAAGGAAATTCATTCTCCATTAAAAATATACAAAGGATGATATTTTTTTCAAAACCCCATAGGAAGGCTATCACTTTTCATTAAATTCTGTAAGACGCTCTGAAATAACAAATAGTGAGAAAGGAGGGGAAGGGGTTGTATTGTATCCATCTTGTTGGATACAGTCTTGATTTTCCCTTTATGCAATTGTAGGAAAGAAATATAAGAGTTCAAATTGTGGACAGACTGTGTGAATGTATCTGTTTTCTGTGTTCGTGTTGAACCTTTGGAAGTTGCATCAAAATGCTTTGGGGCACAGCCAGAAAACAAAATATGATGTAGGATATTCTGCAAAATTCCTTTTCCAGCTTTTGCCATTATATACTGAACGTCAGCTCCTAAAGGTCTGTTTAGGAAGAAGCGGATGCAGCCAAACTCATCAATAGCTTCCATAAAGAGAGTCTGAAGTAGTCAAACAGAAAAGCCAGCATAGCGACAAGATCTAGGGAAGCAGAACTAACAGCATAGACCAGAACAAGAGCATGTCAAATTTATTTCCCTCCTTCTATTATTTTTCAGTTGTCTCTTCTTAACAGAATTATTCGTGGCTTGCCTTTCTAGGTGTAACGTTGTCGTGCATGCAAAACCTCTCACAGATCTTCAGCTACATTTTCCGAGGTGTCAAATACAGGGGCAATGTATGTAAATTAAGACTTATGGAAATGGGGCTTTGAAAAATAAGCTTGGTGAGCAGGGCTTGGCGTTGTGACCTCTGAAATCAAAAAACGAGTGCGAGCCATTGGACAAGACAGGCCTGCAAATCCCATGCTTGCTAGTAAGAATACTAGCTCCCAGGGCAAACAGGATGGACTCGGATAAGAGGAGTGCAATGTTTTGTATGTATTCAGTCTTGTTTAAATAGTGAGAAAAATGGTGAAAGCAATAGGGTGAAATCCTGTTGTCTTTATTTCTTTCCAGATGGATAATGAACGGAATGCCAATACCTCAAAGCAGAGATACTCTGGGAAAGTCCATCTTTGCATCGCCCGTTACAGGTCAGATATTCAGTTGTATTATGCTGAAAATTCAATTTTATCCACAGGGGTATGTAATACATAGATCCCATGTGTCGAACCTAAGCATAAATGGGCTTTTTACAATGGAGGTTTGTCAGCTGAATTGAGGGGATTACATTCCCTCATCCGCTGAGTTACAGAGCCACTTCCACAACCTTGGCGGCTGATTTGCCGGACTACAAATGCCCCTGCCACATTCAGCTGCAAGCCCCAGCAAATGGATGGCACAACCCCGAAAATATGACCCCTCCTGCACAGTGGAACCATGCGGGCCCCATTGCCGTTTGGGTTATACAGACCCACAGAGGGTTGGGGGCAGTGTTTGCGCCCAGGCTCGTTCTCTGAACAGCTGGCCTGGGAAAAAGGGAGCTCGGGGAAGAGCAAGTGATGATCTATCGAAAGGGTCCAGGTCTTCGTGGTCTCCATCAGTATACAGTTACATCAAAATTGGCAAAGTCAGTAAGTTTGCTGCAGTTAGTTTCCGAATTTATGTCAAAACAGCAGTCTAAATTATATCAATCTTGGCTTTGTGCCTGATCATTAGAGAGAGGCTTTCAACACAAGCAAACTGCTTTTGCTGCTCTATCTTCCTTCCTCCTTGCAAGAAGCACAAACTAGTGCTCCATAATGCGGTCTTCAGTGCCAGCAGGTCGCCCATTCACCTGCTCTATAGAAATGTGGTATTTCAGTGAAAAGGGACCTATAGTGAACATACAGCTTGTGTGCTGCTTGGTTCGCGTGTGCTGGACCTGTGATCTTTTATACCAAGTCTAAATTTCCCCAGGAAAAACATAGCTAGCAAGGATGAGGATGCATGCCAAACCCAGTCCCATTAGAGTATAATAGTCAATGCGATGTAAAGTTGTGATAACAGAGTGCAGAGCCCAGAGGAATTCAGAGCTCATACTGAGTTCAAATTAAGCTGACTTTCTCTAAAGAGAAACATGATTTTATTTCTGCAAAAGGTGCTGAAAATCACATCCAGCTGAAAACAGTCCCTACACAGAGGATGAGTCTCTGAGCTATTCTAGCAAACTAAAATGTGATTAATTGATCAATTAAAAGCCTTACATTTCAGCATTCCATTGCCGCGCATATGTTTCATGATTGAAGATCGCCTTCCTTCTAGGTTTAAAAAACAACCTAAACCCAAACCAATTAGTGTAGACAATGCATTTAAAAATTAGCATTTGTGAGAGAAGACATAGTCTGTGCTTTCCTTGCAATTTCAGTGTGCAACTAGACTTCTGTGTAAGTATTTCTCTTGCAAGCATAGCAACATCCCCTCATTTCAAGAGGTCAGGATTGGCAGCTATGCCTTCCTCCTGTAGGTGAAGCTCATACGGTATTTATATATTTACATCAGTAGTGCTGGATACAAATTAGAGGGCATTTGAGGGAAATTTTGAACATTTCAATCCGTTTACAAACAAGGAACAGTAGTGCGTTAAATAAGTCACTGTAGTTCCCCTTAAATGCTAACGAGGTTTAGAGTCACTAAATTAAATACAATTCTTGGCCTGAGGGCTCATGTAAAATAAAGAAATAGCGTTAAGCACCTCTATGCGCCTGTGCAGGCAAGAGACGCGCACCAAAGAAGTTCATTCTGGCGACTCGCGGGTTATGTCAGCGAGCGGTGCCCTCTTGGAAGAGAGCGCATGCCGAGCGCTTGCAGGCTTAGAGTTGCCATGTGGCTAAAGTCAGCTGCTTTAGCAAGTGGGCTCCTGCTCTGACTTTATAACTGGCAAGAGTTTTAAGCAGATTTTCCTTTTGACCATGCTCCTTCTAGATTGCTCAAGGCATCATTGCACTAATGTGAGCATTTATAAACAGTTTATAGGAATGCTGGGGGAAGACCACACTTTGAAGGAGAGAGCAAGACCTTTTCTATTTGCCTTCTTGCCATACTCTGCAAGTTGAGGGGGAGGGTGCGATAAAAATCCTATTCTCCAGTCTGCTGAGGATGCTCCTGTGCTGTGCTGCAGTAGACTGCTCCCCTTCTAAAAGGCTTTGTTTCACTGCACCTTCCTGTGTTTTCCAGGAGCGATACAGCTCCCCTAACAAAACAATAGTCACTGAAGACTTGGTTGTGATGGTGCTAAACATGTGGAAATCCATAGTGTCAGCAGCACTGGATTCAGACCCTCATGCAGCAAAAGCAGGGTGGGGCCTGGGCATGGAATAATTTTTTTTGGCATGTTCTTTACACATGTAAGACCGTTTCAGGCTGGAC
Organism: Gavialis gangeticus; assembly: GCF_001723915.1. NCBI lineage: Eukaryota > Metazoa > Chordata > Crocodylia > Gavialidae > Gavialis > Gavialis gangeticus. The sequence continues at coordinate 23,628,472 of NW_017729001.1, forward strand.
ATAAGGAAGAATTTCTTTACTGTCTGAGCCCCCAAGGTCTGGAATAGCCTGCCATTGGAGGTGCTTTAAGCACCTACAGTGAACACCTTCAAGAGAAATTTGGATGCTTATCTTGCTGGGATCCTATGACCCCAGCTGACTTCCTGCCCCTGGGGCAGGGGGCTGGACTCGATGATCTTCCAAGGTCCCTTCCAGCCCTAACATCTATGAAATCTATGTACATTCATAAGAGGATCACTGTGGCAGAGGGTATAGGGCCTGATGCAAAACCCCCATTGAAGTCAATGGAAAGGGTCTGGCTGACTTCAGTGGACTTTATATCATGTCTTAACATCCCGGACATCATAAAATTTCAACAGCAGCAAAGGTTCACCCATTGTTAGATGCCCACCTAAGAGCAGGCATTATGGCAAATTTACATCTGCTAATACAGCTTCACATCTCACAATCCAGTGCAAGTACCTGATGGATTTATGTGGGCTAATAACTGTGATCTGAGCATGACACAACCTTCCTTCTAACTAACTGCTTTATGGAGAAGAGCTGTTGAAAATGAATAGATCCTAATGGCTTAGGAAAAGCCCTGCACAAGGAATTGTATCGTTCCTTTAAGAATGAAGGAAGACATGGGCTAAGGAGCCTATGGTAGGAAGTAGGGGTTAATTAAGCTCTTTGAAGTAGGGATTACCTGTTTATGCTGTGTGCATGTACAACTCATAGTACAGTAGGGTCCTGGACCACGATTAAGATTCGTAGGAGGTACTGCACTGAAAATAATTATAATGATAATAATATATGGAGGTGCCCAATTCCTCTAGACACACTGGCACCGCATATATTTCAAAGGGTATAACATGAAGATTGAAATGTAGAGCTACCCTCATGCACAGCCTTGGAACTGCACTCCATGATTATTATTCAGTGGTGCGTAGGATGCAACTAACTAAATGCACGTGTGGTACTAAATGAAGTTTCCATCTGTGCTTCATTGCAGTTACAACCCTTTTGATGGACCAAATGAAAATCCAGAAGCAGAGCTCCCCCTTACAGCAGGAAAATACCTCTATGTGTATGGAGATATGGATGAAGATGGCTTTTATGAAGGTGTTTTATCAAATTTATGCCTTACCGTTACTTTAGGTCGATCGGAAATAATTCATGTCCTAAATGGAGTTATTCATCACCGCAGTCAATGGCTAACATTCCTCCTATCATGGGAGCATTAATTAATAGAATTTCTGTACCAGAAAAGCAGCTCCTTGCAGGCATAACTAATTATAAGGCTCTGAATTGTCAGCTTTTTCTACTTGGCAAGATCTGTGCTGACAAGAAAGCTTATTGAGATTTCTCTTTTTTTGCCTCAAAGAGCCTTTACTCTCCTGCAGCTATGAATATTTGATTCCTCTAATCTACACAGAATTCCCATGTGTATCCTCTCCCCATACTATCTTGGGCAATTCGTATTAGACATATAAAGTCATGCTGGAGCATAGGTAGGAGGCAGAGGTTTGCTACAAGTAGATGAATGGCACTGTAAATGCTATTTACTTTTCAATCCTTTCATTATGAAGGTGCTCCGTGCAGTATCACTTTCATATCTTATCTTCTCCATATGTATTTGCTGTTCACTTATGGTGATGTAGTTGCGTGCAGCGTTTCAGATATCAAGTACCATTAACAGTCCATCGGTTTTCAAAACCGATGGTGTAAACAGCAGTACAAAAGTTTTTTCTACCCAACCTTGTTGAACCCCTTCAGTTCAAGTATGCTTTTGCTTACATCCATAGCTTCATTTACTTCTGTGGGACTATGAACAAAGTTAAGATGGTGTCACATGAGGTGCTGACAGATACGATGTTTTGTCATGCAGTCGGCCCCCGGAAAGCACCCTACAGCCATGCCTGTAGGCTGCAGAGCTCTTTAAAAGTGCCTGATCATGCAACAAATCAACCCTCATATAATGAGGGTTTAGATGAAGGCATTCCAAAGCAAAGCACGTTCATTGACTTCTTTACACCAGCCAGGTTGGGCTGATGCAGCCCATCCCGGCCCCACCCAGTCCAATCCACCTGCTTCCCTTCCAGTGCAGGCTGGGCAAACCCCAGCTCCCTCCCCTTCCCTGCTCCCCCTCCCATCCTGCAGACAGCACCAGACCTGGGAGGCAGGCAGC
>NW_017729001.1:23635641-23654894 GCF_001723915.1 Gavialis gangeticus
CACCCTGATACCGCTGACTGTGCTCTGCACCATGCTGCCCTCCCTTCCCCCCAGCTGGCCCCACTGTCCCAGTCTTGACGTGGACCCCCACTCAATGCCTCACCCCACCCAGTCCAATCCACCTGCTTCCCTTCCAGTGCAGGCTGGGCAAACCCCAGCTCCCTCCCCTTCCCTGCTCCCCCTCCCATCCTGCAGACAGCACCAGACCTGGGAGGCAGGCAGCAGGGCTAGGGGAAAGAGGCTGCAGACAGGCAGCTACTCCTGTATCAGCTCTAAAGTGGAGCTCGATCCCCCACCTGCCCGATGCCTGTTGGATCATGGGGGTTGCTGTAACTTATGGCGCTTTCTGCAGTGCCCTGAGTCAGGCAGCTGCACGTCTGTCAGTGCACGTGTTCAGCTTAACCCTTACTAAGTGCAGTTAAAATGCAGGCAGAAGCGCATTCAAACATTTTAGCATCTGTTGGGTGCCCTTGTGGTGTTACCAAGTTGTTTGGTGAAGGTTATCTTCCAACATGCGGTAACTTTAATAGGTCACAATATTCCCATGATTTACAACCATGACTTGTGACCAGGGTGTGAGTTTTGGGGAGCTGAGAGGTTGGGGGGGGGAGGGGCTGAGCTCCCCATAAGAAGCAAGAGCCCCCCTGTAAAATTTGAAACTCATAACCGGGTGGGGGGGGTCTCCAATTCAATTGCTCTTTCCAGTGAACCAGTTTAATTGTTTTTGCAGACCCCACCCCCTAGAGTCAACGAGTAGTTTGAACCCTACTTATGACAGTGAACTTGTGACAAGGTTCTCAGACACAGGACTGAAGTCTTTGCATGATGAGGAATTTGGTTGTGTTTTAGGTACAGAAAAAACAATGTGTTGACCTACTTCTTATCATGTTTCCCTCAAGTATTTGTACTTCAAATAATTCAGTAGTAACCAGTGGCAAAAGTGGTTATTTGGTAGCGTAACTAAGCATTGTGTATGTGCAGTATTTCAGTAAGGGAATCCAATTCACAGTTACTGAGACAACTGTATGGACAAATTTGACTCCAGCTGCAGTCAGATCTGTATTTTAAGGAATCGTTTTTCTTGTACACAGGAGACTAGATGGGGACTCAAGGGATAAAGATCTCATTCTTGTCTTTGCCGTTGACTTCCTCTGTGATTCATGACAAGGCACTTATATGCCCAGATTCTCAAAGTTTTATGGATGGCTAACTCATTACAACAGTGGAAGTTTAGTACCTTTATGCATTTTAAGATATGGGCTGTATTCTCCATGTGCTTAACTGCTTGTCAGTAAAATAGCGGTGCCAGTACCCTGTTTCTTCAAGCCTGCCATGTCTTGTCTATTTATAGTATAAGCTTTGGAGCAAAGACTATCTGTTACTATATTTCTGTACAGCACCTAGCACGCTGAATACATCATCTTGGCTGGGAGCTCTCAGTCTCAGCATAGTAGTATTAATAATAACTCAAAGCTATTTTATGAGAGACAGAATAACTTTGTACACCTTTGTTTCTCACAGACATCAGAGGATGTGACGAGTTAATAATTTCATTGTGTAAATCTAATAGAGTTTAAATTAAAAAGGCCCCAATTCTGAACTTTTGCTGGGAAAAAGGGAAAGATTGCTTTTTTTCAGCATATGTGTGTTAGAGAAACAAATAAATATTGCTAACAGTCCACTGGGTTTTATAACATCTTAGGTCTGTTTGCTCAAGTAGGTGTTTTAGCAGACAATGATCACAGCTATCAAGGCTTTCCTCCCTTGCAAAGAAACAAAGTTAACAGAAGAAAAAAGTGTAAATCCTAAACGCACCTATCTTGGGATTCAGCCCAGTCTTTTGATTCCTAGTGGTCAAACCAGTTCATCCCAAGCAGCTATTATTTTGATGCTACTTCTGAACAGTTTTGCAAGGGAAGGCAAAACCAGGTAAAATTATGTCTATCAGGAACCACGCAGTGCCCTAGAATGCTATCACAATGGCCCACAGAAGAAAACATGGCTTACTAGTCATTTAAATAGCATTTTTATCCATGTTGTAAGTTGTGTTTACTTCTTCTAAACCTAATAAAACAGATTCCTTTCATGGTCTACTCCACTCCAACACTGCCAGACTATAAGCCCATCGAGAAAACAGAGATGATAATAATTAGGTGGTTCTTTCTCACCAGGTGAACTTCTGGATGGACAAAGAGGACTAGTCCCTTCAAACTTCGTGGATTTTGTTCAAGATAATGAGGCCCGTCTGTCGAGCACATTGAGCAGTGAACAGGATCAGAATTTTATCAATCATTCGGGTCATGCTTTGGAAGGAGGTGGTCTGCTGGAGATCAGTCCACCAACTCGCATAGAGTCCAGTGTAATCAATAATGGCGCAGGGACTCTGGATGTAAACATTGATGAAATCGGAGAAGACATTGTGCCTTATCCTAGAAAAATCACCCTTATTAAACAACTAGCCAAAAGTGTTATTGTGGGCTGGGAGCCACCAGTAGTGCCACCTGGTTGGGGAACTATTAACAGCTACAATGTCCTGGTTGACAAAGAAGTACGGATGAATATATCCCTGGGAAGCAGAACTAAAGCTCTTATAGAGAAACTTAACATTGCTACCTGCACTTACCGAATATCAATTCAGAGCATTACAAGTAGGGGGAACTCAGATGAGCTACAGTGCACTTTGTTAGTTGGAAAGGATGTCATCGTTGCGCCCTCTAATCTAAAGGTGGACAACATAACCCAGATTTCTGCTGAGCTGTCCTGGCTTCCTACCAACAGTAATTACAGTCACGTGATTTTTCTTAACGAAGAAGAGTTTGACATCGTCAAAGCCACTAGCTACAAGTACCAGTTTTTTAATTTGAAGCCTAACATGACCTACAAAGTGAAGGTCATGGCAAAACCCCATCAAATGCCCTGGCAGCTTCCTCTGGAGCAGCGGGAAAGAAAAGAAGCCTTCGTGGAGTTTTCTACATTGCCAGCAGGTTTGGTATTTTTTCCATTCCCTAAAATTTTGCGATTGTGTCAGGAACTCGAGGTATATCTCAATAGCCAATATTACTCTTTAAGTTCTCTATATCGCTACTGTTCACAAAAGTAGTAATGTAAAGTGTGACCCTCCTAGTATCATCTGTAAGTACTACTTGGAGATCTCATGTGGATTCAAGTGAAATCAAGACCTAGTCAGGGGAATAAGCTCATAGCTGCATTCGTTGTGTATAAGCCATCACATAGTTTTCAGACAATCTCCCTCAACAGGCAGGAGATGTCTGTGAACGGTGATCTTGAGTTGGGTTGACTGCCTTGAAGATAGTGTTCTTTCACTGACATTTGCTCTCAGACTATGAAAATCAGATGTTTATTAAGTAAAAGTGCACTTCAATTAACACACAAGGCCCCTGAGCAAGGCCCCTGGGCATGTCACAGTATGAAAATCGCTCTTCTAATGGTATCTTTATTATGGTACTAAAAATACTTTGCTTTCAAGGGTAGCTAGCTAGCATCAGTGGAAAATGCCAAGATGCTTAATTCTGCAGATTATTTGTCTCATCTTAAAAATATGGGTGGAGCGGGTATATAAATAGTTGTTTCCTTTACCTACCACTGTTTTTTGGACTGGAACGCACAGGTATTTTATAAATGGAAATTTCTTTAGAAGTTGGAACTACAGCTTCCTCTCTCAGCAGCATTTTCCTAACCTTAGGGTATCTTTCTGTAACACTTATTTGGAGCAGTAGTTGCTCACATTAGTGGTCCCACTATGAGAGGTCTGAGGGCCCAAAATATAAAAATGTCAGGGGTAGCGTATCATGTTGGAGCTACATAACAATTTGAGATGGAAAATCCACTCTCAGTGTCTGTAGTTCCCCCTTGTTCAGTGTTGTGCTTTTCTCAGCAGCTGCATAGAGACTGAGACATTACAGGGTGATGATCTATGGCAGAGGCGCTTATAATCACCATACAACCCACAAACACCGGGCCCCCAAATGCTACAGGATTAGAACTTTATCATAATAATCTCCAGGGGATTTTAACTGTTCTCACTGTAGATATTTGAATACATTCTTGTTTTCATATTATTCTGATTAATGTGCATTGAAAAATACAATTAATATTTCAGTAGTGTTCATCTGTATACCTCAAAGCACTTTAAAAAAGGTGAGCCTTTTACAGCTGGGGAAAGTAAATTATAGAAAGGCTAAAGTGATTTTTTTTCCAGAGACGCATAACGGGTCAGAAGGAGCACAAGTATTAATATTCATGTCTTCTGACTCCCCGAGTTGGGCCTTATTCAGACGGCTGTTGAATTAAAAAGGATAATAAATGTGTTGTATGTAAAATTTTAAGTCCATTGGTGGTTTAATTCCAAGGTGTGTTTGATTAGAAGATTATCAAATATGTCCTAGCAATTAAAATGGGCCAAGACATACTTCAGAACTGAAGGTGGAGGCACACGACCCAGAGTTTGTTGCAAGGATGGTAGTGGAATTTGTGGTGTGCCTGATGTAACAGCTGGATCCAGAGACCACTGCCATCAATAACCGAGGAGTCTGAATACCTCCCCAGTAAGGAAAACCCATATTTAAGCCAATGGCAACAAACACCTGCACTGCAATGCAGGTGCTTTCCTTTATTCATCTACCTGTTTAGAAGGATGCATCTACTCAAGGACAAAGAAAAAACTCCTTATTTACTCAAACTTGCACAGTACTAATGGCCGCAGAAGCAGCTCAGAGGGAAGATCCAGTGCGTGCGTCTCACGGTGAGTGAAATTTCAATCCAGTGGCATGTACTGTACTGTGACTTAATTGGCTTCCTGCTGTGATTTGATTTCAGCAAAGTAGCTGGAATTAGTTCTGGTTTCCCCATTTGCTTATGCAATTTATGTAGGAGGAGACACTTTGAGTAATAGTGATGCCTGGAAAAGAGCAAATAGGCTTGTAACTCAAATCATTTTGAATGTGCGTTGATCTATCAGATAGCAAAAATGTCCTCAGCCAGAGCACAATATGTTGGTAAGAAATAAAGGAGAGCTTGGATACACTGAATGTTATCTAAAAAATTGTAATGGTCTTCAGTTTACCTTGGAGGGCAGGGACACGACTGCCTGAACCCAGAGCAGGAGAGGATGGGTTGGCAGTGGCAGTACTATTAGGTTTTCTGCTAGGATGGAGGCTAGGGTGAATTCATCAGCCAGGCTGTACTAGAGCTAGGGAAGCCTCCCCAAATAATGCTTTCTGAATCAACACATCCTGAAAGTATTTTAGCCCCATTCTGGCTGGCCATAATATAGACAAGGCCTTCAGAATCCAGGTTTTAAATACAGGCCAGGTTTTTTTAACTAAGTGTCTCCCTTTAGCTGTTAGATTATATATAGTGATTTATGAGTTACCTTCTGTAGCAAAACAGGGCCTGCTCTTTAATTCAGAGCTTCTAGGTTCACTTGCATAGTTACAACTGCATGGCATTTAGCACTGTTTTACAGCAAAGAAGGATTGCTATCACCAAACAAATTACAGTTTGTTTTTCATATTTTGGCAGTACAATTACTGAACTAAATGTTAACATTATGGCATGTTCCATTTTTTTTCTCTTGCAGATCCTAGTGGCAGCCACATTTCCCTGCTTCCACACTTCAGGTAAAAGACGGAGAAAGATAGGCTGGGAAGGAACATAAATATCTTAATTGAGCTATTGTCATCTTGCATGTATATTGATGTACAACGTGCCTCTGAACCGTGCCTTTACCTTAAACTAGTATCGAATGATTCATAATTGTTAAGAGATATAATTCAAAGATTATTTTAGAAGATGCTGAGAAAATAATAAAGATAAAAGAAAAATGCATTGTTTGGCTTCTTTTAGGAAGATTCATGTGGAGGAGGAAGTGTCGCATCATGCAGCAGTTGTCATGGCAAACGTTAGTGTTAGAAAACAGTGGCGAGTGAAGTGCAACATTTAATAGCCAGAGGCAACCGTTAGTTCTCACGGTGGCATTTTCCCCAAGGTTTCAAAAGTGTCTACTGTTGAATAGATATGGTCACTTTCTTTGACCTTTCAAAAGCATCGAGCTCTTTTGTCCTCTTTGGCCATGTGAATGCCCTCCAGACAAAAACATACAATGAGTTCCTCATACTAGCAAAGGGGGGAGGGAGAGGATAAGTTAATATTAAATTGAATTAAATTTCTCATTTTTACCCCTCGATGCATCACCTTAAAGGAATTAAAAAAATGAAATCTAAGCAAGGTGAGCAGGGAGGTCCACTGACATTGTGTCACAGTATAGAACAAATGTAAATGAATGCAAAGGGTGATATTTTGCATGATAATACTTTAGAAACACATGCATTTTTATGTGGACAGAAGATTTATAGTGCTTTTTAGTGGCTGAGTGGTTGGACGTTAGTCTTTGACCATTTGCGCACTTAAATATATACTTACTTTTAAACAGGAGATTTAATTGCATTTCAAGTGCCATAGTGAGCAAAAGGAAAGTGCAAAGTAACACAGGGCCCCTGCAGGACAAATCAGGACAGTTGGTGGTTGACACAGGGGAAAAAGGCGGAGTTTTTCAATGAGTTCTTTGCTTCAGTATTCCTAAGTACAGACCAAGACAAATCCCCCACCTTGAGCGTAGACAGATGTCCAAAAGGCACTAGACTGTCAAAGGTTAGTGCTGACTTAATTAAGGAGCACTTGGAAAGGCTGGATGGGTGCAAATCAGTCGGCCCGGATGACCTCCATCCATGGGTACTGAAGGAATTGGCCAGTGTCATAGCTGAGCTGCTGGTATGGCTGTTTGAGCACTCATGGTGCTCCGGCTAGATCCACGAGGACTGGAAAATGGCCAACGTGGTGCCCATTTTTAAGAAGGGGAGAAGGGATGAGCCAGGTAACTTTAGGCCAGTCAGTCTTACCACTATCATTGGGAAAATACAGGAAAAAATAATCAAAGAGTGCATTTGTGAAGGCCCAGCAGGGGCCCAGCAGGCTGAAAGGAAACCAGCATGGGTTTGTCACAGATAGATCCTACCTGACAAACCTTATAGCCTTTTATGACCTGGTTACACACTGCCTTGACACAGGAGCTGAGGCTGATGTCATCTACCTGGATTTTAGGAAGGCCTTCGAGACAGTTTCACATCCTATTCTCATAGGAAAGCTAGCAGGCTGTAGACACCTACACAGTCAGGGAGGTGGCCTGTGGCTTAGGGACCCCACCCAGGGGGTGGACGGGTCATTCTCGGCCTGGAAGGAGGTGGGCAGTGGGGTCCCACAGGGTTTGGTCCTTGGACCAGTGGTATTTAATAACTTCATCAGCCATTTGGACAAGGGTGTGGAGAGCACCCTCTCCAAGTTCGCAGGTGATACCAAGTTATGGGTATCCACACCGGATGGCAGGGAGCAGATAGAGGCCAACCTGGACAGGTTGGACCAATAGGTAGAGTGGAATAGGGTGCAATTCAACAAAGATAAATGTCAGGTAGTCCACCTAGGAAGAAGGAATCCTCAGCACACCTGCAGGTTGGGGGATGACCCCCCTCAGCAACTCAGAGGCTGAGAGGTCTTGGAGTCATAGTTGACTCCAAGATGAACATGAGCCGGTAGTGTAACAAGGCCATCAGCAAAGCCGATCGCACCTTGTCGTGTATTAACAGATCCATGACCAACAGATCAAGGGAGGTGATGCTTCCCCTCTGTGCGGCATTAGTCAGGCCACAGTTGGAGTACCATGTCCAGTTTTGAGCGCCGCTCTTCAAGAGGGACACAGAGAATATGGAGAGGGTTCAGAGGAGGGCCACTCACATGATTAGTGGTCTCTGTGAAAGACCCTATGAGGGGCAGTTGAGAGATCTGGATCTCTTCAGCCTTCACAAGAGATGGCTGAGGGGAGACCTTGTTAGCTGCCTACAAGTTTATCAAGGGAGAACAACAGGGAATTGGTGATGCGCTGTTTACCAGAGCACCCCATGGAGTAACTAGGAATAATGGGTGTAAACTAGTGGAGAGTAGATTTAGGTTAGACATTAGGAAGAATTTTTTTACAGTAAGGGTGGCCAGAATCTGGAATGGGCTTCCAAGAGGGGTGGTACTGTCACCTAACTTGGAGGTCTTCAAGAGGAGGCTTGATAGTCACCTGCTGGGGTCATCTGACCTTGGTCCTCTTTCCTGCCAGGGGCAGGGGGTCGGGCACGGTGATCCATTGTGATCCCTTCCGACTCTACAATCTATGACTCTATGCTTACACACTTAGGCTAAGTACAGACAGTCAAAAAGCCGGAGGGTGAACCAATTCAGTGTTTGCAGGTTAATCTAAGCTGCATAAATTGAACCAATAAGCAAGTGAACAGAGTTTTACATTTGATTCCGGAAATGTAGCCACATGCCTGCAGTGGCCAATGCCAGAAGCCTGGGTGTGTTAGAGCATGCTTTCCTGCTGGGCTGGAGCAGACAGCTTGGGCAAAAACTAACCCACCTACCTTGTGAGGGGGGCATTTACAGGGGAAGTACAAAGCATCCTGGGATGCTGAGGGACTGTGAGTTAACATGAATCTGGAAGGCATCTGGGACAGAAGTTCAATAAACTGATTTAACCTAAATCAGTTAAGTCTGATGCTACATTGTGACTGCCTTGCTTCGAATACCCGTTCATGAGCTGCCTTAGCGTGAGCGCCTGGTGGTGGGTGTGGTGAGGCTTTGTGCGACCATTGAAAGGGACCTCAGTCACCCTGGAGAAGACCCCTGAACTCACCTGCCATAACTTTGAATGTATTTTCAGTGGCGGTCTCTTGGGGTCGGTCACTCCTCCCTGCAGATATTTGTGGGGCTCCACCTCTCCTACACCCCTTCCTTATACCAACCTCTGGCGGGCCACCTGATCTTAATACAACCGTCCCTCCGGTCTAGATGATTTTTGCTCTTCACGCCCTCTCTGGGACTGGTTATTATCTTTGTTTCTTTGGCAGGCTATGGGCCCGCTGGATTCACCTCTCTCATCTCTCTCTCCTGTTGTTGCCAGCTACTTACTGAGCCTCGTGAGCACCCCTGGTGTTGAGGTGTCAGTCAGATCCCCTTGAGGTAGACATAACCACTGAATAACCAAAAAAGACAAGCCAAAGAAACCAGCAAAAGAACTACACACAGGCAAGAGGCAACTAAAGAGAAAAAGGACTTAAAGAAAACAAAGGAGGGAAGAAAGAAGAGGAGAGCTCAGGCTAAGCTGCTCTTTTCCTCTCTCTGCCCTAGAACCTGAGCCAGGAGGCGTCCCCCAGCTCTGCTCCGCTCTGTGCCTTCACCAAGGGTATTTTCTGTTCCTCCCTGGGTTAGCCATTTTCCTCTGCTTCGCATCTGTGGAACCCGGAATGAGAAGTCTCCACCATCTCCAGGGCTCCTATTGCTCCTTCAGGAGCGAGGTCTTCCCCTGGGTGCTGGTGCTGCCTGTGACCAGCGTCGGGTTATATCTTAATTGTTGTTGCTTGGGACCCCTCTCCCCAAGCAGGATTCGCCTTTTCGCGCTGGTGCTGCCTGCCACCGGTGCGGAGAGCCTCCGCAGCCTCCACTGACTCTCCCACTCTCCCCCTTTCACTGTCAGTGTTCCTTTTTATCTCAGTCGGACGGTGATTGCTCCTGACGTCACCTGCCAGCTCCAGCTGTAGATAAGCGCGGTTATTCGCTCTTTGTTCCTCCTGCATTTGGCGTCCTGTGGCAGGTAAGTAGTTTTTGTGTGTAGTCCCCTGTGGGAAGGGTCTCTAGCTCCCCTGTGGTTTTGCCCCTGGGACATGCATCTGGCCAGGTTTATCTTAATCCAGGTTTTGGCCATTTTGAAAGTGGTTTTTGTTCACTGAACTTTTGTTGTGTTACAGATTAGAACTGGTTTCCAATCACTTATACAGGTTTATGTGTAACTTCTGTCCCTAGCCTTAAATTTAAGCATATTCCTATGTATGTTCAGGATCAAGGCCAATGAAACTGTAAGGTACATAGAGTTAAGTCAGTTAACTAGTTCCTAGTTAATTAATTAAGTAAGCTAAGAATTTAGCTAAATCCTAAAGAGGACTTGAAATCAAAACAGATCACAAGACTATGAAATTATGATCTGCAATCTTGTGCTTTAGAAAATAAACCAGTTCTTAACTTATAGACTAGGAAGCATCTTGCACGGTGAAAGGAGAAAATAATTCAATACTGCCTACTGTGGGGTGGCAGGGTGTCCATTTGTCTTGGAGCATTTAGTACTGGATAGTGTTAGAGGCAGGGTACTGGATTTTATGAACCATTCTTCTAATCAGATGTGGTACTTCCTACATACTGACTTATATTGCTGGACTGGGACTGCTGGCACTACATAAAGACAGGAAACTCAAATGAAAACCTAAATTTAAGATGCATATTTAGGCCCACCATCACAGCCGGTATAAATCAACATCGTTCCACAGAAGTGACGTGAGTAGAGTAACAAAGGCAGTAGATCTGTGCTGATTTAAATCCTTAAAATCAAAGTACATTATGTATCAGCGTAATAAAGGGGAAAAGCTGTGATTTTCAATAGCTGCCAAATATAAAGTGAACAGGAGTAATATCTGCTTTGTTACAGTATATTCTCCTCATCCAAAAACCCCTTTGCCCAAATGTTTGTGCATCACTAATGTCTTTTTAAATTATTCCAATGTTTCTTCCTTTCTCATTCCCCAGTGGTTTTCTCTAGTAAACTGAATTATTTGAAAGTATTGATATTAAAATAAAATGAATAAAAAGACGCTGAGAAGGCTCATCATTGTCCCCGAAAATGAATTCTTCCTGTGCTTTTTACTGCTAATAACGGGACTGCTCAGTAGCACATGTCCCCTGTGAACAATCTCTCTCAATTTTAGTAATGAATTTGTTATTAGAGTAATCAGTCATTCACATGAAATTACGCACCATTTTAAAATCCAAAAAACCAGCTTCCCAAGATATTACCATGCAATCCATGTACTTTAACAGCACTGTGACCTGGCTTAGCTTAATTAACAGTTGCTTATATTGGCCCAGTACTTAAATAAGCGTGGGTGACAGACTCCCAGATAGGCAGAAGTTCCACATGTTGCCTTGCGCTTAATTCGGTTATTGTTTAATGTAATCACACTTTGATTCTCCATTTAATTTAATTAAACCCTCAAGATTGGTTTAAAAATGCAACACAATCTTTCACTCTCTATTTCTATTAATTTCCTTCACTTTTAGCATGTTATTGGGTAATTCAATCACTGGCTAAAGCTGGCATTTAAATAATAAGGAAATGTCAAGTTCTCAAGTGGACTGGAAGGGTCAGGAGAATGGAGGGAGGAACCCAAAGATGCATCCATAATGTTTCTGCAGGAGATAGCAGAAATCAAAGACTGTTCTAAGGTGGACCAAAGAAGGTCTGGAAAGACTTCCATATGAGAAGAGGTTAAAAGGTTTGGGACCAGGAGAGGGCACGTTAGACCTGTGGAAAGCAGTGCTTTGGCACGGAGAAGGTATTTGTGGATTACAAGAAATAGCAAGAAAGGAGGTAGTTTTCAAGTTAATTTCATGTGGATGAAATGAATTGGGCGCGTTGTATTTTTATTATGTTTTTAAGCTGAGTCTGAAGTCAGCCTGTGGAAGTCTCCGCCACAAGAGAACAAAGGGCGCCTATACACGACCACAGAGCCTGCTCTGATGCGCTCCAGCAGCCTCCTGCGTCTCGGCTCTCAGCGTCCCCACACTTGAAAATGGTGGTGGGGGTACCTGAATTAAAGCTTGTCGTGTGACCTTTAGCTCAAGCATCGCCACCACCATTTTTAAGGATGGGGATGTCAATACATGAGATGAAGAGCTGCTTTAATTAAAGTGCCACCCCGCCTCCAACCCCAGAGCAAGTGTAAAAGTGCCCAAAGGGGCCAAGAGCTTAGCTTGATTTCAAAAAGGGTTCGACCTTCATGTAGACAGTGAGGACTTGTGCTGTTTTATATAAACCAAAGTAAACTGGGTGTATATGGGTTATGCAGCCATAACCAACCACTTACGGCGTAGATGCAGGGAAAAAATAGCTTTTATGAGAATCAAGGCCATTTTGTTTTCTTTACTTGTCACCATCTCCCTTTACAGAGACCTCGAACATCTCTTGAGTTTGGTTTTTCAGTTTTTGTCAAGAAGCTAAACTGTGTAGCATAAACTGTAATTGGAATAAAAAGAAAGAACCGCTGCAAAAAGCGTGCAACGCTTATACACGAGGGAAAGAACCCGGGGCCTGATTCAGTAAAGTTGTTTAGGTACATATCTAATGTTTGAACCACATGAGTAATCCCACTGATGTCCCTGAGACTACTGATCATGATTGGATTGGACCAGGTTTTAAGCATTTCGTTGAATCAGGACCTTGCAACCTACAGTAGTCTGGTCTCATCATTTATTATCTACTCCACGATCCCTTCAGTCTTAAAAAACTGCCCATTCACCAGGTCTCCGACACTAGGAATAGACTGATTTGATTCATCATCCCAGTACATGTGTTCAATGGGTAGCGTTCCTTACACAAAATGGACGGTGCCCAGTATTTCGGCATACTCGTATTCTTTGTTGGTGTCATTGGGAGCCCTGAGTACACAGCATTTCTGACAATCAGGCCCTAATGTGTCATTTTAATTTCATTTCTGAGAGGGACAGTGAGGTGATTAAATACTCTTAATTGATAACACTTTCGGAATCGCCACGTGTTCATTAGCCTTTGACGAATAAAGGCTGGTTGTTGTTCTTTCATTTGCTTTGCACCTGCTAATGAAATAACACTACGGGTCACATCACATTTATTTTTATGGTGGGGGAGGAAGGGTGTTGTTGAGTCTTGTCTGATCTTACCTAAGCAAGCAGCCTTCTGCTTATAAGTTATTGCCTAAACGGTATAAAAAAGACTAGTTTTTGTGTTGCAATGCCCTCTACAGGATGAAACGGTGACATCGGGGGCTATACTGGCATCTTGCCTATATCTCAGGGCTGAGGCTTGTTCCTCACGCACATCTGTAGCATTTTTCTTTTGCTAAAAATGAATGCACATGGCTCGAGTGTTTGCTGGGTCTTGCCAGCCTTGAAAGTTGAATAGAAATTGGCTGAGTGCATTTTCGTTGGCAAAACCTGAAAACATCTGCTCCTTCTAAACTCTGTGCTCTCCTAGTAGTTGCGGAGAGGAGGTAGCCATGCCTGACCCCTGCTTTAGCAGCTTCTTAGCATGATAAACTTCTCTGAATTGGACATTAAATTAACACAGCGGAATACAAGAAATATGCACAAACTCATAATCATTGAGATACTTTTACTTTGGGTTTCTGTCCAACCACGGGGCTATTTATGGTAGATTTAATACTGTGCTTTAATTAGAGATGTACTGAATGTGCTATTGTGCTAATGTACTTTAACTGCTTTAAAGGGTTTCAAAAAGCTTTGGGTTTCATGTGCCTTTTTGCAGAGCAGAGTAGAGCCTTCGAGGCCCATCCTTTTTCGACGATAAAAGCGCTGGTGGTATAAATGGGAGTAAATTCAAGCTGTTTTCTCTGGCCCCTTTGCAAAGGGACCTCAGTGCGGATGAGAATCTAATCCCTAGAGTCAAGCTTTAAGGCAGGGAGTTGCAGAAGTCAGGATTGCTCAGGAGTGGCTCTTACACCCACATGTTGAGGTATAGCTCCCTTTAGCAAAGTGATTGAGGGGAGCCAAGTCCTTCCCAGTTGCACCCGCCATCAGCACCAATAAAAGTTTGACATCCCCTCACCCTCATGGGAGGGTGAGAAGCAGAATTCAATTTGATCCATTCATCCTCATCCATTTCTTGTGGTTGCTCCACAGGGAGCACTATAGTATATCCTCAAGCGTGGGCTTTGCTATCCCTTGTAAACCCAGGTTTCCACTGCGTTCTGTATCTGTCTTGTCACCAGCTTTCTTTGGGACACCCACCGTGGCCACTGGGGTTGTTTTCTCTATAAATAAAATTAAAGTTGGGTCAAAGAAATCAGAGCATGTTGGAAGCTATTCTCTGCATAATTAAATGACAGAACTTAAACTGTTGCATTAAATGCGCTTGTTCCTGCAGGTATGGGACTGAAACTGCATGTGGCCATCAGACCTCCCTGCAGTAACTGGATTAACCCGGTCTCTTGCTTTTCCTACACCACAGCCCTTCCTTACTGCTTGTTATGCGGTAGGGAACAGCTGTTTCAGCCCCCTTGCTTTGCGGCACAGGGGTGGCTTCTTAATTGTGATAATGTATTTAGCAGGTATCTCAAGTAAAATTCCACTCCTTGGGGAGCTTGGCTCATTTTTCCCCTCCCTCTTCTCCTCCTTTGCTGCCGGTTGCTCCTGAGACTTGATGCCACTTTGAAATTTCCAGAGGAAACACCAGCCTGCAACACTGATCTGTGTCTCAGAGGCGCAGCCTGGGTGAGCTGTAATCGGTCATAATCATTTTCTGTGCACATGAGTGCTTCTCCTTGACAGTTCTTTCCTATTTTATTTTAATGTGCTTGGGAGAGTCTAATCGCTTGCACGAGAACAGGTGGAAGGGAGGTAAGTACAGCATTTGAAAAGACCACCTCGTGCTCAGCTTTCTGATGAATATAGCCTAAGGGCTGTATTCAGAAGGGAAAGGGAGCTTAGTCTTGTGGATGGGACAAGAGACCCTGCGCGACCTGCTGTGTGATGTTCCAGTTGCATCATCTGGAGGGACTGCAGTTTCCCCTTCTGTAAAATGGGGCTACTGGTATTTTGCCCTCCTTTTTTGAAGTGCTTTGAGACCCATGGGTTCAACTTTAAAGTACTAGAATTGCTCCATAAATTTGCTGATAATTGTTAAAGGGAACAAAACCAAAATATATGTCTGGCTAACTGGGCTCACGTACAAGGTTTGTATCTGGACGCTACCTTTCTCATAGCTCAGGATGAGACAGCAGTCAGCTCTGTTCTCTAGCTAGATATGGTCTGGTCCCTCCCTCATGTCTACACAGGCTGCTAGAAGAGTCCTGGGTTTGGGGCATCACGACAGGAACTGAACTGGTCTCTAGTTTAAAGATTGAGACCAATGGAACTGGACAATGAACAAAACTTTTGTTCTCTAGGTCCTCCCGCTCCACCTCAAGATGTTACTGTACAGGCAGGTCCCACCCCCGCAACTATACAGGTCTCCTGGAAACCACCGACTTTGACATCAACAGGAACCTCCAATGGAGCAAATGTTACTGGCTATGGTGTTTATGCAAAAGGTCAACGGGTGAGTTCTCCTGACTTTATTACAGTGACCGGTGGCTCTAGATGTGCAGTTCACCCAACAGCAGAAGAATATAATGGACTTCAGTGTTCACCTGGATTTCATTTCAGCTGTTTTGTCATGTTGCTGATGGTCCTGTGCATTGATAGCTGTGAAAGTCCCTCTTTATAAGCTAATCAGCAACACTTAATTACTCAGACAAGCCTAGCTGAAGTATTACAGGTGATTGGGGTAAATCGATGAAGACCCGCTGTGCTTACTCTTTACAACGGGCAACAATTTGCCAGCATTGATGAATGCTTTCCAGGCTGCACAGTGGGAGGAGATGTGTTTTCCCAGTTTTAACTTGGATGTTTGTGCGTTTAGGTGGCAGAGGTGATTTTTCCAGCAGCAGAGAACACGACTGTGGAGCTAATGAGAATACGGAGCTTAGACGCTCGGGACGTCACTGTAAGAACACTTTCTGCCCAGGGGGAATCTGCGGACTCTTCCATTGCTGCCATTTCACCTGACCTACTGGTGCCTCCAACCCCTCACCCTAGAACTGCTCCCAAATCTAAGCCATTAGCAAGTGCCGGAGCCCCAAATACCAAAGATGAACATTTAGGTCCGCATTTAAAAATGGATGAGTCATGGGAACAGACTCATTCGGCATCTCCTATTCATGGACACACGCTGGAGCCTCCTGCCCCCAACTTTCATGGCCCGCTTCAAGGAAGGAGGTCTCCCTCACCTAATCGAATACTCCCTCAGCCACAAGGCACACCTGTCCCGAATACTGTCGCTAAAGCCATGGCAAGAGAAGCTGCACAACGAGTTGCAGAGAGCAACAGGGTAAGAACAAACTTTTTCTTATGTGTTCACAGCCATGTAGCTTACCTTAGGAATCAATTTGGAGGAGAAGAAAGCATTCTAAAGCACTAGGTCACCCCTTTGTATCAAGAATCAATTGTCTATTAGTGCTTAGAGGAGTTAATAAATGCTTAATAGATGCTTTATGTAGTTATCTGTCAGAGTGCAGAAGATCAATAGGCTGTTAATAACCATAACATTCAATCCTTTGTGACATCATCTACTATATCAGATGGCCGTTAGGGCTGTGTGAAGCCTCAGGTGCTAATACGATTCAGAGGAGAATTGGCCCGATAAGGCAGCCAAATCTCCACATCCAAATTGAATCAGGAGGCCAATAAAAAGGTCCAAATCAATTCAAAGCTCTCTGAATTGATTTGGAAAAGATTTGGAGAGCTTCAGAGATTCGGGCAGTCCCCCCTCGCCACCACAGGGAGCTGGACCTGGACTCCATGCTAGTAAGTAGGGGGCAGTGGGGGGGAGGGCTGGAGGAGGGAGCAACAGGACCATGGGGGAACCCCCGCCAGGCCCTATCCTCCACCTGGTCTCCCAGCCCCCAACATAGCTGTTCCCCTCCCCCCCCCATGGCTGCACTGCCCAGCCCCAGCTCCTGGTTCTTTAAAAAAAAGAAAAGCCCCGCACTCACTGGCTGGCTTCCATCAGGGCTTCTTGTCGCAGCGACCCCCATACAGCGTGGGGCAGCGGGGTGCAACAAGGATCGCCCCTGCCTGGCAGCAGGTGGTGAATGCAGGGCTTTTTTTTTTTTTTTTTTTTTTTTTTATAAAGGGCCAGACAGGGCAGCCATTGAGTGGGCTGGGGGAGCAGGCAAGGGATGGGGCTGGTTTGATTTGGAGATTCAGCCGATTTGGCGGCAGCTGAATCTTGGAATCAGATTCAGCCAAATTGATTCGGGACAGTGATTCAAATCACCAAATCAAATCACTGTCCCCCATATCTGAATCCGAAGTGAATACTAGCCGCTTTGCACAGGCCTAATAACCGTTTGTCAGTAATATGCTTACAGCTTGTATTAAACCTTTTATAAGTTGTCTATAAATACATGTTCAAAGGAATACTCTTCCTGTAAAGTACAGAGAGATTGTCATGTGTTTTTCTTTACTCTCTGACTACTAACCCCATCAATGATAAATGGAAAGAATATTTTCATCTTAATATATATTTGTTATATACAGCAAAAGCCACCTTATCCGGCACCTTAGAAACTGGCATGCTGTATTAACTGGCATGCAAGTCAACGCAGCAAAAGCAAAACTGGAAGTGCCCACCATGGCACTTCTGGTTTCACTGAGTCCCCATGGCCCGGGGCAAAGCAGCCTGTGGTGCTGAGCCCCCACGGCCCGGGGCAAAGCAGCCTGTCCCCAGTGTGCCCGGGGTCCCCCTCCCTGTCCCCCAGCACACTGACGCAGCAGGAGGGGCGGTGGCCAGAACAGGCAAAGATGCCTGTTCGGGCCCCTCAGGTAACCGGCATATTTGGTTATCCGGCACCCCCCATTTCCTATGGGTGCCAGATAACAAAGCTCTTGCTGTATACTATGTGTTGCTATTTATTAATTTAAGCACTTGTGTAAACTTCCCACACTCTGCCATTTCAGTGCCTTACCGCCAGTGAAATAGTTGATTACAAAGCATTATCCCTTCAGCATCAAGGCTTGGGAACAGTCTTCTGACCAGTAGCAACAACGATGTCAATGGAAAGTTTGGCCCAAAGAGCTGTGAGACATTAGGGTTTCGGAGCTCCCTAGCAATGGGACCGGCAGCTCACCAGAGGGTGGATCTCATCTTTCTGTGCAGCCTTTAGATACAGAGGCCCTGATTCTAAATGAAAAATCTGTTTCAGATTATTTTATGTTGAGGGACCAATTGCAAGAGAAATGTGGTTGAATGCAGCCTCAAGGATGGAGTATAGCACAAGGTAGTGCCTTAGAGGCCATATTACATGCCTGGAAGTGTAATGCTGACACATGTAAGGTTTGCTATATCATTACTGACACACAAGGTCACATCCAGATGTGAAGATATAGGTGGTACAGAGCATTGTATATTTGTATTAGTGGATGCTCACTATCCTGGAAGAAAGGACAGCAGATTTTTTTCATTAAGCTCCTACCTTAGTTGTGGATCTTAGGCTGTATTGGCCTTTTTGCAATATTTTACCCCCAAAAGGTCTAAATAAATATGGTGACCAAATACCCGTGCAAAGAAAGCCACATGGAGTGAAAGGAGATTGTTTCCCCTGAAGCTTTTGCTTTGCCCTTAAATTAATGTCTGCATTGCTCTGACCGTGAGGATGAGACAATCCAAGAGTAGTCCCCCAGAACGATATTCCTAAAACCATTTGATGATTTTCTAGTTCCAAGATGGGGAAGCTAGCAAAATCTCCAGCTTCTAAAATGCCATTTGATACTCAGCATCATTAGTTTCTCATAGTATTAATATCCTTGCTTGAAATTCCCTGATTAAATTTAGCTATTAGCAGATGGACGTGCTCCACTTATGTATAATGGTACATGACTATAGTCTTGTGCTTTATTTACCACTAAAACTCTACTGGGAAAAAGGTCATGGGAGTGCTGGTGTATTATGACTTACATTTTCTCTAGTGGTGTCTTTATTTGGATGAACATTGTATAGAATGATATGATATTGCATCTTTGGGGTGCTCTGAACTCAAAAGTGCATTGCACAGTTAAATGCGGCAGACTGTTAAAACAATGTTGAACAGCGGGAGAATAAGATTGAGAGGGGTATAGATGAAGGAAAACTGATACAGGATTATAAAGATGATTTCAAATGCTATAGAAAGTCATTGAAAGGGGAAGCTTACCCAAAGAGACTGTTCCCCATAGCAGGAATTGCAGAGAAAGATGTGAGCTCAACAGAGGTGAAGAGACAGGGGAGGCACTTGGGAGAGATGGGTGGACTGACTGGGGAAAGGGTGAGAGAGAAGTTCCCTGATGTAAGAAAGAACAAGGACTAGAGGCCTTGATTCTGCAAATCTTCATCCTGGCTTGCTTGTTGAAACACAAGCGTGCGTCTCTTATCTGACTGATAGGGCCCTTGGGCTTACAAGAATGAGATCCAGTCCTAAGTTTCTTAGCTATAAAAAAAAAAAAAAAAAAAAAAAAAA
>NW_017729001.1:23654979-23666595 GCF_001723915.1 Gavialis gangeticus
AAAAAAAAAAAAAAAAAAAAAAATCAACCAAACCCAGTTCAACAACGAAAAACAAGTGTGGATTATAGCCAGTCCTTCTAAACATCCAAGAAAAGGGTGGTGTTACATTCTGAAAATATGCCTCCATTTAGTAAGACCACCAGCCAATCGTATCATCTACAGAGTTAGGAGTGAGAGAACCAGCATCTCTTATTTTGCATTAAAGCATGAGTATATTTATATGTCATGGTTTCAAAGAAGTATAGAAGCAGTAAACCCAGGTCCTTAACATCCTACATTTGCCAGGCTGGACCGACTCCACAGCTATTAAGCATCCTCATCCAGTGAGTGGCTGGGAACACCCATCAATGGGTGTTCATAGCAGAGTGCCCACTTCACCAGTCTCTCTTCTCTATTGGTGTTTGATTTACCAGATGGAGAAGAGGAGTGTATTCAGCGAAAGGAGCAACGCAGCACCTTATGCAAACTCGGATGATGAGGAAGATGGCTACAATTCTCCTAACATTAAAAGGAGAGGGGCTTCAGTGGACGATTTCCTAAAAGGCTCAGAGCTTGGAAAGCAGGTAACTAGCCTGACCTTGAAACGGTCCCTAACATTTCAGAAATGTTTTATAACATTCAGCTCATTGCTGATTGCACTGTTGCTCTGCTGATCAGAGCCATGGAAGTGTCTGTCCTGGTCACGGCCACAACCCAGGAATCTTCCCTTGCAGGGGCAGCACTAAGCCGTGCTCTCCTTGGCTTGTTCCCTGCCTCTTAGCCTGCCAATATAATTATTTCCTAGCTTTCCGGTGACCCGGTTGTCAAAGGGGGGGCGCGGGGTAGGAGGGAGTGGAGAGTGTTGTAAGCAGTGCTGTGCCCACGGCTTTGGGTGTTTAGCACTTCGCTAGGGTTCAAATTCTGGTTTCTTCTTGAGGCTGTACTCCCTCAGTACATTAATCCACTGTGCCAAAAAGCCCTCACTTCTTAAAAAGTGACACCTTAAAGTTTATCAGTATATCAGCTGAACTCTAGTTAGCAAGGCAGCTGTTCTATGTTAAAGAAATACAAATAGATTATTAAGTATTTATCGGCCAGCTATCTGAGAGGCACCTACTGGCAGTTTAATTGCTCATTTGAAGTGTTTACAAAAACTGGACATTTTCACTGCATAATTTATTATCAAGAAAACAGTTTTTGCCATTTCTGTATGCCATTCTACTATCTCCAAACCTAACTGGAAAGTCTCAGTTATCGTTTTTTACATGCAATATGAAGTGTAATTGCAGTCCAAGGCTGTTTTGAGAGGCTCAGCATGTCAGTGGTTGATTTCATAAAGGAATGAATAGTTTGTTCACTTTAGGAGGTGGCTTTGTGGTCTGTGTCCCGTGACTTTCTGACACATGTCATTCTGTGCACCGACGCCCAATTAAAAGCCTTTAGCTTTATCTCACTCAGCATGTTTTCCAGTTGCACGAGATAGAAATGAACAAATCATCCTAAAACAACCACATATACAGGTAACAGGACCACTGGTCTATGAAGGCAGGCCGTTGACATCAGGCAGCGTGTCTAATGGAGACGATTGCTCCATTCTGTATTTCTGTTAAATTATATTTTGTAAAACTTTGTATGGGTTAAAAAAAAAACAACCGTTATTTATTACTAGATCACACTCCTTAGAAATTGATGCAATCACTAATCTGCCAGAGACTTCCTATATGACCCTAGACAAAGCACTCTATTGACTGCAACAGAGATCAGGTGCCTGAATACCTGTGAGGGCCTGGGCCTTGGTATATGAGTTGCCCATCTATAAAGAGAGATAACAGCACTTCCCTACCTCTTCAGGGGGTTCTGAGGCTAAACACTTGAATGGATTTGGGATACTCAGCTTTTACAGTAATGGAGGCCGGAAAGTATCACACATAGGCCTTTGATTTAAAAAAATGAGGACCGTAAGGTTACGCACGAAAAGGCAGATACAAGGGGTCCGTGCGGAGTACTACAAGTACGAGAGCTGCTTAGAGCATGTGTCCTGATAGAGGCCTGGCTGGCCATTTGCCTGGGCAAATGCATGATTTAGAGCTACATTAAATGCACCCACAAATTAAGCTCTCAATTTTGCACATGGTCCCAGTTGCATAGTTTACTGGCTCGTGCTTTAAAGGCACTCTGGATTCAGGCAGGCAAGTGCGTTGAAATGGTTTTAACCCCATTGCTCCCCTGAAGAGCAGCAAAGGGCTCAGTGATGTTCTAGCTCAATCCTACGGTGATCACAATGTTGTGGATCAACTGCTGAACAAGAGAAAGCTTTTAGCACCCCTCTATTCAAACTTAAACAAAGGCTTGGTTTTTTTGTTACTTGGTATAATGCATCTGAACGTACAAAGCAAGAGAATAAAGTGACATTTCATATATTTTATGTAGCTAACACATTTGAATATTTAAGGTTCTGATCCTGCAGACAGGCAATTAATATATTGCGCTTCTCTGTCGGCCTGTAAGTGGCACCATTGACTTCACCTGAGCTACTCAAGGCTTAAAGTGTGGGACATGAGTAAGTGCTTGCAGGACAGTGGAGCCAAAAAACCAGCAATGACTTTTAAAAGTCTGTTAAATGAGGTTCAATTAAATGTTTTTAGCTACAGTACCTTGCTACATGCTCCATAAATATTAGAGTATTCTGTACCAAGTTAACGTTACAAACAAAATGTAATGGTACAATTATTTCTTGCATGCGCTTAAGCTAATTATACTGTACATCTTCACAAGTTCTGCCACTCGGTTAGGTTGCCTTATCTAATCGGCTTTTATTTAATAGAAACCTCTGTTATTGAGTCCAAATCAGATCGGTATTGGAGATGATTGGAAAGGTTCCTAGTGGATGCTCAGCTATGACGCTCTGTCATTTTTCTTGGATGATGACAGCCTTTGTAATCTGCAAGATATCAGTGCATTGGACCAAATTCTGCTCTGCTAGATCAGAGCAGTCGCTTGAGTTGTCGGGATGCAAGAGAGAACTGAAATTGGAAG
This sequence comes from Gavialis gangeticus, assembly GCF_001723915.1. NCBI lineage: Eukaryota > Metazoa > Chordata > Crocodylia > Gavialidae > Gavialis > Gavialis gangeticus. Next base: position 23,657,995 of record NW_017729001.1, read on the forward strand.
CAAACCCCCAGTGAAATTGCAGAGACAGAACTGAGAGCAGAATCATAAATGTAAAGCAGCAAAATGTCATATATTTAATGAAAGAAAGTGCCTCAAACTGACAGAAGGCAAATTCTTGCAGTGGTGTTTAGTCTTAAAGTGACACTAACATAATGCAGCAGAGGAAATCTGACACCATTCCCTTAGATAGGACCGAGGGTGGGATCCTATAATTATTAATATTATATAGGGGACCTTTCATCCACTGACTACAAATAGTCTCACTGTGAAAGATCACACTAACTTCATACTATAAGAGGGGATGTAGGCACTCAGAGAGGGTAGGCCCAGATCCTCAAAAGTTGTTTGGGTGTCAAACTCTCATTGAAATCAATGGAAATTAGACGTTCAAATACCTTTGAAGTTCTGGGCCAGAGTGACTTATAAATCACCATGCTAGCAAAAAAAAGCAATTGAATGTAGCAAAGCCAGTCAAACTGAAACACTACCAGTTCATTAAAATGGCCTGTTTCCATCTTGATCTCTGTCTACTTGAAAACACAGGAGAACTTAGTATATTGGAATGACTTCTAGAAGGATGTTAATGTTGTGTCTGTCTGCTCTTCAGGGCTAGGGACAGAAATTACACATAAACCAGTATAAGTAGTTGGAAACCAGTTCAAATCTGTAACACAACAGAAGTTCAGTGTACATAAACCACTTTCCTAATGGCTGAAATTGGTTTAAGGTAAACCTGGATGGATGTAGTATCAGACTTAACTTATTTAGGTTGAAACCCCTGATACCCTCCAGATTCAAGTTAACTCAGTCCCCCAGTATCCCAGGATGCTTTGCACCTTCCCCACAAACCCCTCCCCCTCGGCAGGGTGGACAGACTAACCTTGAGTCAAGCTGTCTGCCCCAGCTGAGCAGGGAAGTGTGCTATAGCATCCCCCAGCTTCTGGCCTGGGCCCCTGCAGGCATGTGGCTTCATTTCCAGAATCAAAAGTGAATGTCTGTTCACTTGCTTATTGGTTCAATCTATGCAGCTTAGACTAACCTGCCAAGATTGAATTGACTCAGCCTCAGATTTTTTGACTGTCTGTACTAACGCCAGGTGTCAAAATAGAATAACAGTTTTGAACCCCAGCAGCTAGTGATGTTGTATACTACGACAGAAGTCCTGGTTGATCACCTGCAGGGACTGAATCCAGGACTTCTGAACCCTGTATACAATGGGCTAGCTACTGGAGGGGACAGGAAGTTACACCGTGTTAGTTAGTGAGGATTTCATACAGCATTGCTATGATATTCAAGCTACTGGTAGCTGCCTTGCCTCTCTTTTATGAATGCACAATGATTTCAGATGTTAAAACCCGGAACTTTCTTGTTTTCCATCCTGCCAAATAGCCTCACTACTGTCATGGAGAAGAGTACCACACTGAAAGCAGCAGAGGCTCCGACTTGTCTGATATCATGGAGGAGGACGAGGAAGAGCTTTACTCAGAGATGCAGCTGGAGGATGGTGGAAGACGGAGAGTTAGTGTAACATCCCATAATGCACTCAAGGTAAGGAGGGCTTAATCTCCAGTGAAGAATATGCAAATTTGCTTTTCTTCCTTCAGTGGATTATAGTTTTTTAAGTCCACTATGGCTATTGCAGGCCTAGTGGCCTACAGACTAGCAGGGTACTGCAGCTGGGATGAACGCTGTTCATCATATCTTGGCCACCTTACACTTGACAGTTCTCTTCTGTTTCACAGACTTGGAGACTGAGCTTTTGGTTGTAGCTGTGTTGGTCTAAGGACATAGGCAGGCAAGGTTCTTTGTGATCTCTTTTATTAGATCAATTGAGTACTTGGGGAAAAGTTCTTAGCTAGCTTTCGGGTGCAGTCGCCCTTCATTGGGAGTCCCTGTTGGTCTGAGACGCCAAGGAATTTGAGTCTCAGACCAACAGAGACTCCTTATGCCTTTATGATGACTGAGCCTGAAATCTTGCTAAGAATTTTTCCAACTCCTCAGCTGGTCTAATAAAAGATGTCACATCTACCCAAAGAACCTTGCCTGCCTACATACTTGGAAACACGCTATAGGTTGCTACGTACTTGTGTGTTTTGCCCCATATTTGAGAACCTTCCTCTGATGCTGTACTACAGTATATTGGAAACAGCTCAGATCAGGAGAAGTTTTCCGATTGTGTGTTTGTGTAAGCAGCACACATGAGTACACATATGCAAAAAAATGCCAGAGTTTTAACATCTGGGGTTATCTTTTTCTGATTTTTTGTCAGGGGGATTTCTTAGGGACACTGATCCCAAAGACTGTGGGAAATATTATTAAGTGCAGTTTGGATAAAGCCTATTATCATGATATCAGGAGTTTCCAGTTTCGATGGAGCCAGAGAACAAATGTGTATCAGGAGCAGTGCTCCAACCCTGCGTAGGAACATTTATCTTAAAAGACAGTTTACTTTGCAAATGCTGAACTTTCCCAACATAGAATTGATGTTTTCTGTAGTCTCTCTGTGTGTGTATGAATGTGTGTGGATGTGTGTGCGCATGCGCACACATGTTTGCATGTGTGTGCGTGCACTCGCATGTGTGAGGACATATATTGTAACTTCCTTTTATGCATATAACAATTACTATGCTAAATTGTTTTTTTTTTCTTTTTAGTCCCCTTTTGCCCCTTAAAGTTTTAGGATTTAAATGATAAAGAAAAACCTACTGGTAGTTTTTCATATCGTAATTATGTCACATGCCACAACAAGCATGCCATCTCCTTTTTTCAAAGTGAATACAAAGGGGTGTCTTAATCTTTACTGTAACTGCTTCTATATAAAGACTTGCAGTTTTTATGCCATCAATAAAGAGACTGTCGATTACATTTTTAGATGAAACCTTTTATTTCCATGTTTAAGATTATGATAAAAACTTGAAAATTAAATTTCGCTGCCTTCTGTCCCTTTCCACTTGGCAAATGCTGGATTACCCCTATACCTTTCTGAACCATTATGAATCAGCACCATCTTTACTTCTTTGTTTTACCAGTGGTGTCTGCCTGACACTGAATACGAGGGGCCGGTTCATTAGCTCAGGTGGTAAAGCAGCATCAGTCTGTTTGAAGTCAAGAATTGACTGCTGATAACAGAAGCTAAGGGTCCAGCCCAAGGTGATTCAGTTTGTTCTTGTTAGTTGACTGGCTCTACAGAAGTGCAATCCATATGCGAGTGCCACACAGAATCAGGATCCGGGATGTACATGTTGAATTTAAAGGATGCTGCCCACTGCTTTTATATTACATTTTAGATCAGGTTCTGGATCCCAAGTACTTGTCAGTGTCCCTCCATTTTGCTGGATTCAATTGTGCATTGCAGCTGCTTTAATTAAAAACTTACTTAGCAAATTTTCCATGCTATAATCTTTCAAATGCATAAGTCATTTGCATCTGAAAATGAGCCAGCCCATGCACTTTGAGCTGTGATTGAAGATGCTATACAAAATACTGAATGGCAGCTAAATTAATACATGGCCCCATGCAAAAGGGGAATGCTTTGGATGTCAACATATGAGTTGCTTAACCAGGGAGTTGTTAATTCTTCCAAAATAAAAGGTGACATGTGATCTGAATGTGAAGATCAGAGCTGAACAGTTCTGAAATGTGGAGATAGCTACCTATTGTAGATTGATTGATTTTTTTTTTTTTTCTATAAGTAGGGCACATTTTCATAAAGGCTCCGGGGCTACCGTACATAATATAAAAATGCATTAAAAATAACCTAAATAGTAGCAAAACGTCCCTTTAAAAACTTGCTGATCCCTGAAGACAAAGAATATCAAAATTCATCTTAGTTCCCTTCCAAGAGACAGCCTGAACAGGGGGCTTTGTAATGGTCTGGGAAGGTAAACCCAGATCAGCCCTTGGTGGACCAAAGAGGAAAGAGAAGTGGGTTGCTTTCCAAGGAAGCATTTGGTTAAGGAGATGAAGGGCAATGGCGCCGGATCATGCCCAGTTCGGTATAGCTCAGGGAGAAACCTAAGCATTAACGCTATATTCTAACTTGGCTGCCACCATGCCTGAACTTGTATGCAGCTTTTATTGCTTTATTTTGAATGCATGGGTTTATTCTTGTTAGAGCATCACTATATCAGCTGTGTTTGGACTGACCTTCCATGTTATATCTGACGCCAAGCAACTTCTTAATCATGTCTTTATTTTCACAGATTCCCATCAGAGCATGACATCCCCCCCTCCCCTCCCCACTAAGTAAACTGCATGCCTTATGTTTTGCCATTGCTCTAGAACTAATTCTGTCTTTATTTTTCTTTCCTTCTCCCTTTTTTTTTCCCCTTCCCATTTTATTTTTTATCACACACTATTTGTTCCCTGCCTGTTTTTTAACATCACATAATCTTAAGGAGTGCTATAAGAATAAGACCACTGAAGCTGCTTTTTTGGAACAGCCTGACTTTTCACAGCAGATACAGCACAATAAAAAGCTTTTCAGTATCCCAGAAGTAGCCGAAGAGGATGGTGACTATTCTGAACTGTTACACAAGCAGGGCTTAGGTGCACCCTATAAAACGAAACCCACACTAGCTAGAGACACTAAACCACCTAGGGCCTACAATCAAGACCAACAGCACAACTTCTGGTATCCAGCCAAGCACAGAATTTCAGGCATAGAGGATCTGGCTTCAGAAGAAAAAGGATGCAAATATAGTAGGTCCTTAACAAGAAGCCCAGACAGCGGCCTGGACTGTGGAAGTGAGGAAGAAGAATCTCGTTTTAATTTCAGGAATGCTTATGACTTGATTTCTGCCAACGTTGCACCAAGCTGTTGCGCAGACACCAGTAACTGCTCTTGCAGGAAAACCACGAGGCCATTGCTTGCTCGCAGGAAAACGTTAACCAGGCAATGCAGCATTGAAGAAGACTTTGGCGACTTGGGTCCTTTCACTGTAGAGTCTAGAAGTGAGGAGGCCAAACCCAGTTTTGAGAAAAAGTATGAGACTCAGAAATGTGCTAGAACAGATCATTTGTCTAATGAAGATATTCAGGGAGGCTGGAAGACCAACTTAAAAGGGACTGAATCTAGGGCGGCTGTTCCACTTGCAAAGCCATCCCACAGAGACGCAGAAGACTCTCTGGTGTGTGAAATAAAACTTCCTTCTCCCATCTGCTTGCCGAACCAGTCTCGTCTTTCTTTTTCCTTTGTTTCTCTGTTTCTTTCTTTTTTGTCTTAGAGTCCATCTTTGGGATCTGTCTGCTGGGGATTTTTGGTTTTTTCCTTTCCTTTCTTTCCCCATTCATTTTGGTTTATTAATCTGCATTTTGCTTCACAGGCTTCTTTTGTGTTATGCTGAAATCAGTTTAATTTGCTTGACAACAATGATTTTCCCACAGAACAAATTACAATAATGGCTGCTTTTGTTAAAGGACAACTGAATCTAAATTTTAATTAAGGGTTAGCTGAATTATAATTTTCCAAAAGTTTGTCTGTCTTTATCTTAACGTGCCCATCAGAAGATTGCTTTAAAAAATAAAAATAGGTTTTATTTTTAACTGCGTTAAACACATTTCACTATTCTTTTTTTTTTTTTTTTTTAAAGATACATCGCAAAAATTCCATTTCTCACGTTTTGGGTTCGCTCTCCTCACTCCCAGCAGTTCAGGAATTGCTTCTTTATCTTCAGTTCATTTCCCTGGGCAAGTACCACCAAGAAATGTCTTCCCAATGACAGTGGTCCTGGTTTTTGGAGTCGCAGGAGTCATCACGTTTCCATTCTCCACCTTCTTTCTGCACTGTCACTTCTTTTCCCTCCTTTTGAGACCATCTCTTCTTGCCTTTGAAGTTGCAGACTGCATCTCTGAACAGGAAATGCAGGAAAACAGCTTCTTCCACAGGGACAAGCCAATGCCGGGCCAGATCTGATCCCACAAAGGCGTCTCTGTGATCCTGCCAGTTTGCATTTCTGTATAGGAGCCCACAAAAGAGTCTTAATGGACTTGTGTCCGTAGACCTCCCCGCTTCCCAGACAAACCGAGCAAGTTCTTTACCCTCTGAGTCTTCAGCAGTCCAAAGGGTGAAAGTCTCACATCGAAGGTACCAGTAACATCAGTTGCCACTGCACTTCTAGCAGTTTATTCCAAACTGGTTCTTAACATCCTCTCGTTAAAATGGGTGGCAAGGCTGAATTTAACCCTAACTGTTGCACGAGAGACCCCAGAAAGCATTAAAATATTAGCATGTACAAATTAGAGTAGTATTTCCTGCAAGTTAGCAAAAGGGGGGTGGGAAAAAAGAAAGGGCCAGTTGTGGTGAGATGGAACGTGTCTGCCAATCACTTCTCCGGGGTCTAATGACTTTTTTAAAAGCCTCAACAGCAGGTATCCTTTAGAGAAATGCAGTCAATGTTTTCAAACACACCAGAGGCCGAAGGACACAGGCTGATTCGTTGCTGCGAACCGTACACAGCCGTCAAGCTAAAAGATCGATGCGTTGACCTGACTGATCCCACGCAGTCTCCGCGAGTGGTCTGACGGGAGAGCGCAAGGTGTTCTGAGCCACGTTAGCCGCAACGACAAAGGCAAAAGAATGTTACCAAAATTATTCTTTTTCTTTTTGTAACGTATGACTGATGTTTACGAAAGTTTGTGCCACGGGTCAAGGAGCCATTTTTCTTTCACAGGTTTAACAGGCACCAGTGTATGACTTTTCAGCTAACCTTTCAGTTAAAAACTAAGTTTAGTTGCCTTTAGAGCTTATGCTTCCGACTGTGATTGACCTTACCTGACCGTATGATGTTCCCAGCCATGTAACCTGCGAACCTGTTGTTTTTGTTTTTTAGCTTTTAGGGAACCCATCATCCCCAGGACGACCTGACAGGGTGGAGCACACGGGGCGAAGGTCATCTCATGGCAGTGCAGTGTCACAAAGGTCTCGACCAATGTTGGTCCCTTCCATTGGTTAGTTGGCCAAATTGGTGCATTTCTGTTCTTTGCAGCTGCAACACTGGGGAACTGGTCCTTAAAATGAACAGAGAAAGGTGAAAACAAAACCCCAAACACTTGCCTTCAAGCATGATAAGTCTCAATCCTTCAGAAGAAAGGAACACGGTCAAAACCAAATATGCCTCGGGCTAAATACGACTAGACTGGAGATTCCTTGCAGGTCTGAACCAAAGCCTACTGAAGCCAATAAGCAGTGGCATAGCAAGCACTTTCAGCTCCCGGGGCAGAGGTTTGGTAGGAGGGGATTATGCCAACTAGTGGAGAGTGGGAGGCAGGGTGGGGAGGGGAGTCTTACCAGCCTAGCTCTTCTCACTGTAGCAGCATGGCCTGGGGCTGCTGCATCTGGGGGATAGGCAGCAGTATGGGGGCCCCATTTGCTCCCCTCTCCCTTTAGGTGTAGGGCTGTGCCTCCTGCAGCAAAACCTCAAAGGCAGGGTGGGGGGCATCACTTTACCCCCCCATCCCATCCCAGATACACTACTGGTGCCCAGCTCCCACAGCCAGGCAGTGCAGGGCTGCTCCTGGAGGGAGGGGTCATGCTGACCCCCGAAGTCCATGCCTGGGGCCAGTGCCCTGTTTGCCCCCCCTGAGTTATGCTGCTGTCAATAGGGGTCTTACCATTGACTTCAGTGGGCGTTGGATCAAGACCCAAGCTTCGGTTGACAATTGTGACAATGTAAAACCTACTTAAAAATAAATTAAGATGTGGACATGCTATTAATATGGTAACCAAGATAAATGTATCCACCCACTCATCCATCTGTCCATCTTTTCATTCATCCACAACCATTTTGTATTCACCTTCCATTCTCTTAACTACTTTTTGGAATTCTGCAGGGAAAATTGAGGTTATTCAATTGAATGACATACGTAAGATTCAAGTATGTCCGCTAGATTTGCTTTTTCTAACAGGGCTGATGTTATTTTTCAGTTGGGACCTAAAATGTGTGTATATGTATTGCTGTCTACAAGACAAGCCATTCCAAAAAGTACTGCAGACAAGACAATGGAATAAAGATACCGTGCACAAAAACATTTTCACCAAAACTTGTACACATCACAGACTGCTAGTACACAGTCACACTGAAACTCAAGAAACAGCTAGAACAAGAGTGCAAAGAGACTAAAAGCAGAAATAAAATCACATAGTAGAAGTGCCCCCTCACACAGTCTCTATCTTTAAATTGAATGGCACTTTATGATCAGTGCAGGCAGCGAGCCAGTGAACCCAGGAACAATGTTTAGCAATATAGTCTTGGAGCTTAGTCTGTAAATGAGACTTTCCAACACAGAGAATAACTTCAGAGTCGCTTTACTATCAAGCAATAATATGTTTTTCATTTTATTTTTAAACGTGAAATATTGTCCCCTAATTTTTTCCTCCTTCCATGGATTCACAGCAGAATAACCAGCCTGTAAGCACATACACATTTTTTAATATATATCTGTATATATATAAACCCTTTGGTGGTGTACAGCACCCTCTACAGATTTTTAAAGTTAGGAACTCTTTTTCTTGGGAGGAAAACCAATGTCAAGTAGGTACTTTTAGGGTCATTAATGAAACTGTGGATTTGATACATGCATGGGGGTGTGTGCGCGCACACA
>NW_017729001.1:23667036-23667305 GCF_001723915.1 Gavialis gangeticus
GAGGAGGGCTAGGGGTGTTAGGCAGGGGCAGCTTCTTCCCCCCCCCACCCCTGCCCAACACCCTGCACTGTCCCTGGGGCAAGCCGGGCCTTTTCCAGGCAATGCCAGGCATCCTTCTGGCCACAGGTGCCTGCTGAAGGCAGAGGTGGAAAGGGGCTCAATCCTGCTTTTGGCGGAGCCTCCCCACCTGCCTGCAGCTGGGGGGGCAAGCTGCCGCCAGGCCGGGGGGCCCAGTCCTTCCCTCTGTGGTGGCAGCACCCCCCCCCCCC
>NW_017729001.1:23667744-23668724 GCF_001723915.1 Gavialis gangeticus
TATATATATATACACACATACACACTCATACAACCCACCCCCCTACCTGTCAATACGTAGAACCATTCTTAGTGTCTGTAATACTTCGTTTTAGGGGGCCTGAGTCTCCTCTAAGTTACACTGGTATAAATAAGAAGTAACATCACTAAAATCAGTGCAACTACACTGGCATTTGAGAAAAGGTTCAGGGGAGAATTGGACCCAGAGACTTTGCATACAACAAATTGTCACCAGTTATCGGCTAATAAATACACTCAGTCTTGTCTGGGGTGCATTAGACCTGCCCTGACCTTTTCTTTAAGTTTTATTTTTGAACAGTAAGGGGGCATGAGTTGGGTGCTATTCTTTTGCATGTTTTGTTAATGTAAGTTTTACAATAATAAGTTGGGGAGGAGTTTTAATTAATCCTGTTGATTTTCCTTTAATTCTGATTTGACAAGCAAAATTGGAGGAACTGATTATATGCAGCAGGGCTGTCTCTCCATAAACAAGACTGGAACATGGGAACTTTTCAATAACGACTGCACTATTTAGTAGCTCAAGAATGGCATCTTAGAAACTTGATAAGATGGAATTCATTTCTTACAATTAGTCCACACTTAAATAGATAATTAAAGAAAAAATAAAATAACGTGTTAGTGTGAGTTAAAGATTATGTTAGTGTATTTTGCACTAAGAAGGCACAATGAATCTCTTTTGGGGGAGTTCCGTTAGGATTGAATGACAATATTGATAACACACAAGCTGCAGTTGCAGCTGTTCCAGCACCTAATGAAGGGCTTCGTGCTGGTCTTCTGTGAAAGAGATGAAAGACCCTATCCAGTATCATTCTAAACCTGAGGATTAAGTGACTTGGGTATGGTCCAGGATTGCTGATTTTTGGCTCCTTCGATTACTGTATTTTACAGTGTATAGGTTGACACATTGTAGAAGTCGGCCCAATATTTCTGTAAAAAAATGTTAGGATTTTTGTACGTCTG
>NW_017729001.1:23669060-23672552 GCF_001723915.1 Gavialis gangeticus
CCCCCCCCCCCCGGGGCTGGCTGGGGGTGGTGCCAGCAGGCCATGTGCTGTCTGAACTCCCAGGGGGGTCCAGGCAGTGCTGCTTGCAAGGGACGGCATATAAATTGAGGTTAAATTTCAAGAGTTAAAAATGTGGCTTCCAAACTCAATTTATACACCATGAAATACATTAGACTGAAATGTTGAAATAAAAAGCACAGGTTTCTAACTGTGATTGCAGGACTAGAACCAATATGAAGCGACGGGTTAGTAGCTACAGGGTCTGAATAGCCTGGTTTTCTTTCAGCAGAGCATCCAGTAAACATAGCCAGTTAGCTAGCTATTGAAAATTGCTGCAAGTTGCACCAAGTGGATGTTGTAATAATAAACCACAACCAGGACATCCTTGGTCAATCAGGGCAGGCTCACAAAAGAATCACCCTTCCCTTCTGCAGGTTTGTTTCAGGAAAAGTACAGAGCAGAAAACAGTCAATAAATCTATTGACCAAACCCAGAAAGTCCAGCCAAACCATGTCTCAGAGCATGGCACTGACTTGATCACTTGTCCTCACTCAGACAAGCAGGAAATAGAGCCAAAACTCCTACCGACTGCTGAAGGGCCTGAGTGAGGCCCAGGATGGGATTGTCCCCTGAATAAAGCTGGTATTACAGCTCTGTTATCAAAAAGGCAGTCCTAGGAAAAATAAATGGCATAAAGGTAGGCCAACTCTACAGCATTTAAAGAGAAAAAAGATCTCCTGTTGACTTCAGTGCTGCTTTTTCCACTTGAGGCCCAAAGAATGTGGCTTTCTGCATTGATCAGTACTGATTTCCTTGCAGAATAACAGTTTCTTGCCTTGGAAACGTTTTGGATTTATTCCACATCCCTCAAGTGTCACCGTGTTATTCTTAGCTCAAAAATGTTTCCCCGGGACTTGACTGTTCAGCATTTACTTCCCCGTTGAAGAAGGCAGGGTAGAGGTGCATCGCATAGACTGAACCGGAGATGCACGAGCTTTCGTGAGCTCATCTCATCAGAAGTGATGAAGTAGTACAGACTGTTGCTTACAGAAGTGCGTGCATCTCTGATTCAGGTGCTCTACAAGGTACACCTTTACCCTGCCTTTGGCCTGACTTCAGAAAAACACAGCTACCTACCTCCTCCCTTCCTTCTTGAAGATTAGCTCCAAGTCAGTCAACCTTGTAGTTAATACCCTCTGGCACGAGCTGGGATTTTCAGATATCGAGGTAATTTGTCTGCATGAGTTAAACTGACAGGAAGTCCATGAAAGTGCTAAAGCAGGTCCAGGAGGTATAATTATCAGGGAAGAACTCCAAACTTGTGATCCTTTAGGGTAAACATTTCCAAAATAACTTTTTTTTGTTGTCCAGAATACCGTTAACCTTAAATTCATTTCAGTCTGTCTTTTAAGTAGATATTTTTCATATTAAATCTCTCTGAAAGCAGGAAGTCCCTGCAAGTTGTCACCTTAATTCCATTTTTGAAGTAATTTTTGCCAAAGAAAAATTACGTTTTATTTGCTTTTAATCTTGCCCGAAGTGGGGCATACTTTTATTCCTATGACGGTAGATCCTGGGAGCTCCAATCCTGGACCAGGACCCATAGTGGCGGAGCTGGTACCACCACAGGTCAGAGTTGGTCTCGGCCTCCAGAAGTCTGGTTTCAGCCCCAGAAATCTGTAGAGATTTTTAAAGCACGGAGGCAAAGCCCGTAAAAAGGAGATGCCCATTTCTGTGTTCCTTTGCTGGAGAAGAATCCCTGGAGGGTGAAATCTAAAACCGAGTAGGCAAGGCTGACACGGTGGTTAGCCATCCTGCTATATCTGAGTCTGACGAGAAGGAAGGCAAAGGCTGCCTTCAGGAGCCTCCCCTGAGAAGACTGTAAAGTATGTTTAATAGATCATTCCCTTTTTCTCCATAGAAATTACAATGGACAGTAACAGTGAAGGCGGTCGGTCTCGGTCAGGTAGTGAGGGAAATATTTCACCTGTAAAAGAAGAAGCTTATTATCGCAGCATTGGTGGACATAAGACATGGTCTCAGCAGCGTACCATGGCCTCTGACTATAGATACGGTATGCCGAACCTTCTTCATCCTTTATGACAGACGCATTTTAGAGCTGGGTGTTAATGAGTGCCATTTCTGTATGACAACATTGCATGCAATGCAGAATGCAAGGGAAGCTAACTCTTAAGTGCTGTTGGCTCTGCTGCCAGGTAAGTTGGTTCAGCTCAGCTTAGCCGGAAGGGAGGAATAGCCCTTAGTCGTCCACTCTGATAACTATCGTGCAGCTAGCTTTCCGTACTGAGACAAGGCAAAGCACACTGCATTGCATGAACTTCTGTGAAGCTACCCCATTACTCCCCCATGGCTGTTGAACACCAGTTAACGCCTAATGCGTACAGTTGCTGAACACCCGCTGATCAAAATGACCACATAGCAACTTGATTCATAAATACAGAACTAAAGCGTGCGAACGGGATGGCACATCACCAGCAAACTACCCATACCGGGAAGAAGCACTGCCAAACTTTCCTCCTGATTTATTGATTCGACTTGGGGCTGATCCAGAGCCTTTGCATTGACTACATGAGACTTTTGATCAGGCCCTTTGTAAATTGAACGTTAAGCGAATGTCTATATATAATCCCAATTAGTTCTAATTGATGTCTGTCAGGTTCTAATCATGTCACCCCCCTATTTGATAGTGTTTGGCTGTTTGCTGCTTTATCGACATAGAAGCTGCTGCATAATCAACTTAGTAATGGTCACATAAAAGTGGCCTTGGTCAGTTATAAAGCTGGGAAAGTGGCATTAAGTTTTGTGTTCGGCCACTGAATGAAACTAAAGAGAACGAAAGGTTTAAATCGATAGGAAGTGCTCAGTGTGAAAGCAAACCGCTCTGAATATAGGGACCCAGATCACCAAGTGACTTCAGCCAGCGTCGTTCCAGTGACTTCAGTGGAGCTACGCCCATTTACACCTACTGTATCAGCAGCATGGACATAAATAAAATCTTTGGCCAGCATACGCATACATGGAAATCAGGCTGGTCACAAGAGATCTGCGGTCTCGTTGGCCAACATGTGCCTGCACTGAATTACGCCATCGCTGCAGAATTCCTGTAGGCAGGATGAATTTGGCGCACGTACCGTGCTTAACGTTAACTCTCACTGACTTGAGCTGGAGCTGGTGGCTGGCCTCAAATGGCAGAATTTGACTCATCTCATTAGAAAAGATAAGTTTGTCAATATTCAGAAGGAAAAAAAAAAAAAGGAAAAGGAAAAAATAAAAATAAAAACAACCACGCCCCATACCGCTGTTCTGTATTTCCAAACTCATCTGATAGCAGGAATAAAAATTGACTGCAACCAAGGGGGAGAATAATCCCCATTGCCTTCTGTCCCATTGCTTTCTATCCCACAGTTTGTCCTTGTCCCAGTTCCTTCCTGTGCTTTGTGACGCTACAAGGCTTCCTGGCTGGACGTCTCC
>NW_017729001.1:23677552-23679501 GCF_001723915.1 Gavialis gangeticus
GGAGAATAATCCCCATTGCCTTCTGTCCCATTGCTTTCTATCCCACAGTTTGTCCTTGTCCCAGTTCCTTCCTGTGCTTTGTGACGCTACAAGGCTTCCTGGCTGGACGTCTCCCTTGCCCTCCTCCACTACCACCTGCTGGCTGCATTTGTTCTGCATTTCTCTGTTCACCCACTTTCTAGTGCTCTGGACCCATGTATCAGTAGCCATTCCCTTGATGCTGTGCCCCTCTTAAATATTTTTTTTAAATTAACCTATGGGGGGGAATCTGAATTAGGAGGAGGTAAAGGGGTGGGGGTGAGATTAAAATATAAAAACTTCACACTAAATAATTTTGTTAATGATTTCAATAAAATTAGGTAACCTTTAAATGTGCAAGCTATTATTGTAACAGAAAATATATTGGACATGAAAACACTGAATTCATCAAATTTCTCCCTAAATGCCCATTTAATAATTGTGAATCATCTGGCAAGTCTGTGATACAGCCGAAGTGCTGATTCATCAGGGACCTAGATGTGTGATTGACTCCCAATGAAATCAGTGAGGCTTAAGCACATGCTTCAAAAGTAAAGGTGTGCTGGGCTAGTGGTTTTGGATACTTGGTTTTGGGTGCCCATTTTGGCACAGCTTGAAGTGGGCTGTCTTTTCAGAAAGTGCTGAGCTCCTGTCCTCTGCAAGCGCTCAAACCTAAAAGCACCTAGAAAGCATTAGCTATTGCTTTTGGCATCTTGGCCTAGGGAGGGACTGAAGCATACAATGAACTGTGCTTCCATGCATTGCTGGATCTAAATGCACTTTCCAGATCACTTGAAGGTCCTTCTGATGCCTCACCACACCGTGAACAAAGGCAAATGCATTCCTTTTCCTTTTGTTTTGGTCCTAATTGGTTTGAATCCTACAGAGGATCCTTTCACCCAAATGGACCTCAGTGCAGGATCAGTATGCTAAATAATCCATACTGTGGTTAAACACAGTTGTATCTACCAAGTTTCAGTGGGCTCCAACACGACTTGTTTGTGCTTGTTCAGAGAAACTGCACAAGGGCCCTAATAACTACAGCCGTCTTGAAACAAAAGTTACGGCAAACACAGTCCCAACCCTAGCGGGGATGGATTCAAGGTGTGAACACTTGAAAAATAAGATAAAATATGCTTCTGGCCCAGTTGAGTCCCAGCACAGTTTCTTCTTGCCTGTGTGGACTGAAGAATAACCATGTTTTAAATGGGGAAGGTGAGTACTTAAAACATGGTTCCTCAACATGGCTGGGTGTTTCCCTGTGTCCATGCAGAGAAGCAGCAGCGGCATTAGAGTGGGTTTGGTCCTAAGCATGGTAATTTTTCCAGTGAGGACACAGCCTGACAAAATTGTCACGATCTTGTCATTACATGCTTCATTACTTGATTGATAGCAACCACTAGAAAACAGACGAGAACGTGCTACTTGCTTAGCTGTGCTATATTCACACCCACACGTGAATGTCAGCATGGTGCCAGGGGAGAAAAAAGCTTCCAGATTGAATGCATGCTCTCCTCATGAGGCCAAATGCGCTAAGAAAAATACAAGTCGCTTATGGAAAACACCCTATAGGAAACACATTTCAGTTTTAAAAAAGATTTGTCAGAGATAAAGGAACAACCTTGAAACCTAAATTGGAGCAAGTTGGAAAATGACGCTCCCTTGAAACGCTGAATTGTTTCTCCTCTATTAACTTGCTCCCACAGATGGTTACGGCAGCCGGGACCATCTTTCTCCAGATATTTATGAAGAATCAGAGACAGATCCTTGCGCAGAGGACATTTCTACTCGAATATTTGTTGCTCTCTTTGACTATGATCCACTGACCATGTCCCCCAATCCTGATGCTGCAGAAGAAGAGCTGCCATTTAAAGAAGGACAGATAATTAAGGTGGGATCTAAAAGCAGAGAAAACAAAAAAAAAAAAGTCT
>NW_017729001.1:23684501-23690967 GCF_001723915.1 Gavialis gangeticus
TAGGGAAAACTAGAACTCCTGTTAAATCATAATTTAAAACTGAAATCAAAGTAAACCTACCCTTTTTCAAAATAGAGGAGTGCTGCTCTCTCACTCTCCCATGTAGTTCTGCAGTTCTTGGTCCTGGAATTGGAAGAACAGAGATACTGTGGAAAAGGACATTTCCATGGTAGTTCTGTCTCAGAAAGATAAAAAATTGCAAATAGGTCTTCATAATTTGTCAGAACTGAAGTGATGGGCTAAGTTCACAAGCAGGTCCACTCTTCCTTTGCAGGGTTATTGACTTTTTTCCAAGAGCCACGTGCATTTACATATCATACAGCCCAGAACTCATGCCTAGTACTTATGGCTTAAAAAAGAATTAGATACGAGGTAAAACTGCTGAGAGTAACTTAGAACGATAGGGCCAAATTCAGTGTCAGACTTGGGTATCCTAATCCAAAATAGTGATCCTGAAAACTTGCAACCCTGGAAGTCCTTCATAGGCACCTCACTTTGACTTTTAAGTTGCCCAGGCACTTGGCTCTTCACTTTTGCATGTGCTCATAAATGCTCCAACCCAGCGTAAGAGCACCTGTCTTGCATCTAACCCTAAACAGGGACCAAAGATTAGGCATTTAGCTAATCCAACAACAAAAACAATCCCCTTCTAGATAACTGGCAAGGATCCAGGGCTAGTTCCGGAGACCATCTTTCAACAGGATCTGTGGGTTTAAAAAAGTAAAAAAATGGCCATACATAAACAATTAATAGTATCTTCTGCCTTTGGACAAGAAAATAGACCAAATCAGTCAGTAGTGTGGTCCTGGAAATGGCTTAAAGGCATACGTTCTTTGATCTAGTCTGTTTATTTGTAGCCTCGGAGAAGAAAGCCCCGCCTTTAAAAGCTGGTCTGCAACTATCCCAATCATGCAGTTGGCCCGATAAAAGATCATCCACAAAAATGTTTGCCCATAGCAGCCCCTGCTGTTTGTACTCCATTCATTTTTACGAACGCAAAGACAGAAATATTATGCTATATCACGCAATACTGAATTCTCAGCTATCCTGCAAAAAGTATCTGGTCTGAAGCTTAATTGGCTTGTATTTTAGTATCAGATGTTACTTATTTTGGACATATCTGTTATCATAAATGAAGCCTCATAATGAAGCCTCATACTTTTTAAACTGAATTAATTCCATTGATTAACAAGGGTACATACGTATTTCAAATAGATGCGTTAGATTTCACACACACCTTTCTCTTGATCAAATGTAAAGTCTAATTACTTAAAAAACAACAGTGTTTTGGTCTGCATCTGCAAATGCTTATTACTGAGCATAGGACCTACCCTTATAAGCAGTGATACTTGTGAATGTATGTGGGGAAAGCTTTTATCATACTTTTTTTTAACAAAAAAACCCCAGATTTCTCCATAACCAACTGGAGCCACAATTTAGATTAACCTAAAGAAGCCCCAAAAATAGTGCTGTCACTTTGTCAGAGCAGCCAAAGATAAACACTGTGATTGAAGAGCCCAGTTCTTCGAAAGGCTCAAATATTGCCTGACCATAATCATTATTCTTTAACTACTACTAGGTTTATGGAGATAAAGATGCGGATGGATTCTATCGGGGGGAAACCTGTACAAGAATTGGCCTTATTCCATGTAATATGGTCTCTGAAATCCAAGCAGATGACGAGGAGATGATGGATCAGCTTCTGAAACAAGGGTTTCTTCCTCTGAATACACCCGTTGAGAAAATAGGTAAGGGAAAATACATGTGGCTTCATTGGTTTGGCACTGTTAACTTGGCTGTACCTGCTTTGGCTTTTTTTTTTTTAAATATATGGCAAACGCATCTAAATCGTACAGCCATCTACTACACTATGGGATACATTCTGTGTCAGTATCTTCATTAAGAAAACGAGAAAAATCAGAATGTTTTAAGCTCTTTCACTCTCAGTGTCTTGAATGAAGAGTCCTATTTTCACTACTACACACTCTCTCTCCCTCTTCCCCTCCTTTCCCCCTTTTCTCTCCCTCCCAAATCTTTGAACCTCTGAAAGATTTCTAGACACAGAACAAGATCCCTCTGCTTTGGAGTATGCAGGGCTGAGATGCTTGATAAATATGCTCACTGCTGGAAAACATAAAAAGAATCACTTGTTTGTTGTTCTTTTTACTCTTCTACATTTTCCTACTTTACCATAAATTTAAAGGGATGGTGGCAAAGGGTTATGTGTGACATTATCTAGGTTGATGCTACAGATTCAAAAGGTTTTAAAAGATACCAAAATCATCAAACCTTTCAGTTCAATCAGATCCATTTCTGTATAGCACTGAACCACAGATTTAACATAATTGGCTCAAAACAGAAAGAGACGTTATACGTGTCTTTAAAAAAAAAAAAAAGCAATGTAGTGGTATGTAGTATATTTGCAGGGCAGGAAAAGCAAGGTCAAATTTTAAAATTTCAGTGTTAATAATCAACCAGAGATTGTAAAGGGCTGACATTGGTTCAGTCCTATTTAAAAGTGAACTGTGAACGTGGTTGCTTCAAAATAAATGATCCAAAATTGTTTGGCTGGATTGAAAATACGCTAACCGTTTTAAAGAAAACAAAGCAATTACTAACTCTTTAAATCTAAGTTTAACAACCCTAGTTTGACTGCCAGAGCTAGAGGATTTAAGGCACCTAAAGAAACCGAGAGAACGAATCATGGCTAAATGCAAATGTGGGTGGCCAGAATTCAGCTTCTAGTGTAAAATTTTAAAAACACCTAAAATAAATAGGAAACACTGGCTGTTCCTAAAAGTGTAAGGACACATGCAGACATTTCCAGGACCCGATCTAAGAGCACGTGGCTCACTTTAAGCCGCAGGATCATAGATCGGGTTCCCACTTCTGCACGCATTTGCCGGTGCTAGGCGCTGCACCAAAAAAATGATTTAAGTAAGTTGGGGAAGGGGCAGGCAGAATCAGAGGCAGGGGAGGAGAGGTGGAGTAGCAGGTCCACGAGAGGGCTGGTGCATTTTGGGGGAGGGTGTTGGTGGGATTGGGGGGGAGTGTTGTCTGTCTGGGATTGAGGGAGTTGGAAGGCTAAAAATAGCTTGGTCAGGGTTGGGGTGATGGGGAGGGGGGCGGGTTGGGAAAATCAGCCTGGTGGCTGGGGTGAGGGCTGAGCGTTCCTAGCCCCAGGGCTGCGCTCCAAGCATGTACACACATTCGGTTATATGGAGTACGGATTAGCCTGAACTACGTAGTAGATCACCTCCTTAGGTGGACTAATTTAGATCAGGCCAGCCATGCTTGGCCAGATCTAGACTCCCTGAATATATTCACAGTTTAGCACTTAAATCGACCTCACCCCAGTTAGGTCAATCTAAGTGTAACATCTGCATGTACCCCACGTGCCAGGTGTATTATATAGGTGCCAAGTGGGATTTGCAAAAGCACCTTGGTATGTTAGACCTAAGTTACATGCCTGCTTCCCTCGATGGCGGGTTAGTTTCTCTCGTGAATGTCACTGTGTGTTTAGACATCTAAAGGTGCAGCAGATGCACTGGTAAATCTGGCCTTCACTCACTTTTAAATACAGGACTTATTACTATGCTTTGAGTCAATCAGCTGCTTCTGATAAAAATTACCCAAAAAGCCATGTTTAACTACTTACCTCAGTAAGATTTGTGGGCCCAGAACACTTGTGAACAGGAGGCAGCTTACTTCAGACTTAGACAACTAATTTAGGCCCCAAGATTTGAAAAATTTGGCTATTCTTGGGGTGTTACCCAGCAAGGTATTTCTGTAAGACCCAATGACCATTTTCTTTTTTTGGGGGTAGGATGCTCCTGATAATGTTACCCATGGTAGCAGAGAAACCAGGAAGTGTGCACCTCAGACTTTTCATGGGAAAGATAATTTGTGTTAAAATATCCTCCTAATTTATATCCTTAGATATAATTTTTCTCATTCTGAAGTCTTCTAGAAAGGTCTTGTGGCTAGCAACCCCCTAGCAGTTCACCTTTAAATAGTTTTACACTGTCAAAGCAAATGAAATTTCTTCTCTTTTAGATCTGGATAAAAAAAAATCTAGCTACACTTCAAAGAAAACACACCCAGCACTCTAGAGATCAAGCATTATCAAGAGTTTGGCTTAATTTTAAATTAAATACAGATAATGCTGGAACATCAAAACAGATTCTCAGGCTTGGACCCGTGCTGTCATGTGGTGTGTCGCACGGAGTCTGCCCCTGTGTATCTGTTGGCAGGACTGGGTCCTAAAATTGCCAGCCTGCCTTATGCTGCGAGTCTCCGAGTCTTTAGTCTTAGTGTCAGGCACTTTATGTGCTGGGATCACGTTACTATATTTTCTTAATCCTTTGCCCACATTAAATCCTTAAAAGTGAAGGACTTTGAATAGCTTCATATCTTTTCCTCTTCTTTTATTTGTATGCATTCCTTTCCTGAAGTCAACTGTGACCGTTTCAAAGAGAGCACACGCTCTGTACACCGCAGATCCAGAAAGTCTAAAAGAGGTCTGTGCTAAGAAACAATAACTTGATTCAAGATGTAAATGAGCTGAAATGCTTTGAGCTGTCTAGATTTACTTTTTATGCCTTTGATCTCCTTTGGAAGCAGAGGGGCCCTTAGTGCTTAAGAATGGGCGTTCTCTCGTCTCCCAGCAAAGGGGGCAATCATTTCTCCAAGGCAGTCATTAAGGATAGGAGTTGGTTCATGCTGCCGGGTGGGGGCTGAGTCCTAAATTTGCAACGATCCATCCTTTCATTTTGGACCTCTCCTTGCTCTTTCTATAAAACACTTTCATTGGTACCTGGGCCTATAGCACTCACCCATGCACTAGGGAAAACAAGCAATCTCTGCTGGCTGAATGCTTCATTACCAGCTAACAGGTGTGTGAAAGCTAGAGTGCATGCTTCACACTTCTCCAAATATGCAGTATCCCTTCCTTACCCAAACCTACAGTTCTCCTGGCCCACCAGGGCGGTAGTCCTGCAGCTGCTCCTAATCCCAGGGTCCAATATCACACTGCATACTGCCGTTCACTAGCTCATCAGACGGCCCTCAATGCCTGTTGTCAGTCAAACTAACCAGCATGTTTCTCTTGCTACGGCATCATCTGCAAGACTCATGCTGCTCTCATCCAGTTCTAAAATTAAGCCCTTCACCGGCTTCCCTGTAAATGTTTAATGTCAGTCAACAAACATTCCACCTGGTTTCTAGAAACTGTAAGTTTTACCTCTTTCCTTCCACCATCTTCCAAAGAAACTTATAAACTTATTGAAAATTGGAAAATGGGTTTCTGTAGTCACGTAGGGTTGAAGATATTCAAACCCATTTACAGAACTGATTTAAAAAAAAAAAGACCAAACCCACTTTTGCCATGGGCTGGTTGAGAAAATGTTAATTTCTCAACCTAACACCCTGATGAGAAGGGCAAGTCTAACACCAAGCACAACAATCCTACTGAATTCAGGCAGGGGGAGAGAGGCAGAGAATATAGTGAGTCTGAATGAAGAGAAACGGTAAAAATCTGAACATCTGTTGTGTAAATGCCTGGTAGCACCTCATTCTTCTAACTGAAAGACTGTCTGCTTCAAATGATCAGCGTTTTAGCTAACCAACCATTGTTGAGAGAATTTAGCATCTTAGGAATAGTAGGATCAACCCAACAGCTAAGAGCTTAAGAGCTGCTTTGGAAGTGTATTTTATTTTGGAGCCTATGGCTATGTTAAGAGATTTGATATCCTTTTGGTCTCCTGTCCAGTTTGCAAGAGAGAGATTCCAAGTTGCTTATTACAAGAGTTGAGGAATTAACAATGGGATGGACGCAGGGTGGAGAGGGTGAGGAGGGTGGAGAAGTTGTGCTGTGCTGTTTTTCCAAGTAACTTTGATAGCTTTCCTCCTCTTCTCCTCCTTGTGATTGGAACAGAAAGGAACAGACGGAGTGGCAGGCAACATTCGGTGTCGACAAGGAGGATGGTGGCACTATATGATTATGACCCAAGAGAAAGTTCTCCTAACGTTGATGTAGAGGTATTGATTTAAATCACAAACAAGTGCAACTGTTTTGTTTTTGGTGGTTCAGACATGCTCTTGAACATCCCACTCAGGAGTCACACAGGTCTGCTCAGCACATTATCTAATGATTTAGGAATACAATGAAATCATATTGGTGTATGTAACAGAGCTACCGAAAGAAACAATGTAGAGTTTGAGATGATGGGAATACACATTTGCTTGAGTGAGAGTGGAAATATTTATTCCCCGTCTACTTTGCGTGTTTCCTAGAGTATGGATTACTTTTCAGAAGCATCCCAGCTCGCACTAAAAAACAGGTAGCCTGAAGCACAGCAATTAATTTTGAATGCAGAGGTTACGAACCTCAAATGCCCTCGCGTCCCAAAGGCACCCGTTTTTTCTTGTTTATAGATTTCATAGATTTCATAGACATTAGGGCTGG
>NW_017729001.1:23691336-23735427 GCF_001723915.1 Gavialis gangeticus
ACCCCAGTACTCTTTCCTGCCATGGCAGGGGGGTTGGACTTAATGATCTGCTCAGGTCCCTTCTGACCCTGCTATGAAACTCTCACACTTTGCAGTTTTAGATGCAAAACTGATTCAGTGACAGAAAAGGTGCGGGAGCGTGACAAGGCTACAAGTGGCCAAGACTGTAAGGCTTCTATGGAAAGGCCTCATATTGTCCCGTTTTGCATGTGAATCTCCCTCTTCAGCAGTGCCACCCCTAAAATGAGCTCCCTGCTAAAAAGTGTGTGCAAGGACTGACGTGGTCGCACACCAGTCCTCCTTCCTACTGCATGGGGAGTGCCTAGAGGTGTTGCACACTATTCTCCTTGGAGGCTAAAGGGACTGGGGAGGGGGGATGTTGCAACCGGGGAGAGTCCCTGGTAGCAGATCTCTAGCAGAGATGTCACTGGGCACTGGCAGCAGATCGTGGGCCTCCTGCTTGTCCTACCTACCCCTTGAACCACAGCAGGGTCGGCACTCCATGAAGGAGATCCTCCTTGAGATTTCCTTCTGGGATTCTCTGTACAAAGAGAGTGGCAGTCAGAGCTAGTTCAGACTTGGTCAAGAAATTCCTGGGGTCAGTCATTTAGAAAAAGGACATTTCTGCTTTCTTCAGATGAATATTTTTCTCCCATAATTCAACACCCCAAGTCACCCAGTTGTCCAATAACTAACTTAGAAAAAATATGGATGCAGTTTGCCATTAATGCAACAGGTGGTAAAGAGCACAAAAACACTAAACCTTTTCCATTGCTGAATGTAAAAGAAAATAAAATGGTAGAGACAATGCTACAAAATAAGGAAACCTGTATGGGCCTTATTAAATTTGACCTGCACAGTAACGCACCGTGATCACTCATACTTCCCTCTTTCTACAGGCTGAGCTAACGTTCTGTACAGGAGATATTATTGCAGTATTTGGGGAAATTGATGAAGATGGATTTTACTATGTAAGTTTCCTTTTATTTGATCGTTTTAAACGGCACCTAGAAGCATTTCTTACTGTCTTGCGTAGTACCTGAAAGAGTGGTTCACAGACAATGGGTCATAAAATAACATCTGGAAGGTTTTCAGGTCACATTTCCATCTTGAAAGTTTGCTATGGTGCCAGTCCATTAACGGTGCCCCTCGATAATACGTAGTTACCTACTGCTGGTTATGCCTCGTCAATGTAGATATGTCCAGGCGTGTCTATGGCTAAAGTAATGGCTGGGGCAAATGACTTCTGGGGAGAGGCTGAGGGCACTGGGTTTATTTAGTGTGGAGAAGAGAAGATTGAGAGGGGATTCAACTACCTGAAGGGGGTTACAAAGATGGAGCTGGACTGTCCTCAGTGGTGGCAGATGACAGAACAAGGAGCAATGGGCTCAAGTTGCAGCGAGGGAAGTTTAGGTTAGATATTAGGAAAAAAACACTCTCACTAGGAAGGTAGTAAAGCACTGGAACAGGTTACCCAGAGAGGTGATGGAAGCTCCATCCTTTGAGGTTTTTAAGACCCAATTAGACAAAGGCTTGGCTGGGATGATCTAGTTGGGGACGGTCCTGCTTTGAGCAGGGGGTTGGACTAGATGTGACCTCCCAAGGTCCCTTCCCGCCCTCATTTTCTGTGATTCTGAATACAGCCACATAAACGTTCATCTGACATAGCCCATGACTAACTCTCTCTGGCTCAAGTGAGGAACGTTTCAACTGAGAGTTCACAGGAAGATGACTGTGAGAGGCTCAGAGATGGAAAGTTAAACTGTCTTGTTCAGGATTTATCACCTGAATATTTAACTGACGGTATGGGCAGACTTAACATTTTTGTAGCTCTCTAAGTGCCAAAAAGTATGTGTAAAAGCATGCAGCTAATGAAGTACTTTAAATCAGATGGCAAAAATGACCCTGCATGGAACAGGAGCAACTGCGAAACCTTTCCCCACCCATTAAGATCCGCAATTCATAGAGATCACTTGTCTGAGCAAAGGAGCTTTGTGGGGGGAGTCGGGGAGGAAGAGTGCAGAGTGGGTGGAGAAATAACCCTATGTGGTCAGTGCTGGTGAGCAGTTCAGAGGCTGAAATTATCTCCTCCCAACTTGTTGACAAGGGTTTGCTTTCCTGGATCTAGGGAACACAAGAACCCAGGTTATGCCTGCAAGACCATGGAGGCAGCATAAGGTACTTGGTGTTGCAATGCTTGAATTTTAGGCATCCTGCTGCCTAGAGGACCTACAGCCCTGAGTTAGGGGCTTAAGGCCCACATACGTTGTATGGGGAGAGGTAAGATACCTGAGGATGGGACCCACAGTATTTATTCATGCTGAGGGAGGAGCCACCTAAGGTAGCCAATAGGAAAGTGAAGAGAAGCTAAATAGGTACCTTATCCATCAGGAATCACAACCCTGATTTTCCTCTGGGAGTTACAAGCCTACACCAGCCTTTCCTCACAATGGCAGGAGGAAGAAGTGGTGATGTCCTCAAATCTTTATCTAAAAACAGAGCACTCCCCTGGGATATGTGATACCCACGTTCAACATGTCTGACATTTGACTGAATGAATATGGCAAATACCTAGAGGTTGGGGCACCCAGGAGGGAAGAGAACTAAGCTCATGGCTAATTTAACATAATGAAACAGTCACTGGATTTTATTTATATATGTGTGTATATATATATGTGTGTGTGTGTATAACCTTCCAGATGGGTAACCACATAGCAGACCTATATAATTGTCCTTACTCTCTCCCCCGCCACTTGGCCCAATACAAACTTTTATCATCCCAAAGAGAAATCTGTCCCAGACTAACAGACTTTAATGGGCTGGCAGGGGCAGGCAGTCCATCCCATCGGTCAGACCCAACATTTGGGACCAGGAGACAACCTGACAGTCGTCAGCCAAAGTCAGAAAGCAGCTAAGGCTCATAGGAACCAGGTGACAGGCCAAGCATTGTGGTGCAGGAGCGTGGGGCTGGAGATCCAAGCTGTTTAGCCCAGTAGCCAATCTCTCTAGGAACAGCTGTGGAGCGTTAGCTGACTGAATTAATCTTCATTAGACCTAGTAGACTAAATACCTTTTCTGAGATCCCAACTACTGGTGACTACAGCAGTCACCGGAGATGGGGGAAGACGCAGGTCCACTTTTCTTTAAGCATGTCTCCCATATTCTTGCACTAAGCTGCAGAGTAAAAAGGGAATTCTAATATCATACCACTCTGGTTTTGGGGGCCCGATCACAAGTGTCGTCCTCCAGTATCTCAAGCCCT
Organism: Gavialis gangeticus; assembly: GCF_001723915.1. Lineage (NCBI taxonomy): Eukaryota > Metazoa > Chordata > Crocodylia > Gavialidae > Gavialis > Gavialis gangeticus. Next base: position 23,694,599 of record NW_017729001.1, read on the forward strand.
GCAGGCAAGGTAAGTGGAAGATAATGCCTTACGGCTCACAAGGTAGGGGCTTAGCCAAGAGGGCTCCAAAGTGGAACCTTTCGCTAGGTTAGGTGCCTTCGAGTAGGATTCACAACAGCCAGCAAACTGAGCAGAGGATCCCCTAACACATCCAGCAGGAAGTGGTGAGAAAAGAGTGCATTCAATTCTGGCTCTTTCCCAGGACTGAGCACCTAATTCTGGGCTGCGCTTGGCATGGCCTCCACTTGGCATTCGCAGCCTGGAGCAATCTCCTGGAGTTAGGACTGGTTTAGGGACCTATTCAAATCAGAATTATGTGGGACAGCGGGTTTGGACTCCCATGCCAAAATGCTAATGAAGTGGTTCCATTTTAATTATGTGCATCCGATATATTCACCAGGAAGTGAATGCATGGAGTAACCTAAACCGAGAGGTGGTGTAATCTCCATCCCTGGAGGTTTTTAAGACCTGGCTAGACAAAGCCTTGGCTGGGATGATCTAGTTGGGGCTGGTCCTGCTTTGAGCAGGGGGTTGGACTGGATGTGACCCCGAGGTCCTTTCCAGCCCTAATCTTCTATGATTCCCTGAACACGTCATGCCCACAGATGACACTTGAATTATAGGTACCTGATGTATAATAGGTTGTAGTACTAATACGATCTATATAAAATGCCTACTATGGATAACCTTTGCTGCTGAAGCACAGGATTGGGGAACCAGGATATTTAAACTCTGCTGGCTTCAGTCAGATTTCTCATGTGATCTTGGACAAAGTACAGTGTCTCTACCTCACTCTTTTTCTCATTTTTTTTTAACTGAGAAAAAGTAATTGTTTTTTAATTGAGAAAAGTAATATTTCCCTTCTTCAGAAGATTTGTGCATTGATTTATTTAAAAGCATAAACCAGTTCAATTTTTACTATGCCATAGGGTGAACTGAATGGACAGAAGGGGCTGGTTCCTTCAAACTTTCTTGAAGAAGTGCCTGATGATGTAGAAGTCTATCTTTCTGATGCACCATCACGATATGCTCAAGACACACCAATGCGTACAAAAGCAAAAAGGGTAAGCAACTGCATTAAAAAGAAATAATCTTTACAATTTTTCCATACAGTATCATCTCTTATTTTGTTTCGATATTATTTTTTCACATTTTAAAAACTCATTTGTCCATTTTAGGTAATCTTAATTTTAAATTATGGAAAGAGTTCACTTATCCTTCCACTAGTCTGCCATAAACACTTAGAAATTACAGACCTAAATTAAAACAAAAAATCATTCACCAGAATCTTTCAATTGTAACTTTAATTTCTTCAGCTATTTCTAGTGAAAGTGCTCAGTCTCAAACTTCAAACTCTACGTACTATACACAATACCTAGGTGAAAACACAAGCAGTAGGGGATGGGGAAGGAGTGGGACAAACATTAACTCAAATATGAAATGTAAAGAATAGCTGATTAACAATAATTTCCTTTAACCGTTTTTAAGATTTGTCTTCCCAACATGAGTTAGCTGCCCAAATCTTATCCTTTATGAAATATTATTCATATTTAGAGTGAATCATTTTTGGTTTGTTTCATCACTGCAATATTTTTATATATTATATATTTTTATATATATTTTTATTTCTTTGCTCATCTGCTTGGAAACAGAAGAAGAGTGTTCATTTCACACCTTAATAAGGCAATGTAGCCTTCACGTAAGTGAGCAACTGAAGATACCAATAAAGATATCAATTAAAGCTACCTGACAGTATCTAATGCAACAGTCTTGAAACTTAACTGTGGAAAAAAGAAATATGTCTCCAAAATCATTGGCCCTAATATAACAGGATACAGACACTTACTGTGTGTATTTGAAAATTAGCTTATTTCCAAGAGACAAAGAAATCCTTTGAAATTATAACCAAGGGTTTCCTTCTAATTAGGGTTCACTTTACAAAGGTCAACATTTGGAACATATTTCTTCATGAGCTAAATGTTTCTGTTTACATTGAAAGAGGAGTTTAGTGTCCAATTACGCTACGAACAGAAGCTGCATATTGCATTGTTAGCCAATCTGGGAAATCCAAATTCAGAGTCTGTAGATAAAGAAAAAAAAGCACAAAACCCACCACCCTTAAAGAATGAGCAAGTGAGTTGTAAGCAGGTCAGTATTGTAGTTTACAAGGGTATAGTTGGTTCTGAAACTCATTAACCTCAAACTTTCTGCCTTAAAAAAATGTGTTTTCCACGATCGATTATACCCCAGTTTGCCTATGACTTCAAGAATTCTGAAAACATGCACCCCTACATATGCTAGTTTTATCCAGAGACAGTGCAAACATTTGTGAAACACTCTAGTAGTAGCTTGGTTTACCAATGCAATAAGTGTCAATATGAAACATTGCAGCTCACCTAATGAATGCATTAGACTAAATATATGGTATCTTCAGGTGTACGTTGGGGTGCTTTACCAAGTTGTTTTTCATTAGAATTAGACCTTGATTTAAAATCAAAGTAGGCTTGAAGCCCTTTTGCTTAATTCACTGTTGTACAAGACAGCAAATCGCTAACACGTTAACATCTTAATGGGAATTCAAGATATTAGGTGTCCCTGAGGCATGATTTCTACTACAAAAACAGCATACAGTACCACATTTTGTTAGCGGGGAAAAGTAGTTGCAATAGATTGAGTATAAATAGTTGTAGCATTTTCATTGAAGTGCTTTTGATGATTAAAATAGCTCTGTTTAAAATATTTAGGAATGCTGTCATATTCTAAGTATTGTACAAGTGTTCATCTTCACCTGGCAATCATATAGCTGCAGCACACACGCCAAGCAATCAGGGTCTTTAAGCTTTCTTTGATTGCAATTAAGGTTCATTTTAGCTTTTTTTTTCTTTCAACCAGTGTGCCATCTTAAATATGTATATACAGTAGGTTAACCAACTTTAAAGAAAAGGCATTTAAAGGACATAAAAAAATAGGTGATCATATATAGTTTGCACATATCTTCTGGAACTGTTTGGCTTATATAGATTGCTGATTTATAGTACTTAACCCACTGTTTAAATTCCATAGCTACAAGTGTCTCGTCATTCTTGTACTCACCATCATCTTGAGTACTGACATACAAAACTTTGTGATTTTTGCCAGAACGATGGTAAAATGGCAGTCCCCAGATCATTGTTTGAAAAAACAAAAACAAAAACGTGTAATTAATTTAAGGTCCCAGTCAAGTGTGTATTTTCTGATGTCTACAACCTTTTCTCACAATTGCATGTGTGGGAAGCTGTACTTATGTATTTTTCATTATTTCTGGATGGCATATTAAACTACTGAAGGAACAAATCAAGCAGACCTTTTTTTTAAGTGGGTATTGGGACAAAAAGTGATGTTACCAACTTTCTTGATGATGAATAGCTTTCAACTATTCAATAAACTATAACAATATACCTAATAGGTTCCTCCTGAGAATACAGGTACATCAAGGAGAGCACCATCCCCCACAGTCCATCTCCATTCTGGGTCACCTCCGTCATCTATGGGTTCTGGTAGCCCCGGGAGAGGCAGGGAAATATCCTCGAAAAAGAAAAAGGGGCTGCTTTCCAAAGGCAAGAAACTGCTGAAAAAGCTGGGTGCAGTGAAATGATTCATGTACTTCTGGACAACTTGTAAAGCTTCCAGTCTATGTATTTTTTTTTAAACTTCAAAACTAGGGCTTTCATGACTATGCAGCACATCTTTACAGCACCTTTGTATTTTTTAACCCTTTCTGACATCAGTAGAATCATGTGAATTGCTTAATCAAACAGCAAGGAAAAAAAAAGGAAGTGGATTTGTTGCTACTAAAGCTCAAAATGTTGCCAATGTGCTTTTTTCGTCAAAAAAGGGACAGATTTTGGGGAATTAAGGACAGAAGGATAACATCTTTTTATTTGAAGTCAACTCCACACCTATAACTCCATTGGATAAATCTCTGCATTGATTCTTCTTTGATCATAAGAATGGGGGGAAAAGAGAAAATCCTCTAATCCTTATTCAAAGAGATCACCCCGCAATACCCAGTATTTATCTTTTAATAAAAATGGTCTTGAAACTCCTAGTTTAATCCGCCTTGATGTTTGCCTTATTAATGCACAATGATTTGTACTGTCGAATAAATATACAGCGTATACTTTGTATGTATTGTGTATTCAGCTGTCTTCATCCTCTGAGACATGGTAATTCAAGATCACGTAATGTGTTGCTGACTCCATTTAATGTCTGATGTAACTCCTGGGAGTCTGAAAATGTTGTGCAAGATGCATTTTTAAAATATTTGTATAAGTTCCTTTAGTCTCCATATTCAGTGTACAAAAGCCAGATACTGCATAAAAGTACTCAGAAAATGCACAGTTTTAATCATTCAAAATGTTTTAGAGCTCCTGGCATGACTAGTGTAAAAGTGTCAGCAAACTGCCAGAAAATAAAAATAATCTGTCCCCCCCATGTGGTCTTGTTTGTGGAAGTGCAGTTTTCAGTTTTAAAAAAATCATTTTTCATCTTACTGATGTCAGAATCAGGATGAAATGCATGTATTAGGCTCAGCAGTGAAAAGTTGTGTTACATACACAAAACCGTAGCCAGTTAAAAAGCTCTAACAATTAATTGATTAGAAATATCTCAAAACACTAACTTCAGTATTGGCGTTTCTTGATTTAAGCCATCTTACAAGTTACTGGCAGTAACATTGGCTGTTACTATTTTGTAATTCTTGTCCATTTGTAAATTGTTTTTACTGTTTATACATACTTTTCAGACTGCCTTTCTTTTGTAATTTATGGAAGGTTTATAAATGAATGATCAAAGCTTTCCCCATTGTGTCTTCAAAGAATTATGTAAATTATTGTAAGATACTATTGTGTGCTAGATTTATGAAATTAAAAAAAAAAATTACTGGCCTAAATTTGTGGTAAAGTATTGTGTGGGTGTGTGCATGTGTACAGTTGTTCATGTGTAAAATATTTTATATAAAAAAATAAATTTGATATTTTGTAAAATGCAGCTTGCTTTGTCCATTTTTTTAAATCTTCCCCCCCATATACATTACTAAATTACTAATTGCAGTTTCTCAATACACATGTATGTATGTAGGTTGAGTAATTACAATTAGAAGCAGGATACAGTCCAATATTAAACAGGAACATAGTTTGCTGATTGTTCCATATTATTTCCACGTAAAGTTCAACTGCTGTCACTTCCAGCCTGCTGCAACTCAGAATGTAGATGTATCAATGAAGTGGTTAGTCATTCATCTCCTGGCTCCCTGCTTTTAGTTAGTGAAATCTTTATGTGGTTGCTGTAATACGTAGCAAGGTACTTAAACATCCCATAGCGCACTGCCCTTGAAAGGCTTTTTCCTAGGTTTCTCAAGTTCGCTGCACTTTGTGTACCAGAACCCATTTGTTAACACAGATAATCAGTCCCAACCCAGTGCCCCTTATTCCCAACCTGCAGCCCCCCACCATCCTCAGCTTTGTGGAGCAGCGGGTGGTCCCAAGCAGCCCCTTGTAGGCTGGAACGCTGCAGGCCTGCACGGAAAAAAGCCCAGTTTCCCCCATTTTTCTCTTTTAAAGGAGAATCCATTTTTAAAGTTTCTTCACAACCCTTTCATATATTTGTTGCGACCCACTTTTGGGTTACAGCCCATGGGTTGAGAAACACTGTTGTAGAGCAATCTTGTGTTGTTTTTCTTTCTAAGAGGGTGTGTACACTCATCCAGCATGTGAATCGAGAGTCTGGTAGTGTTTGCCTGCAAGGATGTGTTCATAACCAGCTGGCCTTCAGAGAGGAATTTAGGCCCACCTGCCAAAATCCATGAAAGCTTATCAGTAAGTCAGTGTTGTCTCATGGACAATATCCATTATTTTATTTTGCAAACACTGCCTTTTGTTAAATCGGCCAGATTGAACATCCCGGGATGCCACACTTCTTTGATACAGTTATGTTCCAGGAGGACTTGCTTTACATCACACAAGGTTAGGCCCCCACCAGCCCTGGCAAGGCAGTTCTTTACTGCAAGTAGATCCTGCCAGCAAAATGTTTCTGCATCACAAACATCATCAAGATGCAATCCAGAAGCTCACCTGCTCCTTCGGGCACAAGCTACAGAGCTCAGCCAATAGCTATGGCTGTGAAAAGGTTAACACTACTCCAACCCTTCAACTTCCTAAGTCAGACAAGTGGCAGCTATCTTGGCAGCTGTATAGGATGCAGTGGCTCCCTGCTTATAGATTCATAGGTTTTAGAGTCTGAAGGGACCCAATGGATCATCGTGTCTGAGCCCCTGCCCGGAACGAGGACTGAGGTCAGATGATCCCAGCCAGGTGATTGTCAAGCCTCCTTTTGAAGACCTTAGTACATGCATGCCAGTTTTGGGGGCCTGATTCTCTTGCATAGCACGCACCTTCTCTTCCCTCAAAGTACTGTATCTGAAGCCAATCTAGATGTAGGAAGCTGAAGAACCAACATTTTTGCAGTGCTAACTTTCCTCTCTTTTGCTGCCTTTTTACCTACTGGTGATAGGAGGTGTGTGCTGAATGAATGACTTGGATCAAAGTTCCTCCCTGTGATAACAGAAAATAGTGAGATTGTGGCAAGAGTCTGCCAAAGCAGGGTTCAGAAAAAAAAAAAAAAAATGAATAGTGGTTGCATCTTCTCTGTCTGTTATATCCTCAAGTGAAGAACATAAGACTACATGGAGAACACAGAATAAGCCACTGGACACTTCTTGTAAAACTACTCTGAGCACTACAAAGACTCAGGATAAGAGTTGGAGAGAAAATATCCAACTAGATTATTTTATGCACCTCAACTTCTACAGGTGATTCTAGAGGTTTCAAAATTGACTTTCCTACCACTATTCCCATTGTACATTCAAAAACTCTTAATATGCATTGATTCCTGCTTGCAACATGGCGACAGCTATAATGTTTGCTTAAGGCAATTTGTTTGGAAGCATGGCCTTACACAGGCTCAAATATTTATATGATGAATGCAGAACGCCTTCTACCAAAACTGAAGTAACCCTAAAAATACAGAAGAAAGCATATGCTTAAATTCTACGTTAAAGGAACTTAAAATGTTGTATTTGGTGTGAAATACTCCCAATACAACCTTTAAAAGAATACATTATTTTCTAACTTTCCAGTTTATTCAGTGGCTGTTGAGAACAGGTGGTTTGTAGCTTTCTCTGTATGACATTAACAAAGCAGCAGAGGTTGGTAAATAAGAGAAAAGCAACAACTTCTCAGTTGTCCTAAAACTTATGTTTAGACAGATCACCTATTTGTGTCAGATCTACGCAAAAAGGGTAGGATGAGTAATTCAGGATGTGTACAATAAATGGGAACACAAGGGTGTTGTCTACAACAGCTACGTGGGCATGTCAGGAGTTTTACTGTAATTCTAGATAAAATTGTACTGCTCCAAGTAAGTATTAAACCTCTATGTACTGTATGTAAAGTGGCATTTATATGGTTTCAAAATGTACATTAAATAAAAGGCACCCCCAAATACCCCTGCCAGTCATGTATGCTCAATATTTAAAATCGTTTTTGCTTCACCTAACTTCATATTTAACTTCAGAGAACTGCAAGATTCTGCCAAAATAGAGCTGAAGCTGAATTTCAGCTCTGTTACACTAAGGAGTAATTGAATGCGTGAGTTTGCTTTTGTATGTTGTTATTGAAAAAAGCTTACAGTAGCAGTAAGTTTTGGTAAAGGAAGCAGCTATGACTAAATGTGAAGTAGATTATGATCAAACAATTTCTTTTCAGCTGTTTTCTGGAACAGCAACATGTTAAACAAGTCAGAAGACCAAGAAGTTGCTTAAATGAAGTAACCATATTGCAATGGCTGTTCTGAGTAGAAGCTGTAGTTGGAGATGCACTTTGGAGCAGTTTCTTCACACAAAAGATGCCTAAAAAGACCTCTTTTATAGTTAAATCTATATTTTTATATAAAAGTAATAGGATCAAACTGCAATGTTTTAGACATAGAACTTTACTGAAATTTGTCAAGAAAAAAGAAACAACATTCACAACTAAGAGTTACGGGGTTTGGGTTTTTTTTTTTTTAGTACTACAAATGAGCTTGTGGATGTAAGCAAAAATACTTTCCAACAGAATAATTAATAGTAATCCAAAGGCAGCTAAACCCCAAACCCACAGAGATAAAAACCAGAATCCTCTGGATCTACACAAGTAGAAAACTGATCATGTTGATCAGAATTGGTTAAAGCCCTAACACTGGGACCTGAAAGCAGATTGGCCCAACACCCAGAAGGAATCAATTCTGCAGCAAGCCCTTCAGTGCAATCCAAATAGTCTACCTCAGTTGTCCAACTGGTGGCCCGCAGACTGCATGTTATGATGGGTTAACGTGCGGGCTTAGAAGTGGGACAGCCTCAGTATACCTAAACACTTGGCCAAACTAACTAGGAACAGACCCCACCCCCCGCCATCCCTCAGCTGAAGTGTAACAGCTTTAGTTTGTGTGGTCAAAAGAGAAAAAAAAAGCAACAAAAAAAAACAAACAACTGCTCACAGCTACAAATGTACCAGCTTCAAGCTCAATCATCATGGTTGCTTTCTAAGATAAACTTAGAAAATATCTCAACTTTGAATGTTGGAGCTCTTTCTCTTTTTACTGTATTGCATTTCATGATGCTTGGGCTACCTAAGCTTCTCCTTATTAGAACTGATATAACAACCGACTAGCTATTAAGGCACAAAACAGTCTGTATTTTTATGTTGTTGGCATATGCCAAAAAGAGCATCAGAGTAAGACTAGCTTCCTTTCAGTATGCTTAAAGCAATGCATCTGGATGCTGCCTCACCAAAAAAGTTGCTAATTAATGATTTGACAACTTGCCTCCGTTTTCAGAAGACAGCTGACATGCAAAAAAATCCAGGGCCAACAGCATGCCCCAATTTCAACACAGAAAGACTAGCTAATATGCCTGGGCGCCTGTACACAAGCAGCGGAGCTGCTCTAATGCACTGGAATTCCAGCACCCTCCTGCGTCTCGTGTATCAGCGCTCCTGTGCCTAAAAGTGGTGGCGGGGGCACTTGAACCAAAGCTCAAACAAGCTTTGGTTCAAGTGCCCCCACCACCATTTTTAAGTGTTGGGATGGTGATGCAGAAGACAGCAGTGCTTTAATTAGAGCAGCTCTCTGAGCTGCTCTAATTGAAGCACTGCCCTGCCTCCCCCCTCATCCAGCCCCAGGGCACATGTAAAAGTGTCCCTTATGTCTAGTTTTAGGAACTTGTTTAGTGTAGAAACTGGAGAGGTTTGTTTTGCTCTACACCTTAAAATGCTTTTCAGCGGGCAGCAAGAGACTCATTTCTGCTTTGTAGAGCTATATAGGCAGTTTAAACTTACTGGACAAAATTGCCTTAAGTTATCAGTTACTTTATAATGAAAATAAAGCTCTCCCCTTATACAAAGTAGTATGTATTTACCCCACACATGCCTCCCATGTTCTCAACAAAATCGTAGAAAAATTATAGCTTTCCTAAAAAGAAACTGGTACCAGGGGAAGTTGCAACTGCATTGTTACTACTGTACTTAGTACATGTAGTTCACAGGTAGTACAAACGGTCTGACAGTGACAGATTGGGTTCTCGGTGAATGCTCTGACCTACGAGGAAAGCCAGTTTATGGGCATACTGGCAGGGAGCAGGTACTCTGATAACACCCTAAAGAAAAAAAAAAATGAAAGTTATTTTTCTAGTCATCTAAATCTGCAGTCGCTAGAAGGTGAACACTAGTGCAAGTTTAAAAATTTCAGGAAAATCAAAGGCAACTGTCAGTAACTAGAGTTCTCAGGGCTATACATTTTATACATTCAAATAATATGACTTTAGTATTTCATTTGCATTGCTGAATGAATATCATTATGCTTTAATACTCTTAGATGACACATTATGTAAAAGTATCATTTATCAATGCATAAGGAGTTTCTTATCCCTATCAGTATGCAGATTTGCACTCAGTTTCCCCACTTTCAGGATGTTGGAGCTGCCCTCCCCCATGTTTCAGATTTTCTCCCCAGCTCCTCAGGTTTATTCTAAAGCAGAAAACTCTACATAATAAGAGGACAGAAGGTGGCAAGATAAGATGACAACATTCAAAGCTACCTTACGGTGAAGTAATTTTTCTTTGCCATACCACTCTGCAGCAATTTCCAGACTATACAGTGGGGAAGTCAATAAAGGGGTACTGATTTTCTAGGTAGCTCAAAGTTCTTTAAAAGGTTAAGTTGTGTTTAGCTACACAGTTTGTGTGCATACTGAAGTATAGGAAAATGAACACTCCAAAAACAGCAACTAAATGCTGCTTTCACTGCTGCTTTAAATGAATGCTTAAGTACAATTTAGAAGGCTATTCTGCTATGGCTGACTTTGACCTTAATTACTTCTGCAACCATGCCAAAATGTTAACTTTAAGAATGCAACGCAGGGGAATTTGTTCCAAGAAGTCTCTATGTGCAGCAACTCTACAAAAAAGTAAGACCAGCCTGAGGTAGCCACTCCAGCAATATTTATGTTTCCTATAGCAATCTAGGGCAATGCACTCAAAAGTGGCAGGTATTTTCTGACACTATTAAGAGCATCATGTATAAGGAGAAAGAACAGAAAGAGCGGCAGCTGGGGAAAAATCATCTTAAAATACACGTCAAATTTTTCTGACTGTATAAACTCTTTAAAGAGTAAATGATGCCCAGACCACTGCTCTACATGGCTAGTCTGCAGGCTGTCATTCACTTTTCCCACTTTCACCCCCTCCACAAAGCTTGTCACCTTAAAGTTACTTGCATGATGTTGTTAGATGATAATAACCCTTGCATGGGAAGAAGGGTTTTTTGTGGTGGTTTTTTTTTTTTTTTTTAAATACTTATGCACTGCAAAAATTAATACTTACTGGCCAGTTATAATACATGTGGCACAACTTGTAAGTTAAACGTTGCATATGATCTGGTTTCAATGCACTACTATCATAAATTACATTGTAGTGAGTTGGTGACACGCTACCACTTCTCACAGCCTGGCTCACAATGAAGAAATCATACCTGTAATTGGAAAACCATATTAAGATTTAGTCTATATAAATCCAAATATATCATCCTCTGCCAATGTAAGACTCCCCCCCTGCCCTGTATCTGCATTTCACCAAAAAGGACCCTTCACAGTTATCCTCACTGGTGCTCCGAATACAGTACCTTTCCAACTTATGGCACTCTAACTTATTTTCCTTCCACACCCAGGCAGATGTTAATTTGCATAACACTGCCCCTGGCTACTCTGGCAGTTTAGTCAAAACAACTTGACTCATTACAGAGCACTATTCGTGGTTTATGGTCCTTCAAACAATTCCAGTAATTTAGCAGTATTCAAATTGAGTGCCATGACATTTGCTTCATAGGATGCCACAAAAAGTGTCACAGTGTAGGCCAAAGTTTCAATTTATTTATGGGGCTCTTTTTCTATTTAAAGGGAACAGCAAAAGAATACAAGTTGCACAGATGTTTTACTTCAAAATCAGCATCAGATTATTTCCATTTTTAAATAGCAGGATGCAAACTAAAGAAGTGATTTCTGGCAGCCAATAGGCAGTTACCCACTGAAAGTACTGTCTGTATACTACTTACCATTCTGGCCTGGTGACCTCCACATCAATAACTGTACCAGGGGGTGGATTCTGAAGTTTTCCACCAGCGTGGGCAAAGAATCTGGCATTCACTCGCTTCTTCACGACTATCACTGTAAGTCTTGGACTAGGAAAAAGATGATTCAAGAGCAGATCACCTGGGATTTCAAACTGAAAAGTCCCCCAAATAGTTAATTCTGTGAACTGCATCTTTACTCATTGCTATGCTAACCTAAGAAAGCTATAGTACATGGCTTTTTGTATTTTAGCTCAAATATATTATTTCCATTGATAAGCTCAAGCATAGTCGTAAGTACTTCAGACTATGAAACAGGAGCTTTCCTACTAATATACATACACTTTTTACACTTCCGATTGTTATTTTTCGCACATCCAAAATCGAAAAATGAGTTGGCTAACACTAAAAATGCAGACAAATATATTGCTTATTTATTAAAAGAGAATTAAGCAATGCCATAACTACTAGTTAGTCTACTGTTGCTTAGCATGACTGTTTTGTGCCAGTGCAGTTAGCAACCATTTGAATATCTGGAACTGTGGTAGTACTGAAGAGGATGGACAAAGCACATTTAACCTACTTTAAAGGGAGAGAGATCTGCTGCTCAGGAGAGCAGTCTTAATCCAAATGTTAGGTCAGTATGATCCTCTAGTGCAAAGGTGGGCAAAATACAGTCTGTGAGCCAGATCCAGCCAAGCAACTGATTGAATCTGGCCCACAGGCGGGCACCCACCAAGTGAATGGATTTGGCCTGTGGGCAAGTGGCAGCTGCATGGTGCCAGGTGGCCAGGGCTGCCACCTGTCCAGAAGCATGAACCCATCTGCAGCCATAGTGCAACCTGCCCCTGCCCCCTCTGCTGCCAGCTGCATCCACAGCTGCACACATGTGGCTGGCAGCTTCCAGGTCAGAGCTCTGGGTGCGTGGGGTGTGGGGCATGCTACAGCTGCAGGCAGGTTCAGGCTTCCATGCTGGTCTCAGCCCACAGTTTTAGCACCGCTCCCCATGGCCCATTTGCACAGGTCTATCTTCTGCCTTCTCTGATCCAACTGTATACTCATGTAGAAGTAGAAACATGCAAACTTTTCCTTATCTTTCAGGACGAGGACAGCACACAAGGTACCCCACCTCTCACAGCACTGCAGATTGAGCCAGAAAAGACTTACTTGTAGTCTTTACCAACAGATTTCAAGCAATCCAAAAGCTGAGGAACTTCATAACTGAACAAGGTTTTTAGCTGACCATCTCCTACCCCATCACGATACACAATAATGCGAGAAGGCATATGTTGATTGCAGTTGAACCAGGCTCTTAAAGCAGCTTTAAGAAAAACAAATTAAGAAGCTGATCAATCTTTGTGTCCTTCAGAGGTAAAAGTTCAGAATTGGTCTGTGTTACTCAAAAACAGCTAAGAAAATTTTTCACCATGTCACTGTTTTGATTCCAGACAAGGTTGACAGCAACTTAGCAGCTATCTGAGGTAGATACTAGTATGAACGATGCCAATAATAGTCTTGTTTACCTGTAGATCATTGTGTTATTACCATTTTTACTTGAATATAAGATGACCCTGATTATTAGACAAACCCCCAATAATTAGATTCTATATATGGAAATTTGAAAAAAATCTGTTACAAGTTTTCCTGGTATAGAATTTAATTATTGTAAATCTTTCTTGAATGTGGCCCCTGCCCAGAACTACAGCAGAGAAAATAGATCGGGAGAGGAGAGGGGGAAGGTGGAAGTGGGGGCAGATTTCCCCCTTGCTTTCTGCCTGCCGAACTTTTTCCCCCCTGCAGCCCCTCTACACCCCCATATTATCAAACCCTACTTTCCCCCGAGTACATGGAAGTTAGGAGCAAAGTAGAAAACGCTGACCTTGAAATTAAATATAGCTCTAGTAATTTGCGTATAGTACTCAGACTTAATTCATCCAGGACTGATTTAGGTTACCCTTTTTGAAACTGCTGCAAGTTTTAGCACAGGTGTTTCATGGACACTACCATATAACATTCAGAAGAGTTGCACTACCCCATCCTTGTGGCAGGTTCTCACCAGCATCTCAGCCTTTTGGCTAAGATCAAGCATTTCTGGCAACAAGGGGAGGATGTCAGGGCTGGTTCTGGCCCTCCCAGTGCCAACCTGGTATTGCAGTACCTCCAGGCCCCGTGCTAGTTCCCTGTGCAGAAAACACCCACTTGTTCATTTTTTTAAGGGTAAAAATAAAGATTCCATGCACATTTGCACAATATGGGCCATGTACTCAGTCATACTCAGTATTGGCTGCATTTAAAATCAACTTCATAGTTGGTTTCCATTACTGAGCACATACTTTTAGCAGCAGTTCAAAGATAGACAGAGTATTTAATGTGATTTCCCTATGTCGGAATGTAAAACAAGGGGCTCCCCACACCTTCCATGCTGATTGGCAGGAAAAAACATCATCTTGTATTTGAGTAAATATGGTACTATGATCATCAGAATCCCCCTGCTGTAGCTAGATTTGGAAGTATAAATCACAATCTTTATATTCATATCTGAACTCCAAATCATTTTAAATGATAATTGTAGTAAAAGGTCATCATAAAAAACCCAAACACAGCGTTTCCTTGAAAAAACAAATGGTCCACAACAGCTGCAAGTTCCACTTTATCATCTACATAGTTCACCTCAAATGTGCATGAAATTCAGTAAGAATTAATAGACTTACACAGAGACCTGCACAAAGTAAAAGCAGATGGATAAAAGGGTATTTATAATTTTTAGGAGTAAAGTAAACTTGAACGAGTTGTCCCATTTTAAACCTTTGGCCAAACATTCACTATGAACCAGGTTTATAGTAGCCAATGTGAAAAAGGAAGGAAGTGACCTGGTAATTGTTTTACTTCCAAAAAATACACCATTCAGAAACCTGATTCTCACCAAATGATCCAATTTTCAGTAATGTTGAGACTTATGCTAGCACCGCCAATAGATAGTGTAATACTTAACTGGAAAAGAACTTCATTTGATATTTAAAACCTTTACAAAAGTGTCTCTGTCTCATCTTTACATCTCCCCCTCCACCATCAGAAAAGTTTCCTCATTTTTGAGCTTGCTAAAAAATATATTAGAGATTTCTTCACCTCAGAGTAACAGCTTTAGTATTTTTCTTTTAAACATGTAACTCTAAAAATATGTATTTTACAATGGGCATACAAAGCTGACCAACAAGGTAGCAGTTAGAACCAAGTAGCAGGAGAACAGGCAAACAAGCTAGTTATCACTAACGCTTACAGCTGAAACAAGCAATCCATTTTTTCACCAAGTTAAATATGGCATTTTTTTTCTTTTCAAGAACTGTTCTGACAATGGACAACTGCCACCCAGTGGCCATTAAGATAGAAGGAGCTTTTACCTTGTAAACAGACCTTGAGCTCATCCACAAGTTCTTGCCCACGATCTTGTAAGATACAGCGTGAAAACCACCTGTTTGGGGACCGGGAAAAGAAAAATTCTATTTAATATAAAAGAATGCCTGATTTGTCAAAAGACGTAAAGGTTATATAAGCAGGTTGGAAAGCCTGCTGCTGTGCCAGGTGGGTTTTGCTCCCTTAGAAGTCCTTTAGGCTGTCCAAACAGTAGTTGTTAAGTGGGCTTGAGAGCTTGCAGCCTTGCTGTCTGGCTTTACTTCCTTGGGAGCCCCTCAGCTGGTCTTCATGACAAAAGCAATACCCCCCGGTCTAAAGGAATAAATCGTTTTTGTCTAGTTTCACCCATAGCTTCCATGAGGTCATCTAGTGCATTGGATGAGGTATACTACATTCTAGGACAGACGTGTAGGATCCGTGGATTCCGATGGTTTTAATGTGGGGATTGTTGATTGCTGTGGCAGTAGAGATTTCTTAACAGATTTTATACTTTTTTGTTAAAAGCACAGTCGTAAAACATTTGGTACCTGCTGATCAGCTTGGAGTTTGCTATTGATGAGCTGGACAAGTTTAAGGTAGAAGTCTGAAAGCTAAAAGCAGGGGTTGGGGGGGTGGGTGGAGAAGGAAAGCTGTGGATATTCTTTCAAGGTCTGGTCCTTCTCACGTATAGGCTGTAACTGCTTGATGATCCTTTTTCCTGGTTCAAGCATGGGATGGCAGGTGACAACTACAGGCATGAGGTTTCTATAATGCTTACTGAACAACTGCTCTCTCCTATGCCTTCTAGAACAGTGGTTCCCAGGTCACGACCCAAATGAGGGTCACAGGGGCAATGCTGGCAGTGCTGCACAGAAAAGATGAGCCACGCTGCATGCTGGGAGCTCCTCCACCCCGAGGCTGCTGCTGCACTCCGCTCCCAGGAGCGGGGCATGGAAAAAAAAAAAAGAGGTTGGGAATCACTGTTCTAGAAGGTAACCATGGAAAAAAAAGTAAACTGTCTTTGACTTTGCCAACCAACCTATGAAGACAAATACCTTGGCACCACAAGATCTCCTCTTGCAGATCTTGAAATCTGGAAAGAGGTTATGTTATGTAAAGGGGCCATGGCTTGATCTCCTCTGTTTGGAATGGTAGTTCTCAACCATTTTAGACTCAAGGCACCTCTCCTTAGACTCATGCCATACCCCAGAAAATGCCCGCTCTTAGTTTTCACTCATTTTTTGACTGTGGAAAAATAAGACAGAAGTTCTTCTATTGCGAAGAACTAGGAAAAACTACAATAAGTTAGTATGTTTGCATACCTAACGGGGATAATATTGCGTGGCATGCTTAAAAAGGATTTTATATCACCTTAGCAGAGAATCAGGGGTTTAGACATTTTAGTTAGTTAAGGAAGCAGAGGTAAAACAATGACGGTAGTTATATTAGCCTTTCCTTCCCATATCAAAATAGCCCCTGGCAAGCCCTACTCCTAGGAGACCATCTAGAAACTATCGTTACTGTTAAGCACATTGGCATGCCTTCAGCTTTCCACGGAGGAAGGCTGAAGAATATTATCAGAACACTGAACCCAAAATAGAGACAGGAGACTGAGCATATGTTCTTGCTTGAACTTTTTTATGAAGAAGCCTGAAATTGAAAGTCAGGACATCTGTGAAGGTCTGTAGCCTGCTATGGGGACAAGTCATCAAAAAGAGCTCAGTCTTCAGTGGAAGCAGTTGAGAGGAACAGAGAAACAGGATGGAAGGGTGAAATGAATCTCCCTCATCTCCTCAGCAAGGCATAGAAGGCACCAAGGAATACATTCACTTCCTCTTACTCTCCAAACAATAGTGATGATCTGAAAAAGATTCTCAGTGGACAGCTATTCATTTTAGTTTCCAACACGTGTTTTGGAAACTTTCCCATTTCACATCTCTAAATATTGTTGCTTTCTTAGCTCCTCACTGTTATATGCAAGCAGCAAAGGAAGGCTCAATTCACCTGTCATTCAACACGCAAAATCAAGTAGCAAAATGTACATTATTTACAAGCAGGAAAAAAAAAAGTAATATGCAGTAATAAACAAAGCACACATGTCCCTGCACTACACTCAGCACAGCAGTGCATCTTCTTTTATAAAGGACTCTCTTTACACACTACTTCACAAGGAATTTTTGGCAGCCCTTGTTCAATCAGTGCATCGTCTTAAGCTTGAAGAACAATGTACTGTTCCTTAATTAGCTGACTCAATTTCTTCATTAAGAATCTTTAATATGCAGTTTGGACTAATTTAGATAGGAATATTTTAAAACGGACTGCCCATAACTGATATCTATTGTAATTCTGGTCAATTTGTCTTTAGAAACAGGAAATAGCTTACCGTGTCATTCCCTGATTCAGGCTAGCAACAAATCCTGCAACTGACCTCCGCCCAGCTGTATTATCATGGTAACAGTCAATCCCCACAATCATGAGTTGTTTCAGCTTAAAAAGAAAATGAAAAACATGCTAAGATCACCTCTGATATCTTCATACTGCAATTACAGTGCATCAGAGCAGACTTGATTAATCGACTCGATTAAATCGAGTCTGTGGGAGCGTGATAATTACCACGCTCTAGCTCTGCGTTTCGTGCACCACAGTGTTCCTGTGCTTCAACGTGTTGGCAGGGGGACTTTTCTAAAGATGGTTTGATGAGCTTTAGATAAAGCACCCCGTTGCCATTTTGAAGTGCAAGGACGCTGATACACGAGATGCTCTGGGCACTTCAATTAAATTAAAAAAAGCCCCATAGTTGGTGTAAACACCCATAGTTAAACTAAAGCAAACCAGGGTTTTATTATAGAACCAGCCATAGAGGCGAAACTACTTACTGTCTAACTGCACTAAATTCTTAATTTATGCAATTATCTCTAACTTTTATTTCCCCACAAAGTGTTGTCAGCTATTTTGCCATCTATCCACGCAGGAAAAATACAGTTGGGGGTTTTTTTGACCCAGGACATAGTGGGTAAGATGCCAACCAATGGGGAAAAACCATTGGTGCTTTTCAAAATACTTTTTAAAAAATGTTTAAACACTGTTCTAATAAAGGTGTGAAAGCTTTAATATTTTAGCTATGAGAAAAGTTAAGTAAGACTCAATTTACTTAGGTTTAATAGAAGAAGCCTGTTACTTACTGGAATTTCAACACTCCAAAGCTCTCCACCCATCTTGCAGTTCATTTGTAATGCAATTTTTGTTGCTATGGCCATTATAGTCTGTGGCTTGCTTAATGTGCGAGCTATCACACATTGACTTGGAGTGGGACAATCCGTGCACAAGTACTTCTTGATAGCATCATACTTATCTTTGCGATTACTGGACAAAAGGCAAACTACCTTTAAAAAAATTTAAACAAGAGGTTTTCAAAACCAAATTCCAGGAGAACTGGATTTATTGGAAAGACTTGTTATATATCATTACAGCTCCCTGCTATACCCTCCCTCCAGCAACTTAGACAGCTTGAGTCTTCAAGTTTTGATGCTTTAAGACCAAACCTATTTGATTTTCAAGGAAAAAGGATATAAAACAATCCCATATTTTAGCATTAAAAACTTTCTAATTGCCTGACCTCCCAAGTATCACCAGATTCTCAATAGATTAATAATAATAATAAAAATAATAATAATAAGGACAAAAGTATTAGTTGACATGCTCTGAAATTATGGACCAGTATACATACTATCTGCGTGTCAGAAGTAACTTTTTGTTTCAAAGCCCTCAAATAAGCTTCTGTTCTATCTTCTACTTCAATCCTAAAAAAGGGACATAAAACAAGAAAATAAATAAATGCTGCTAGAACTCAAAATCATAATAGCTACAAAAGATCAGCAGCACCATAAGATACTCTTCCATCAAGATAAATTTTACATACATTTTCACACCTATGATTCTGTTAAAATATTCTGCATTGGCACTGAACGAAAGTGGTCAAGGTATCTAGACATAAAAAGAAACAAACCTGATCTACAACCTTCCAACAACAAGCAAGGAAAGATTACGAAGTTTGCAAGAGTGACTGGCTACATATCAGGAAGGGAAAATGACAATGCATGTTCTTGCTTCACCCTCGTACAGGAGGTGCTCCAACCCGCATCATAGAATCGAGAGGCTTTTGGCACCCAGCTAGACCCTTCCTGTGAAGCCCCTTCTCTAATCCCACTTAAACTTCCACAGATTAACACGCTGACTCCAAAATCTGAAGTGTTTGGATTTTCAGTACCTTTGTCCTACTTACAGTATTATCTCCTCCCTTTCAGCACATGTACTCATACCAGCGGTGAGCAATCCCCAACACGCATGCCACGCAAAGGCATTTTGCTTGACACGCGTGCCACGGGGAAAGGGCAGTGGCTGCGCCGCCACAACAAGGATCAGGCCCCTTGTGGCTCCCCTGCTGTCCGCCCCAGCACACCAACATCTTTTAAGTTGAGGTTGCGGATGTTTTTGGCACTCAGCCCAAAAATGTTGCTGACCCCTGACTTGGACATTTAACTAAGCCACTACAAAAGAATTTCTAAGCAAGATAACTAGCAAATTTCTAAAAACACTTACATGATTGCTTTGTTCATTTGTATGCCCATGGATGGAGTGACTTTGAAAAGATTCTGAACAAGTGCATTGGCTGCATCATAGTTGCGCCGTGTATACACTAGTAACCAGTTGTCCAGTGGCTTTACACTTATTAAGGGGGCTCCTCTAGTTTCTTTTGACCAGTCTGCAAATTGAGGGTTGTATTCAAACTGCAAACAAATAAAAGCAAGCATGTTATCTACAGTGTAATTCCAGCCACAAATTCTGCTTCTCCAGGCATTCCAGACCGCAGCAGCATCACCTGCCCTTGCCGCAGTAGCTTTAGATGGGAAAGGATTTTTTCCTCCAAATCAGTTTATGCCATCTTTACTCATCTTGTCATTTAAAAAAAATGTTATTTGAGTTCTGCAGCATTATTCTTGCTACAAGCTGCATTATATTTTAGTTTAACAGCTCTGCTACAATGTTCAAGTATTTAGTTTCAACAGCTTACCAATGAGAATAAAAACCATATTCTGTTTTACAAGTCAATCTTTCCATGGTATTCCAATTTGTGTCTGATGAGACTGATATTAGAAAGTAGAACCTGAACATTTTTAGTAAGTCATAAGAACATTTTCTGGTATACATACTCTACAACTAAAAACAAAATAAAAAATTAAAAATCATTTATCTTTTTACAACCAGCAGGTATTTAGCTTCCAAAAAACTTTTTTTTTTTTTAAAATAGAGGTACTCGTTGGAAGTCAAGAGACAAACAACTTTCTGGAGTTTCCAACCATACCTCTTTTGAATGGGTGGAGAAGAAAAAGGCACTAGCAGAATGGAATGGGCACTAGCAGAAGGTCCCTCAGTAGGTAATGGGATTACGTAGCCTAGCCCACCAATTAGCCTCCTGCAAGTCCAACAGTTTAATGCAAGCCAGGGGGTTTTGGCTAGATCTAAGACTCATGGCTGGTCATGTTGAAGAACAGAAGGGGCAGGGGGAAACTATTCCTCTTTTCTCACAAGACCCATCAATACAGGATATTATTGTTTCTGTGAAAAGCTACCCACACTGGAAACCAGGTCCTTTTTCCAGCAAGTATACAGTACTCCTATTAATTAATAGAATTAATATTAATTAATATGAATTAATACAAACAGAACCAAGAAACTGGAACCTTGAAAACCTTTTTTGGTTCAGCATTTAGTTTAAAAGCCTTCAATACCATAATATTGGAGTCTTCAGATAAAAACACTGGAGGTATTTAAAAGGCCTGGGTTTTCTTCAAAAGTCAACCTATACATAGCCCATCTGGTTTCCTTTGTATACTTCCAACAGCAATGACATGCATTTACTGGTGAAGAATGTATATTTTAACAGGTGACGTGATTTTTTGTTCATAATCTACATTTTGTGTGTTTGAAAATATTTCAGATATTACTGGTGTGTTATTCCTTAACGTATTAAATTCTATACCTAAAAATTGCATTTGTTTATTTAGATTTCTGATTTGGGCAAGAACTGATCCAACTAAAAATGAACTTAGTAAAACCGTATTACAGTCCTCCTTGCCATATAACGAACAGCTTTTGGAGGTACCCTCAATTGCTTTCCTTCAAAGCATGTAAGCATCTGTTTAATTATGGGCATGTGGGTAGTCTCAGTGGAAGTTAACAGGCTCCAAGTGATCTCCAGGAACAAGCATCAGCGTTGGAAAAAAACAAGCAATTAAGCATCTGCAGTGGTATTATAAATGAGAAATAAAAGTAACTTAGAACAAATGCGTTATGAATTAAAGCAAATGATATAGAACAGGACACATGAAAAGTCCAAGAAGGTTGAGTAATAATTGCTGCAGAACCCAACATGGGCAGTATTCTTCTTGGAGGTTCAAAGACAATTACAGTGGTAATTCCTATCCACTAAAGTGGAATAATTTGGAACAGTTGCCAGATGAAAAGGGTATCAATTAGTTACAACAACCTGTAAAATTACTTGAGAATTATTTTTCCAGTTGGCTCAGTTTCTCCCTTGCCAAGGCATTTACTTTTATGGAACAGGCGGCCAGGGAAAATGTTCTGTAAGTTTTTAATGGGATTTTTCAAAAATACTGTGTAAAAAACAATACTCTCAGACAAGTGATTGTGTTGAACTGTCAGTTTAAAAAAAGAAAAAAAAAATCTAGTTAATAAGTACCCCAACCAATAAGTATCTTGTTTTGTTCAAACGTTCAGAGACGAATTAAAATTATCCACTTACCACTCTCCCTGATTGATGGATCTTTTCAGCTTGAATTATTCTTCCAGTAAAAGATAGTAAACGGGAATCAAAGCTTAAACCCCAGTCACGAAGTTCCTTCTGAACGCTGTCATCCCTGTGTAAATTTAAAAGCAAGCAATAACAGTTAAAAATCAATCGCATCATCACCCAAAGTGTATGGATTCTGACTTAGATGTAGATTGCATTTGAGAAAAACAAATTAAGGCAGAACAACAAAAGGCAGCAATTTAAGAACATCCAGTGGTTCCAAAAAACATGAATAAAAACCATTTGTTGAAAAGTAGTACAAGTTCTAAATAACATACTGTTGAATGTAGTCAATAAGTCTTCCAACTTCACGCTCTCTTCTCTCCGGCGTCAGTCTTGTATGAAGAGACAAGTCTTTCATCACATTAAAATCACTACGCATCTTATCAGTTAACCCTGCAAACAGCAATTTTTTTTTTTTTTTACTGAAAGATACATTTTTACAAAAATGAATTTGCCAAGTGGTGGCTTTGGATTTCATTTTATTCTGAACATAGAACCATTGAAACAGTCAGGGAATAGCTATTAGTTGTAAGATTTTTTTTTGACAACGTTGCCTATTGTACCAGACTATGAAACATTGTGCCGGTTCTGGTACAGCTGTACAGTACAGCGGACATTGGTAACTTTTCCCCTTTGCTTATCCATATTGTACAGTGGAGTGCACATGGGTTTTACACTCAAGCTCAACAGCTTTTTGGCTTGGCAGTCCCTATACCATAAAAGCCACACTGAGCTCTTCTTCATGTTCTGCACAGACATACAAGGCTGGTACATGACTGTCACTTCTCAGTTCCAGTACCACCTTTGTGGCTTAAGTAGTTCCTGCAGTCCTCATAGTCTACAGACCTTTTAGCCTTAGCCACAAGGGTGTTTTTAAGTAGACTGGTAATTAGGTTTTTCTAGGCCCTGCCATTATTCTTAGGCTCTTATCAGAGGGACTAGGAAAAAGAAAGCAAGCTTTTTTGTGGCCTGTAGTGTCATTAGCCTGTATTTTCAACTCTGTTCTACTTCACCACACTCCAACTGTGGGGGTTTCAGAAGTAATAAGAGTGTCCAGCTCTCAAGATCTTTAAGCAGACAGCTGCACACAACTAGTGGACACCCTCTCGTGGTCTGTGCCAAACTAGTTAGTCTCATCTATGAGGCCATTATGGCTCCTGCTGCAGTGATAAGGAAAACCTGAGCTCTCTCTTCTTTCAGTGAGGAAGGAAAACAAGAAATACAAGCTCCCTTCCAGGAAATACTGAAAGAAGGGATGGGGCGAAACATTTAGGAGGGAAAGGAGTAATCAAAAGGGGGAAATCTTTTTTTTTTTTAAACTATTACACATTTTTAGCTAAATTTTCGTGTGTGTACACTTCTAGTTATAACACTTGCAGGTACCCTTTCCAAACTTGTTTATACAAGCAAGTATTCCCAGTTAGTAAAATCTGTCAGAAATGATCGTTGCGATCATTCTAAAGTATACAACATACATAGTAAATGTTTTTGTGTGAATAACTACAGATACAATACCTGTAAGGTAGCACAGCTCAGGAATAAGTACTGCAGGCCCTGGCATTACACCTCCTGGCCCCCTCTTCCTCTTTGTCTGACTGACCAAAACTGGCTGGTTCAAGTCAGTGATTTCTTGGTTATATTGCTGCATTAAAAAAAAAAAACAACCGCACAGTGCACTTTAGCATAACAGCATAAAAAATAAAACTGGCAGTTCAGCATGAATTTCTTCCACGCTTTCTTCCCCTTTGCTCTCCAAGCATTTGTTTATCCCCTCATCAACCATTAAACCTAATTTATAACTGGAAGGCCTATCTTATGCAAGCAGTTAGTAATCATGCTTAGTACTTAAGTTCCCCATGAATGGAAAAGAGCTTGTTACCTAGGTATCAAGTGTTTTTACCCAATCTAAGATCAGGAAGAAGCCATCAGCAGAAAATGCAAGATTAATATTATGCATTTTTAAGCCTTCCAGTAGGATGAGCAAAATGCTGTTTATTTACTCAAGAGTCAATAACACTGGTTAATGACAAAACCATATTGCTTTTTCTACCCTCAACAGAAAAAATTGCTCTTACACCAAGTAGTTTATAAATATATACTCTTCAAGTGTATTTCATTCTGGGATGCAAGTTTCCCCATGTGTATGAATTCTTTTGACTAACGCTGTCAGCATATCTCTACAGTTCCCTTGATGGTCAAGGGCAGGTGTAACGCAAGATTCCTTCACTAAAAGAGAAGGTAAGTCTCATACAATGACCTCCCTTTGCATGTAAAAACAATCATTAGCACACTGGTAGGCTGGTGTGGCAAGAAATGTCCACTGCACATGTACAGAGTCCTTCCATAGTTTTAAACCAAACAACTGGCCAACAAATTTGTGGTGTCCATAGGACCAATATACTAATGCCACCACCCTTCCATGGAAGGCAGAGAATCTAACAAACTGCATCATATACGTGTAATAGGCCCCAGCAAGTTGAGACATGTTCTCACTGATGTTTTGGGCAAGTTGATTGGTACGTTTCAATCTAGAAGGAAACCTACAACATGACTGGTGGGCTGTTGTTGCATCCAGCATTACTCCTATAAAGTTTGTGCTTTGAGTAAGTACAATAGTGACTTGTTTTCATTTTTTTTTTTTTATTCACACACTGCGACTAGGGGCATTACCACTTATCTGCAACCCCTACACCAGGCATTTGACAGCACTATTGGTATTGACACGGTCACTGTTTTCTTTCCTAGATATTTTTTTCTTTGGGGGGGGGGGAGGACAAGGAAGAAGGGACATAAAAAAAGTTTATAAATGTTGGATCAAAGGGTGGGGGGTAGCATATCCAGCAGCATCCATTTATTAAGCCAAGAGAAAGATACAAAGTGTCCTAGATACATTTTGCTGAAATTATTAATAAGGACCTTGAAATGTACATTTAGGATACTACTAGAAATACTAGCATAAAAAAAAAAAAAAAAAAAATCAGTCTTTGAGACTTCAGCATCCTCTAAAAGATGGCTATAAATCAAATTCTCTCTCCAGAGTAGAAACTATATATTGTTTCCTGAATATTCAAGTGCTACTTGTTTATAAAGTACTTGTTTCAGAGTCTAGTATAAAGCATAAAACAGATATTTTTGGAATTTTTAGTTATGTCATACCATTCTGTAGTAGTCTACATAGCTGATTTCAGATCCATCTGCTTTCTTAAAGGTGCATCTTGGATTGGCATCCCAGTCAATGTCATCAACTCTGTAAGTTTTGTTGTTGTATCTAAAAAAGGATGACATTTTTAAAAACCCTATCTTACATATTCTAATATTATAAAAGCCTTAGTCTGTCCGTCCGTCCATAACACTTTATTTGCACTCTGATTGGTTCTCTGAAACAACCAGAGTGCTACAAGAGCATTCTGGACAGCAGGTGGCACTGCAGTGTGGCGTGGCAGAGCACTACCATGACAGTGAGGACAGAGAGGATTGAGCAGGCTCACCCCCCTGCTCCCTGAAAGATGGTGGTGGCATGGGGTGCTGGCCAAACAGGATGGAGGGTAAGGCAGGGCAAGCTTTTCCTGCCCCCTCCCTCCCCCCCTGGGAAACTGCAGTGGCGCAGGGTGGTGGGTAGTGGTGCTCTGTCCTCACCCCCATCATTCCTGATGGGCAATTGGCTAGTTCTCATGCTTTGTTTATGGGTGCATGAAATATTAGGACAGCAGGAAATGCAGAAAGTTAAAGAAAAGCATGAAATAATCTCAAACAGTTGAGATTTTTATTTATGCTGACTGAAACAACGTCCACATTCAAGCTATAATGGCTGGTTTTAGATTCACTTGTTGTATTAGCATGTATATATAATTCATTTTAAAATACATAAAAAGAAAAAGGGTCTATATCCACTCAGTTTATTTCAGTTTGTACTATCACTTTGGTCTAACCCTTAGCATACCCAGATTATAGATTTTTTGCTTTCACACTTTGTTGTGCACCTCAAAATATGTATGTCCCAGCACAAAAATAGTTATTACAGAGAAAAGGAGGCATAGGAGCAGCAGCAGCCTACAGGACTATCTATTACAACACCAAATTCAGTACTAGGCCTTTTGTCACACTAAGGCCTAGAAGAATCCTAAATCATTAAGGAAAGTATAAGGAAATTATTTATATATAAAACAGTATCTAGATGGAAGTTAAATTCCAATAGTTTGGATTGGTAGTAAATCCATCAGGAAGTCTACATCCATTCTTGGGCTCTGAAGTGTTAAAAAAAAAGTTTAGCTAATATAGTAAGGATGGTTTCTTTTCATGTAAATAAGAGAAAGTCTTAAATCACCTGTTTGAGCTACAAGTGAATTATAATATATATATAATATATAATTTATCTAACATGAAGTGATTCAGTTTCATAAGCAGAAGTCAAGGAAAGAGACTTGCTTAGCTGCCAGAAAGCTGACATGAACCCTGAAAACTTCCAAGCCCAAGTCAGAGTTCAATTGTTACTGCCTACTTTGTAAGCTTCCTGTATTCAGAAAAAGTGAAATAGCACCCATTGCAGCATAAATTCTTGGAATTTAGATCCAGATTTTCCAAGATACTTACACACCCAAATACCTTTTGAAGTCTGCTCCTTCAAATAGTAACACGGGTCACAGTTTAATATTATCATTTACACTTGGAAAAAAAAAAAGTAGCTTACTTTGTAAGAACAATTAGACCTATGAGTTCTTTAGCACAGATATCTCTAAATCTTTGTTCTTCAACCTGACCATACAGATTGTACATGAAATCCAACACAGTTTCACTCCGGAGAACCTTATGGCTCACATCTGTACATAACATGATGCTCGTCTCATACTGAAGAATAGAAGTAGTGAAACCCGGCCAGATGATTACCCTGTCAGAAGAGAACACAAACACCTAAGTATACCTTTAAAACATCATTGTTCTTCATTTACTGTTCTTCCTTTCACCTCCCCCAGCAACTGGGAAACCATAAACTTATTATGCCACAAATACTCCATATTCCTTCAGCTTCCAATGCTTTAGTCATCTTTAAATGTTTTCATGCAGGTACCTATAATCAACTTGAGGCACAGTACGACTAATTTAGTGATGCAGCAATATAAGCAAAACAGAAAATTGCCTTAATGTTTAACCAAGACTACAAACTCATCCACTAATCTGAAACAAATCCTTTAAGAAGTATCAGACCATTGAGTGTGCTTGTGTGCACATGCAGAATGAAAGTACAGTTGCATGTTGGCAGCCTTTCACTGTTTATTTAGATGCCTTTAAGCAACTACTAAAAGCACTCCATTTCAGTTGAAAATAAGTTTTAGAAATCTTTGGACAAGGGTCTTCCTCTGCTTACCTCTACTCCTTCAACAGAATTCATAATACCCAATTTAGATTAGCTCAGTTTTTCATTACTACTCTACACAAAGACAGAGCCACAAGTTAGGGACATACAAAAATCTCATCCTTTTAAAGAGCAATTTAGACTTTGTTTTGATATGAGATAAATTTGTCATCGTATCAAAAAATCATTTCTCCTTTGCAAAAACAGGAGTCCATTTTCCAAACCTGTGATTAGGGATGCTGATTGGGTCATTTGGGTTGTAATAATTACGTCCAATTTGCTGCAAGTTCATCATCTTCAAAAGCCTAAAAAGAAAATAAAGAGACTAAAGTGAGTGACAAATAACAGTACTGTTTAGTTCCTCAAAACAGCTACACTATCCACATGTATATTATATATATTAGAATCTAACATGAAGTGATTCACTTTTGTAAGCAGAACAAGTCAAGGGAAGAGACTTACTTAGCTGTTAGAAAGCTGACATGAACCCTGAAAACTTCCAAGCTTCTCCAACCTGAAAAAGTTACATACCTTGCTTTTGTTACAGTTAGCTAAAAGCTAATTTGGTTTCAATCTAACTTCAAGCAAAATTCTGAACAGATGACATGGCACTTATTCATTCAGTTCTTTTCAGGCCACAAGTCACCTTCAGTTTGTAAGCTAAACCATGTGCTTATTGGCAACGGCTTCAACAGGTCTCACTTTGGATGAAACCAAAAGACTAAGTCACCAAGGCAAGCAGAAAATCTGTGCCACAGAAATCAGCATGCCAGTTTGTTTCTGCATTGCTTCTTGTGCCTTCATGACAAAAACAGTACCAAATCAAAGAGTATTTAATGGTACCCATAAGATAAGAAAATCTGAGGCAACATATTCTTGCTAGAGACAACAGTGTGTTTTCAAAGCGGTATGCTCATGACAGATGTATCCAACTGCACACTGAACTGTAGCTGACTATGACCAGGTGCCCAGTATGGATCTTGTTAAGTATTTTCCTTCAGCTGCCATAAAACTATATAGCAAATTTAATAAACACACCATAAAGACAAGCAATTGATCTTGTGGAAGAGGAAGACTTGTGTCAGATTTTTCTACTTTTTTATAGAACAGTTACAAGCACCATATACAGAAAACAAACCTCCTGAAAATAATGTTGTAAAACTGTAGGCAGGTAGGTGAAGTAGGTGGCAGCTCACTGGTTAAAGTGATAGTAATCTTCACGGTCTCTCCATTCCTGGTCTGACTAAACACCTCAGTAACCTGAAGGGACAGTAAGTTAAATTGTGTTATGTAAACATATGCGAAGGCTGGTATTTTCAAACCAGTTTAAGATGTTTTGCTGATCTTATATTAATTTCAATGCTTTACCCCAAACTATTTTGACAGGCTCAAGATAGTAATACAACTGTGCAGGAAGTCCAAACTCAGACAAGAGGCAGTTGTAATTAGCCTGCTATGACTAAAGTTTGATATGGCAAAATACTCATCCTGATTCATTTCCTCCCACACATCTAATTTTGCTCTTCCCCACCCATCTTGCTCTGGCAGAAGATTAGCACAACCGTACCTACCACAGGGCGTTATCTACAACATCCGTTTAATAAAGCAACCCACTGTTTCAATCGTCAGACACCAAGTTAAAAATCTAAGGAAAACCAGTTTCCTCATCCATACAGCTTCTTGTAATTTCACTACCGTCATTTTTGCAGGAAAAATTATTTTAACCTGAAGAATTTGAATTTTATTCATTCGCCAAGCTATTATACTGCAAGTTAGCAAAAACTGACTGGAAAACTCAACCCATTTAAAATGTTGCAGACACACCCATTCTATTCATACTTTAACAGTCTCACCAGACAAAAAAGGTCATAAAAGGTAAAGAAAGAATTGAACTCAAAACAGAATCTAACATCATTTCTCATTTCACACCTTGTTTTCTAATTTTTTTGGTAAGAATAACGTTGTTCCATCAAACACACGTGTTCTTCCAATTAGTTCTTCATGCTGAAACAGTAAAGCTGAGCGGAGACGTCGTGCTTCCATCTGAGGATTGTAGTTAATATGGTACTGATATAAAGCCCACTGTGGACGAGAGGTCAACCGGAAGTGGTTTGTACTTAATTTTATGATAGCACCTGAAGTACCTGAATGTGATAAACAAAGATATTTAGTTGGCTTTAAAACTAGCATTTAGCAATACACAGCGTTTCAACAATTGTGCCTTTTCAAGCAGCGAACTTAAAACCCAGCCCAATACTGACAACAGCAAATTTTATGCAACTGTCTTGACACTGCAGACTGAAAATGAAAATCCTCTCTTAGGTACACGCAGCAAGATTCTGTCAACCCTTCACCTAGCAGAATTGCCATATGCAATAGCCACCCAGCTCAGCCAGCATACTGTCCCCATAAACAGATAGTACCAGGTGTTAAGAGTTTGTTGTGAACTACTGAAAAACATGCCCACTGACAAAGTTCATTCCTTGCTCCAGAAAGTTTAGTTCTTGGAATAAACCAATGTGAAATATCAGTGTTTCTAGTCCTGACCATTTTTATCTTATCGGTAACAGCCATAGAACTTAAGAAATTCTTTTCAGCATCTTAGGCTCACTGGGTTAAATTAACGTGTCATGGCACTCGTTACTTCAGATTTGTTATACATTTTGTGAAGTAATGCAACTTTCCATCAGTTTAAGTTGCACTTCAACTCCATTTCATATCCCTTTATACTTAAAAATGCAAGCCCTATTTCCCCTGTATACCATTTCCTATTTTAAATTCTTGCATTTTGAGAAAAATCTTTACTAGATAACACTGCAGTGTTTTAACTGCAGTCCAGCTTCTAGATTTCGGCCATTCATACAAACCTTCTCTAATCAGCTTTCAGTGGGGGAGCCTGGACCACTGCTGCAGCCAGGAAACAGTTAACACTGCCTTGTGCATATCTCACTTTTGTGGGTAATGCAGATGCAAAGAACACCTAGTCATGGCTGCTTCATAAAGCCTTTTTCCTTCTTACAGAGAAGAAAGAACATCGTTCTGGTATTTGACCAGAAGATCCCCTTCCTGTAATCCTGACATGGCTATTTGTTTGGAGATTCTCAAAGAATCTCCCTGTAGAGGGATTCTTTTTTTTTTTTTTTTTTTTTAAACTACAACTTGCTTATTCTCTGTCAGCAACCAATGGATCCCAGGAAATGTCTCCAGGTGCATGGCTTGGGAAAAGCCACATGTAAGAAAGAATTCTGACGAGTAATTATACACAATATGAAAACCAAAATAATATTATATTCACGTTTTCAAAGACAAAAATTTTAGGAGGCTCAAGAATTGTGGCTTCCTGGATTTTTTTTTTTTTTTAATGAAGGGTTTATGATATTGTACAAACAACTTTATTATCAAGGAACACGTGCTTCTTGTTCCTTTGGAGCAGTGGTTCTCAACGTTTTTTTGTACAAGGACCCATTTGTAAACACTGATGGCCAGTCCCTAACCAGTGCCCCTCGCTCCTGACCCTCTGCCCCCTGCCTTCCAGTATGTGGGGAGAGGGCCCCCCTCCCCCCAAGCAGCCCCTTGCATGCTGGAACTTTGGCAGTCTGCAAGGGAAAAGCCATGGTTTCCCACATTTTTCTCCTTTAAAAAAGAATCCATTTTTAAAGTTTGTTGATCCATGTATAAAGTTTGCTTGTGACCCTTTCATATATTCTTGTGACCCACTTTTGGGTTGCAACCCATGGGCTGAGAAACTCTGCTTTAGAGCAGGATAATGGGTACCCAAGCACTAGGGTCACAGGTGGAGAAGCCACTATCAAAGCCTTCCTGCAGATGAAAAGTGTGTAGCTAGCTAGGTCTCAGTCACTGTGCTGAAGCTTCTTTACCAACACAGTGACAACCTGGCCTCAGCCTTAAAACAGCACTACAGTTCAGTCAAAACAAACTGCGAAATATAAATTAGTTTCGTCAGTGGTGTAACCAGGCTCCAACTTCTGCATGAAATGGTAAGCAAGGAATGTTAAGTGATCCTTGCATGAAACAGGAGTTTGCTAATCAGAAGTTTACATAAGTTATCAAGACACAGAAACATGGTTTGGATTCCACTCCCTCCCCCACCCCCCCTCGTTCTTCTCTTGTTCCACTATAAAATGTATGAGCAATGAATTGGTGGTTCTCAACCTTCTTAAAATCAAAACACCCCTCAAAATGCTAGCTCAGAATTTTCACTTAGTTTGAGTATGGAAAAATAATAGAGCAATTCTATTGCAGAGTAGCCAGAAATACCAAAACATGTCAGAATGTTTTCAACGCAATGGATTAAAAAACAGAAGTTGTGCATTAATGACCATCTTCCCCAGTATTCCTCCTCATTTTCTCTCTCCTTTAACACAACTCCTACCACAATCAGATCACAGCCCCGCAGCTTGCTCCTTCAGGTGCTAGTGCAATAAAAATTACCCCAGTGTACTATTTAGACAAAGCCAAGCAAGCCAAAGCTTGGACAACCTAGACTGCAGCTGCAACCATGATTTTAACCTACCTGTTTTTGATTCTTTAACATGTTCTATGGCTTGGCGAGTATTTACTCCAAGGTCATGGAAATCTCGACGCCGTCCACCCCTCTCTCCTAATGACAGCTCCTGAAAGCCAGCTGATATCTGAAGTTCTAGAGTTTGTGGAGAACAACCAGAAAGTTTACAGTATAGTAGATTTACTGAGTTATATTAATCAAATCAATTTTAAAAATGTGTTCCAATGGGCAATAAGGCTCACTTACTTCCTGCTTCACTTGGTGGCTTTGGTACAGATGGGATCCCTTTTTGATGCCCACGGCCAACATATTCTCCTTCTGCTGGTGGGGGTGGCTGTGGTTGCAGCTGCAGTCTAGGTTGTCCAAGCTGCTGACTTTGGAAACCTGGTGGACCCTGAAAAGTATGTTAGTTAGGGACAACATTCACTGACATCACATAAAATCTATTGTTGCTAGCCGCTATATGGAGTGTGGCATACCTAAATTCTAATGAGTTTAAGAAAGAAAACACTGAATATAGTATGACCTACTACACTGTATTATTCAATGAAAATATTACACAAAAAGTATGCTGACTTCATGGACGCGTCTAGACAAGTGCACACATTTGCTGTGGTGCTAATTTGCAGCGCAGTGAGGTTCACTGACACCAGTAGTTCCCACTGTCAAAAAAACCCATGCCAGAAAAAAAGCAGGGCAGGGTTGGGCTGCTCATTGTCCCCAGGGAATGCATGTTCCTGCTCATGGGGACATGCCCCATATGTCCAAGAAGAGTGCTTTTTTTAGAACTGCTAACATGTTGGCCCCAAGCTTCCCCTTCCATCTGTTCAAAAAAGGGGGTAGGGAAACCAAAACCGTCATTATGGCACTATATCATATGAAATATAACCTCTTGGTGCCTTGAAATATTCCAGAAACTGCTTATGTAATAGACAACTTTCACACACCTTAAGACTACAGTGGAAAAGGGGACTGCTGCAGAAAAAAAGCCTGTTGTCACTCCAAGGTGACTTTAGAATACATGGCACTGAATTACCTGCCTTTTCTTTAAAACAGGGATGGGGAACCTCTGGTCGGCTGGGGACTCCATTTCCCAGCAGCCCCTGCACACATGGCTTGTGCCGGTCTCCATGGAGACCTTCAGCTGCGCCAGCAGCGTGTGCAGCAAAGCAGTGCAGGGGGCTGCTCTGGAGCTGCCAGTAATGTGGGACAGGGACAGCTTGGTTCAGAGCCGCTATCTGTAGCCTGCACGCACCACGCAAGGGCATGCATGCAGGGCATCATGGGTCTGCCCTGCTCCAGACAAGCTGTCACTCACTGCTGCAAGGAGCCAGGGCAGAGCCAGGATCCCCTGCCCGAAGCATACAGGCTACAGATCGTGGCTCTGCAGCAAGCTGCCCCTGTCCCATGTTCCCCGCAGCCTGCTGAGGCTGGGGTCTCCATGGAGATCAGCACAAGTCATGCAGGCAGGGGCAGCTGGGAAATGAAGTCCCTGGCAGACTGGGTCCAGCACACAGGCTGGATGTTCCCCATCTCTTCTTTAAAAGAATCAAAGAACCTCAAGACAGAACAGAATCCTGCTCCATACAGTGCTAAATTCAGTAATTAAAAACCATGAATGGCATGGCTTCATGGATGGATGATTAAGACAAAAAGTAACGAGACACAATGAGGGAATTCTTAGTGTAGGATATTTCCCTAAAACATGCCTTGCTCACACTCCGCACTGCTTACAGAAAGTCAGAGCTCTACTGCAAGTATCACTGGGTACATCCAAAAATGCTCTTGGTAAAACTACTTAAACCAAAGGGCCCAACAATGCATGCCAAAGCATGGCTACGTAAGTATTTCCCCAGGAAATGTCTGGCATGGCATAAATATAGGTAACCCCCACTCATACACAATATTTTTGGGCAGGGGTTATCAACCTTTAACCTTACTGCCCCACAAACCACTCATACCTGGCTGTGCTTCAGTTGTTCCTGCTCTGTGCAAAGGGAATGATCTCTTGTTCCCCACCCCATGCAGCCTCCTCCAAAACTGGTGGAAAGAGGTAACTTAGAGTAGCTAAGCTGATGAGCAAAGGCTGCAACCTAGACAGAAACTGTCTTCAGAGTCCTCTGCTGAAGCAATGCGATTAGCCGGCCTTTAAATACAGGGCCAGATCTGACAGCAAGCCTGCAACAGTGGGTCAGCGCACCATTCCAGATCCAACTGCTTCACCGGCTGATCAGGCCTATGTGCTATAGCCTGCTGACCCCTACTTTAGGGCATGCCATTACAGGGCTAGTGCCATACTGAGCAAAGAAAGCCAGACTAGCTCAGAAAGAAATACAAAATCTAAAACTTTCAGTTTACAGATGATACATTTTATTAGATCAGCTGAGACACTGCAAAAAAATAATTTTTATTTCATAGATATTAGGGATGGAAGGGACCTTGCAAGATCATTGGGTCCAGCCCCTGCCCAAGGGGCAGGAAGTCAGCTGGGGTCAAAGGATCCCAGCAAGAGGGGCAAAGTTTTTCTGCAAACTTTTGGGCTCACACGCCCTTCATCAGGCTCAGGGAAAGCTCAAGAGAGTAAAAAGTCCCCATATGTAGGAAATAAATTTCATTTTTGCATTTAACTTTCCCTGAGCCTGAGGAAGGGTGTGTCAGCCGGAAAGTTTGCAGAATTTTTTTTTTGTTTTGCAATTTCTTAATTGGTCTGATAAAAGGTATCATCTGTGAACCAAGAGTTCTAGATTTTTGCATTTCTTTTTGTCTCAAACAAACATGGCTCTCAAAACGCATTCCCGAGACTAGCTCAGGGAACCACAAACAGCCCTGTTAACCTGACATGACAACCCAGCCGGATGTAGCCACGCGGCTACACCGCTTCCCAGGGCGCCGTGACGAAACGCTGCACTAATCCCGCGTGAAGGACGATGTAAGACAGGCACACGCCCAAGCAGGCTGCCGCAGCGACACCAGCATCAGCCACACCACTTTCCAAAGGTTTCATGTGAAGCCGAGCCCTTTGTGGGCCGCTTAGGACTTCATTTCATCCTTCGAAACGCACTTGCCCTGGATCCCAAAAACCGGCACTTACGACAGCTGCTGCTAGGGAGGTCGTGTGAAGCACCTGGCCGCGGGCTCTCCCACGGGCTCGGGCCCTGCCCGTCATTTTCCTTCCTAGGAGACAAAACCCAGTTTTAGGGCACCATCATTTATCCCCTGGGCTCCACAGCAGAGCTCTTTGGTTCCCTCCTTCCTTGTATCCCATTTCCTATTTTACACTCCTGCATTTTGAAAAAAATGCAAGAACATAAAATTTTACCATTTTTAAACGAAGCCAACCCGCGAATTAAATTTTAATTAATTAAACCGGCTTTACACAAGGCTGATTTTTTAATTGAAGTTTTTTAAATGAAGCCAACCCGCTAATTAAATCAGCTTTAAATGAAACCACTTTTAAAAAATTTTTAAGTGAAGCTAGCCTGCTAATTAATTCAATCGATTCAATTAGCTTTAAATGAAGCCGATTTTTTCATTTAATTTTTTTTTCAATGAAGCCAGCCCACTAATGAAATTGACTTTAAATGACGCCAATTTTTAAATTTATTTTTCTTTTTAAACTTTAAGGGCCGGGAAAACCCAATCCAGCCCCTACCCGTTGCTACCGAAGCGCCACCCGCCACTCCCCATCGGCCCCCCCCGCCGCGGCTTTTAAAGGCCGCCTCACACTGCCAGACCTAGTAGGGATCACTCCGCCCCTCTTCGTGGTGCTTCCGGGTGGACGGCGTGATCAGCCTCTCGTAGTCCGCGTCTCAAAGGAGCTCCCCACCACTCCTGGAGGTACCGTGGGGCCGGGCCGGGCGCGCGCGGGGTAGCACCGACGGGGAGGTAGCTAGGGCTTTTTTTTTTTTTCGTGAGCGGACGCATACCCCGCGGGAGAGAGGTGTGCGAAAACGCCGCCCGCC
This sequence comes from Gavialis gangeticus, assembly GCF_001723915.1. Lineage (NCBI taxonomy): Eukaryota > Metazoa > Chordata > Crocodylia > Gavialidae > Gavialis > Gavialis gangeticus. The sequence goes on from NW_017729001.1 coordinate 23,730,394, forward strand.
TCGCCTCGCCTCGCCTCGCCTCGTGGGCCAGTGAGCGCGGCGCGTGCTGGCGCTGGATTGGTCTGCGCCGTCACGTGAGCCCCGCGGGTGTAGCCGAAGCGTTCCGAAGGGGAGAGGAGCCGAGCCGAGTGACGTCAGTGGGGCCCGAGCGCTCCCGAAGTGCTCGGCCGCCGGAAGGAGCCGAAAGGTTCCGAAAGGAGCCGAAGCTGGAGCTGGGCATTTAGCCCTGGCTGTCCTTGCACATGCCTAGCTCAGTGCATCACTGGTCTGGTCTCCCTGGGCCAAGTCTCCTTGTCTAATGGCCCAAACTACAATTAACACAAGCCCCCTTGTTCTTTCCTGGGCATTGATGCCCCGTCACCACCCGTGGCATTTTAGGCGCCTGAAAACTCGTCTAACTCTATTGCACCTCTGCCCAATAAGAGATGTTGCCCTCCGATGTCCTTGCCTCTGATGTCATTCCTGGGGCATCCCAGCCACAATATTGTGCTTAAATATCATGGCATTTTATACCAAAGACTAGACCTCTCGGTTCCAAAATGATACTTTTTTTATGAGACCAATTGGGAAATCGCAAGAAAACGCCTGAATAATAATGGGGACGCATGCGACCGGGCGTCTGAATTCAATGTTGCACCTTTGCAAGCCGTGGGTGACGTTAGGAGGGCACAGAGGAGGCCCAAAAAATTGGCAGTAATGATAATGAGTGGTACCGAGAGGCTTCCCTATGAGGGGGGGCTAAAGAGGCAAGTCCTGGTCAGTTTAGAAAAGAGACATCCGGGCTAGGGATGGGCATTACACACAAACTGGTTTAAGTGCTCACAGACTGGTTTAAACCTGTAACTGTGCACATAAATCAGTTTGAAAATGGCTGAAACTGGTTTGAGAGAAACCTGGTTGAATGTAGTATCAGACTGAACTAATTTGGCTCAAACTGGCATATTTAATGTCTGTCCCAGACCCAGAGGGGGGACCTGAGAAGGGTTTGCAAGATACTAAATGGCAAGTAAATACAGATTTATGACTTGCTGACTCTCAAACTGGGGGTCACAACATGGAAGCTGGTAGGTCCTAAGTTTCAAACAAAGAAAGGGAAGTGTTGGGTTTTTTCACATTGAAGTGCCACTGGAAGCTGACAATTTAGCCAGATTGAAAAAGGGACTGGATGAATTCTTGGAGAAAGGGTGCATTGGTTGCGACTGTACACAGGAGTTCGGGCTACAGCCTCCAAACCAGAACTTTGTCAACCTTTAAATGCTAGACACTTCAACGGAGAGAGGAAAAAATCCTTGTCGTACCCAGTTCAGAGGAACAAATCCTTGTCGTACCCAAGTTGCTCACCCAGTTTCAGCATCTGTGCTCTACCCCTGTGTGACGCACAAGACTGGGCAAGATGGACCGATGGTCTGCCACCATCAGCGGCAATTATGTTCTCAACAAACACAGGCATGGGTCGATCGCCATTTTCATGTTACAGCCCGCTTCAACAACTGCTTCTGTCCCACTAACAGAGCACAATATGATAGAGGGGACAAAACTAATATTGGTTTACTGGGGAGCGGAGAGCTCCCGAGTTGAAGACACACCTGCTGTCTCTGTTTTGCAAAACCACCATGATATCATTCCACCAGGAGGTGGAGCAGTGAAACAAGAAATAAAACTTCAGACCAGGCACTTTCTCCAAAAGATGTGCTTCTCAGATCCACTAACTGAGAACAGCATCTAAAAAAGGTGCTGCAGAAATGAATGTGGTTTTTATACCTGTTGGGGCAGATCCCAGCTCCTGCTGGAATCGAGGAGCTTTTATTCACATAGCTACAGCATCCTTAGAAAAACTCTCACTTACATCACACCTCCGCACCTTGCAGCTCCCAATGTAGAGTCATGCTGGGCCTGGACAGCAAGTGTCCTCTCCTTTTGGCAGGTCTGGGCTGTAGACCGCTCTACAGGAGCTATGATAAGCAGTCAAATTAAAGCAGCTTGAAAATAGAGGAGTCACGAAAGTGGCTTAGGGGTTCTCTGGGTGGTGGGAAAACTTACCAGGGTTGTTATATTCTGCTGTTTTATGTTATGTTTTTTTCTAGAATAAAAGAGAGCTGCAACTATAATTGTGGCAGTATAAATAGATTGGTAAAATGATGCTGCTAAATTTTCAGTATGAAGAAAAGCCTTTAGAAACACTTCTGAGACATGAGCACAGGTTGTATCCTACTGTGTTTAGGCCAAATCTTTAGTCTCTAGCACCCTAGCATTTGGCATTCGTCTCGCCAAATGATGATGCATGTTCCCTGTTCTTCCCTCTCAATGCTTATAAATCCAAAGTGCCTTTCACAGTCGCTGAGAAGTGAGGGACAGTGACGAAAAAGTGACTGATTGTTTTTGGTTTGGGGACTGTCGGAGCAAACGCGGAGCATTATCTAGTCCTTAATCACTTATTATGCACTGCACACACAAGTGCATCACTAAAAACAAGCCCCGGATGAGTATGATCAAGTGCAATTCAACTAGGACTAATGCTTCTCTTGAAAAGTTCTCTTACTGTGCAGATACCGTGTAATCGCACTTCTCAAGGAAAACGCTGCATTTCTATTGTAACCCTCTCGTTCACCACTATCTTCTTCAGTTATTACTTCTCAGGCACCTTACCCAAGGCCGTAAGTGTTTTGATACTTTATGTGAAAATTGCTTTTGACTTTTAAGAGCTTGGAGAATAAAACACTAACTAGATTAACATCTCACTCGCCCCTAGTGTCAAGGGAATACAACAATGTTTTGTACAAAAGCTAAACTGGTTGTTTTGTTTCTAAATCCCTACTTTTCTCTGGTGTCTTGGGCCCCCATAAAAACAACCCTGCGTTATGTGCTGCCACCAGGTTGTTCATATTAAGACAGACCCAGAAGTGCCTGGAAGGAACAGCTGGACATTAGCCTAATTAAATGTTAACACAATTCAAACTAAGCATGGGCAAGCAAGCCTTGTACCACAGAGACTTCACACTCTCTTTAGTAGGCCAGATATTGGCTCATATAAACTCTTTTTTTTGTAGGCACAGAGGCCTATTTAGTTGCTGATCCATTAGCCCCATAAACCCCAGAGATATGCACTCTAGGATTAAGACTCCCCATGCTCAACAGCACTACTACATTTCGTGGCTTGGAAGTGAGCAATCCTAAATAGGAGCCACTCCCTGTGCCTAACTTTTTATTTTTTTTCTTTTTGTATAGACATTGGAGCTCTATACACCACCCAGTTTATACATCTCCGTTAACCTAACCAGACTTTGATTACCTTGGCTGCATCCATGTGAGCAGGGGCATGCGTTTGTAGCAGCACAAACTGTAGTGGCACAAATTTGTGCTGCTTTGTGCCACAGTGCACGTGTCTGCCTGCGCACTTTTGCAGAAGGACACATTGTCCTGCTGCTCCATGTGCAGCGGAGAGGAGGGGTGCAATGTGCCTCGAGACGGGGGCTCCACAACAGAGCCTCTGCGCTCAGGCTCACAGAGGCAGGGGAGCAGGCAGCTCTTGAGGCACACCGTGCCTCACCCAGACAGCCAGGGAACAGCTGCCCGGGGCTCAGGGTACCTCAGCGCAGGGTCTCTGTGTTTCTTTGTCTTGGTGCGTGCCACTTTGGCATGCTTTGCATTGCTTCCTGCCCCAGGGTTTTTTCTTGCTATGGGAAATCCCAATAGCACATTTTGCTCCAGTGCTGCAAATCTGCAGCACCACACATGGTTTAACATGCAATGTGCGCAGTTTGCGGCACCACAAACGACACATCCCTGCATATCTGGATTTGGCCCTTGAAATTAGATTATTGTATTGAGTTTTATGCCTTTTAAATCACTATGGCCCAAGTCCTCTAGCTGCCTAGCTCCAATTGATATTCAAAGGAGTTGCATACCTAAAGAGGTACCTAAATGCTTTGAGGATTTGGGTTCCAATCTATGGGAATACTGTAATGGTCCGTGATCCATGTCCAGCTGTACTGCAGTATGAGAAGGCAAGGAAGGACAGCCTTGCAGGAGGCAGTCAGCATTTCATAAGATTGGGCATTTTAAGCAGTCGGATCTGAACTAAGGAAGTCAGCGGATCTTTTATGCTGGTTTCAATGGGGGCAGGATCAAACCTGAAGTAATTCAACTCCTAGATTATAACAGACCAAGGCCCTGCACCTGCTCCTATCTGCCCATTTGGAGTTGACTTCCATGGGTGGAGGATTAGGTCCCCTTGTCCAGTGAGTGGCCTTTGCCACCTCTTCTCCCAAGCTGTTATGAGCGTATGCCGTACTGTAACTATATAACTAAATACTCATTAATATCTCCTTTTGTTTGTTCAGATTCTGACTTGAAGCCCAGTTCAACTCGGTGATTTATAACTGAGGACAGGACAGCAGCCTACTTAAGAAACAAAATGCTCCTTTTATCAATTTAAACAGAAAAGCCCTTAAACGTCAAGGCCAAGTGGGGGGGGGTGACTTAGACACAAGTTACCGTACTTCCAGCGTGTAATTTTTATTACTCAAATATAAATCTGGATAAATATTTAACAAACTCAATACATATACTTATGCAAGGCATGTTCACCGCTTTTTAAGAGCACTGATTACTGCTTGCCGTGGGCTCTTTACCCACAGTGGGAAATTTTATTGCTTCATAGCCTGCAGAGTTCTCCAGCAGGTCAGAGGGCTAACGCTGCAGAAACACAACATGCAGATTTTCTTAGATCAGCATTGTTTAAAAGGTAAACAGACTAAAAAGATCTATTCAGAGCCACTCCAGTGACTTGAATTGGGAGAGGAAACAAAAACGTGTGTGAGGGGAAATTAATTTTTTTTTTTTAAACGAATAAATAAGCAGGAATGTTTGCCGTACTAATTGTGTGTCTGTGTATATATTTATATATATTTAAATTCCCCCATTTCACTGAAGATCCTAATTATCCTTAGATGGGAATTATTCAAACCTGCTGAAGCACTTAATTGGGATGCTTTCCTACAGCAATCTGTTTTTTTAAAAAAAAAAAAAAAAAAA
>NW_017729001.1:23735480-23740720 GCF_001723915.1 Gavialis gangeticus
TGTTTTTTTAAAAAAAAAAAAAAAAAAAAATGAAACTAAGTATCAGAAACTTGCCCCCAAATTCTTAGTCAGGAGTTGAAGTTTTAACATGGTAGTTTGCGTTTTAATGAATGATACGTGCCAACTTGGTTTGGGCAAGCTTTTAGACTGGTTCATGCGGCCGCTCTTTCACTGATCCAAGCCCAGCAATAGGTATGAATAATGAATTTCCATAAAACGGTTGCAGGAAATGTGTAAGTGGCAATTCACTGGCTGCAACAGGTGCCATGAATGTTTAGTCCTGCCTGATCCCAAGGAAATAAAGAGGAAAATGCCATTTTGAAACTGGTGGCTTTGGCGAGATTTATGTTCTGATTGCATTGCCAAAATATCCAGATAGTCTTGTACTTAAATGCACCAAAACGCTGTGCATGAAATAATTGTTTCACAGCTACTTGTCTTGTGCTCAGCTTTGATGTTTGTTTTTCCCATGATGCAATTGTTTTTGCCTTCTGTCTCCTGTTGCTACAATAAGCCATTTCCCATACATGTCATCTCCAAAGGGGAAAAGACCGCATGGAAACAGAACAAAGAAAACAGAACAAAAGAAAATCAGGGATTTTTCCAAAGGCCCATTTGATGTACAAGTATAAACAGGAAAAAGATGCCTGGGGAGGCAGGAGCCAGGAATTGCACTAGCAGACAGCTGTTAACTTGTGTTGTGAGCAGCACTTTGGGATATTGAATGGTAAATGAATATGTGACACGAAGGCATACGCTGAAGAAACGACAAAATTCGCTCCCTTTTTGATGGTGTTTAAATGCATTGGTTTAAATGATGTTTAAATGCAATCAAACAAGATGAATGTCTTACCTTCCCGTTCTTTTAATGGCATCAAAGAGTTTTGAAGTCCAAGCTTCAATGGCTCTGCTGGCTCTAACCCCAGAAAGGATGAAACCCTAAGGTATCCGAGTAAAGAGAAAAGGAGGAATCTCATTTGTCAGGATTGTTGGATGCTGTGATGAAGCAGAAATATATATGGACCAATTTTCAAAAGAACTCGGCACCCACAATTGGAGGCCAGATTTTCAAAAGAGCTCAGCACGTTGGGTCCTGAACTCATTTGAAAATCCATCCACCAGTATCACAATGGATGCCGCTGGAAGCAGAGCGCTTTTGAAATCCTGGCTTCTATGGTGGGTGCTGAGCACTTGAATATCTGGCCCAAGGCTCCTTTGAAAATCTGGCCCTTGGCATTTTTACACCTCCTTTTATAGCTAAAAAAGCCAGCAAGAAAGGGAGGGCTTTTAGAGTGATTCCCACTAGCTGGAACGATAATTCATGAATTAATACGCTTGCTTCTTTACTGTACAGCTTAAATGTCACATGTGATTTATTATAAATAGGAAAGATTAACAGATCGCAGAAATTGGGGCTTAGTACTCACCTTGGGTAAGGCAAAGGGTAAATTGTTTTTGAAATCATGGCACAGAATGCAACAGGCATGTCGTTTGTATAACTAAAAACAATTTACATGACAATAACGAATAATGTTTCCCATTTTGGTGCTTTTTTTTTTTTTTTTTTTTTAAGTGGGTTTCCTGACATCTCTGGGAGGGTGGTACATGGAAGAAATTGTGTAATGGCAGGTTTAATTTTCATTATAATATTAATAATTGGCATTTAAGGGGTTAAACGATAACATTTTAAAACTTACGCTGGTAGGGATACACGGGCAGCTGGTAATTCTGGAAGGGGACGTGCAATAAGAAAAAATTTGGGAACCTCTGCCCTACAGTCCTCCCATCTGTTCTTTATTCCCAAGTCTCTTCCCCCCCTCTCCTGTAGGTCCTCACTTTCTTTCATCAGATGCTTACTACTTCAGGCCATCTTTCTTCAGAACTTCTTTTTTTATAAGTGTTTAAAAAGTCATAATTTCTCTCCACTTTCTGGGAATTTCTCTCCACTTTTTGGGTTTGCTCCTGTTCCAGTCGCCACCAATGAGTTTTGCTTCAGTGAAAGCAGGATTGGTGTTCCCAGTCCATATTTTCCCTGCTCGGGAACGGATCTCACTACGGCTGCCCTCATCACGATAATCCCAGTTTTGCAAGACAATGACCTGATTTCCTCTGACCTTGTGAAATAATGACTTCGGGACCTACCTGCAACCTACCACTTCTCCCTTTACTTGTACCTACTTATTCATTCCTTCTGTTTCTTTCTGCTTGCTCTGGACAATGCTAACTTTCTACCAGCTCGGGGTGATCCGTTCCTGCTGTCCAAGGCAAAATGAGCCGACGTAGGCTTTCCAGCAACATTTTAAAGGACGGAAACAAAACCTCCACAAGTTAGCACTACTGTGAAATGCTGAAACTGCAGTGTATTCATGGGTTTGGTATTCCCCAGAATGTGTTCCTGCCCCTTCTCATCTGTGCTTCTTGTTAGCAGTAAAAAAAAAATCTGGAAAAAAACTTTTTAAGGGTATTTTAGAGACTGTATTAACTGACTTGTCATACTGGCATTGGACAGTGTTTGGCCCAGAAAAACCCATACCAGTCCAAAAAAATTGGGTGTATTGCAGAAGAGGGGATTTTCATTACAATTGTAGAGTTTAGATAAGGCAGCCTAGATTGATTTGTTGCTCTTTTTTTTTTTTCACCTTGTGTTCATCTAAATATCTTCCCATTGCTCTAAATTTTCCTAAATTATACAGAGCAGCTGAGTGATGCCATTTAGTTTGGGATTAAATTAATGTCACAGCTTAACTTTGTTTTAAAAATACTATAAAACTTTGGTCACAGTCAAATAAGTTCATTATTTTTGTTGTTGTTGTTGAAAGCCCAGCTGCAGGCCTGGAGCATTTCTCATAAATATCAGGAAGTACCCGAAGCCACAGTCAGGATTGAAGAGTTGATCTGAACCTTAGATCTCGGCTTTAAAGTTGTAACATATAGTGAATTTGGTTACATGGTAAAGGAAATGGTAATTGCTGAAGTATGTTTTCTTAAGTTGCAAAATCATTTTTTAAATGTTTTCTTTGAAACCTTTGTCGTCCTTATGCATGAGGGTGAGGGGACCAGCAGGGACACATTCATTTATTAGCAAAGTCATTTCAGTAATGTGTGTATTGAGCTTGATGATGCTGAGACGGCTCAATTCTGCCACTGCTCTGTGAGTGAAGCCCTCACTGAAGTTATCACACTTGTAAACAGGATCTGTGGGACGACACCAGCAAATGAATCTATGATGTATATTTGGAGCTACAGTCCAAGGTTTTATAAAGACTTCTGGGTTAAATTTTGAGTTACCTTTCAGATAGACGCACTAAGCAAAAGAGCCAAGTGCACAAACCCACGGTGTGGCAGAAGTGTAATTTGTTCAGATAACAAGTGTGGTGATAAGCTTGGTATAAATGCCTAGCTACTTTACATGGATGGATTAGGTATACTCGTTCTTTTAAAATATACAGAGGAACCGGTCTGTAACGTGAATGAAAACATGGAGAAGCATAACTGAGCATTGAACAATTCATGGAGTAGTTGCATGAAGCTGGCTCTGTCAGACTATTCACACAGAGGATGTAAAATATATATCTGGTCTTCCTCAAGGTGGGCACTGTTAAATCTTGCATCTCTTTCCCTTGGTCTTAGTGTTATGCAGTTAAGGTGATCTTCTTTTATGAATCGCACATGCAATTCTGAATATAATTCTTTCCTCCTGGAGCAAATCGGACTCTTTCAGATCCAGTTGGCTTTTCATCCCCTCCAGCCACTTCTCCTAACCAAGAACACATGGCTTTGTTCACCCCCTAGTTATAGATAGTTGACCAATAAAGGCAGTTTGAAGTACTGGTTGGTTGTACATTCAGGCTTATCAAACATGACACCTGTGGTTGAGAGATGTTAGGGAAGAGGGGAGAAGCAATACAGGATGGAACAGCAGTATGTGTGCTAGGAGGTCACAGCACAAGGGAGAGGAAACAGGGTGAAGGGCTTGGACTGGTCCTCAACGGGAAGTTGGAGTTGCTGAGAACGAGTGGAAGAATGCAAGAGCCGATTCTCCATCTCCTCCCTGCTCCTTCGGTAGCCTGATGGTTTTGGGTGCTCTCTAGAGCAGCCAATTTGAATCATCTCAGCTGAGGATCCTGGTCTCCCACTTACTCCCATGAAGCAATGATACACAAAGTGGAGAACACCACCATAATTTCAGTTAGGCACCTACACTCAGAGGAGGACTCTGTTCTGGATTCTCAGTGGATGGATGCACCTAATGGGCCGCCCAGAGTCAGCTACCTAAGCCTCAGAGACACAGAACTCGATGTTTCCTGATGTTTTCTAAATGGCCATCTCTAGGCAGCTCTCCATTCAGTGTCTACCCACTCTGAATTGCCCTTCAGAGCCCCTTACTTGTCCCATTGACTATAAAGGGATCCTAAGGGTCTAATCCAGTGATGCTCAACCAGGATGAACCCCAGAGATCCTTTCAAGAGTGCCATAAAATGTTTGGACACTAACCACGCTAACATGATTTGCAAGATAAACCCAGACGTTTCAAATAAGAATCTACAGCAGGGGCGAGCAGTTATTTCAGGCAGAGGGCCACTCACTGAGTTTTAGTACGCCATCAAGTGCTGCATGAGCCAGGGGCAGATGTATATTAATTTTCTACATTTTTTTAGGGGCCCCGTGGGCCGGATAGAGTGGCCTGGTGGCCACACCTGGCCCGCGGGCCGCTTTTTGCCCACCCCTGATTTACAGTGTTTAAAAACATGCTGGCCTGTTTTGGTCTGAGTGCTCTGCAACAGAGGCATTACACTGCTATTTTTCCATGGTCAAAAATGAGTGAAAACTAAGAGGTGGCATTTTCTGAGGATCATCTTGAGTCTAAAGCAGGGTGCCTTGAGTCTATGAAGGCTGACAGCCACTGGTCTAATCTCCTGGGGCCAGTGCCTGAGCCAATAAGAACTTTGCTCCTGGATCTATAAATTTGAGAAACTTCTTGTAAGGTCCAATCAAAGAGGCCAAAACACACTTCCTTGATATTTCTTCCTACACTTGATAGAGGTTTTTTTGTTTTGTTTTTGAACCTGTACTGCACCCTCTCCAGCTCAAGATTTTATAGTGATTTCATCAGTCCTGGTCATCAGATGTGCTCTAGAAACTGCTTTACAGATGCATTGCATCACCTCTCTTATTTGCTGTTCCCCCTTTCTGCTAATACTGTATAGTCTTGCATCTTGTTAGCCTTTTTTTTTTTTTTT
>NW_017729001.1:23740840-23744536 GCF_001723915.1 Gavialis gangeticus
TTTTTTTTTTTTTTTTACTGCTCTTGCATGTTGGGGCTTATTTTGCTCCAAAATGCCTATGGCTCAAAATCTCAGCTTTATAATTTTTTATTTATCATTCTTATTTTTGACACCTCTACTTTTTAGAATTAATCAGCCATTCAATTTAAAGTGAATTTAAAATGGGGTCAGCCAGTGCAGGAGTCAAATAAGCATAGTGTTCCCTTTATAAAATGGCCCATGCTTGATCTTACCCTGGGGCATGCAGACTCCCTCCCTCCTTTAGCTGACATCATTACAGACCTGGGAGCTGGCATCTTGAGGTCAGGGAATTATACTACTTAAGTTGGCTGATGCAGCATTGGGTTTTTTTTTGTTTCTTGATAAATTTACAGAAATACCACCTAACAGATTTGGTTGTTGATGCACCAATTGTGGTCACCACTTTAGGAGCCTGAGAGCTTTCAGACAATGACTTCAGACTTCCAGGGACTCTTGGTCTTGAGCCTGAAGATACTTCGGCATATGGGTAGCTCTGTGAAGTGCAGTGGGACTGAACACATTTTTATTCTCTGCTTTTGACTTCAGTGGCTCCACACAGGTGAGTAAGATTACTCAAGGACTTAAGTGTCTGCAGAATCAGGCCCTTTGCATTTTAATATATTTTTATTTTTTCCCTAATCCCCTATTGATTTATTGCTCTTAAGGCAAATTGATTAAAATGATGGGGGGGGGGGGTTCCCTTGTGGAAAGTGTCCGTACTAAGCTTGGGTTTGTGATTCGACATGCCTGACGTAAATTTTTGTAAGTGGAAAAAATCATGAAACGTACAGAATCTGAGCAAACTTGTATCTGACTTGTCTGTAGCTGCAAGCAGGAGGAGATGGGTGTATCATGCATACTAGCTTCTGGCAGGTGCTTCTTTCTTATTTCTAATAAAAACTGTGTGAGGGGCAAGGGGAAGATATGTGAACTTATCATTTCTGGAAGATACTGGACTGAGCATGTTGTAGGCACAACAAGCACAGTATGCAGAGTTAAACTGCAGGCTTCCTATCCTGCCATAGCAATGGAACAGATCCTGAGCCTGTTTCAGTTCCTGTGCCCAAATGCTTACTTAGAGAGGGACCATCATTAGTTCAGTTTCCATGTCTGCTTAGACATTGATCTTTCTACTTTGATTACCTATTGTGCACATTTCCAGGGGAACAGGAGGATTCGGATATGAATAGGGCTGTGAAGGCTAAATTCATTTTGCTAAAGATATCACAACCAAACTAGTTCACGTTTACCTGCCAGCAGCACGTACGCTTGGGTAAGCTTACTTTAAACAGTCCGTTCAGCCTGGGAACTAGTCTCAGGCAGTGATTCTGCCAGCATGAAACCAGTTGTTTTTATATGTGCCTATAAAACTCCAAAAATTTTGTGGGCCCTGTGCAAATAAAAAGTAATAATGCAAATTGCCTACGTACAGTTTATAGGCCTTTGTGCAAGAGGGTGAATGGGGAAGTAGGCTGCTAGTAGTCATCTTGGTAGGGCCAGATCTAATGAAGGACTTGGATGCTTAAAGTGGGAATCCGGTTAAAATTAGGTACCTAAGTCCAAAATCATGATTCTGAAATCTGCTCATTTTCTGCCACGTCCCCTTAATTATTACTTGACTGAGGTGCCTAAATGTGCATCTGTGTTTATCAGGACATAGGCAGTGCCAGGGGAGGCATAGCAGTTCAGTGCCTCGATCACACTTGAATACAGCTGGGATGCAGGAACCTGGCAGACCTCTTCCCAAGCTCTCAGATCACATGCACTGCCACTTTCTTTTAAAGCTCATACTGCTGCTAGTTGTGTCCCCTTTGTACATCAGAAAGTGGGACACCCAGGTTCAGTTCCCTTTCCTCCTTGCAGGGATACCATCCCTATCTCTAGCCTCCTAGGTGAGTGCCTTAACCACCTAGCTATATTCCTGTTGTAGCTTTACCACTCTGAAGAAAAGAATTGGGCTATAGAGACCGGGTGCATGAATAGCCTAGTGGGGAGCTTGCTCACCCAGGGAGTGAGTACAGGGAATAATACCTAGATCCTGTTTCCAGTTCCCAAACAATTCTGAATTTTATTAAAGACCGGTTACTGTAAAATGCACAAGTAATCCTGCAGCACCAGCACCTTTTTTGGCAGCTGCCTTTTAAAAAGAAAAGAGAAAGTCGTTTTCGTCCTCTGAAAGAAAGGGTGCAAGTGCTTGCTTTCAAAAGTTTGGGACCGTGAATATGGCTGGACAGACGCACCCTTGTGCATCCATGAAAAGGCCATAGGGTGGGATTCAAGATGTGGCCATCTGCAATGTGGTAGCTGTTTTGGATCCCATTCTGCGGTGCTTAACTCTCTTCTTGTACTTTACGGGGGACCTACTGCCTAATAGCATCCTTTCACTGAGCCTGCCTTCAGTTTATAACTTCAGGCCTCAAGTGCAATATCTTGGGTAACTCCTGTTATAATTACAAAGACCCTGAAGTGTCTCTTTTTAACAATATTGCAGTTATGCAAAGGAGATGCAAGGGTAAAATAAAAGTACTATTGCAGGAGTGTCTGGGAATTGCTGCAGCAAGCTGTGAAGGGTGTGAGAAGGGAAGAAATCCCTGCCAGCCAGTGAGAACACAGCTATTTCCTGTGTGTCAGATTGACACAGACAGTTGAGGGTCAGATGCCAGAGATGCCCACTGCATTCAGACTTCAAATCATAGAAAATGAGGGTTGGAAGAGACCTCAGGAGGTCCATCTAGTCCAACCCCCTGCTCAAAGCAGGACCAGCTCAACTAGATCATCCCAGCCAAGGCTTTGTTGAGCTGGGCCTTAAAAACCTCCAAGGATGGAGACTCCATCACCTCTCTAGGTAATCCTTCTAGTAAGAAAGTTTTCCCTAATATCCAACCTAAACTTCTCTCGTTGCACCTTGAGACCATTGCTCCTTGTTCTGGCATCCGCCACCACTGAGAACAGTCTGTCAAAGAAAACAAAAACCCATGCAAGAATATTGAAAGAGGGGTTTCATTTACCTGTAGCTCACACTGATGTATAATTCTGTTTTTGAGTTCAAGCACCTAGATAATGCTTAACCTGTACTTCCATGGGTTCATAGGGCTCTCTTATGGAAGGAATAAAAGGTGCCCAGAGCCACATGGAAGGACAATCGTATCTCCTTCTCATTTTGAGATGCCTGGCAAGGTGCAGGCCTGGTTCTGCACTTGCAGTGGTGTATGGCTCTTGCCCAAGAAGGTTTTCACATTACCAAATGCATGGTGGTGATGGCTGTATTAAAAAAAAAAACAAAAACAAAACAAAAACAAAAAAAAAACTGTGCAGAGCTGTCTGATCCATGAACTTATTCTTCACCTTTTAGCCGTCTCTCATCCCCTCTGCTCACCAATTCATCCTCCCTTAACCTCCATCTAAATGTCATCAAATGAGTATGCATGGATTTTTTTTTTCTTGAAATGAACCAGCTACATGATTGCTTCCCCCTCTTCACCTGGAATCTCTTCCCAGAAATTGTACCTGCCCCCAGCCTATTGTGGGCAAGATGCAGTCCTGGAATAAGATCAAGAATCTTATGGCACTGGAAAGGGGAATTTCCCAGCTTCCCAGCGAGATAAATGATGGAAAGTTAAGCTCAAAGTTAAAAGGCTTTAGAGAAATGAATGAGGTAAAAAAAAAAAAAAAAAA
>NW_017729001.1:23744730-23751351 GCF_001723915.1 Gavialis gangeticus
ATGAATGAGGTAAAAAAAAAAAAAAAAAAAGTGGGGGGAGGTTGGGGGTTTTTTTAGATCATCCTAAAAAACCTCTAATGGCTCTGAGTGTGCACAGTTGGAATATGGCAATTTCACTTGCCCGGCTTAACAGGTAAAGGTATAGACAAATAGTCCTGATTCAAGAAATTGAAACTCTCAGAAACTTTTGTGCCTAGCTCCTCTGTACCTCTGTGGCGCAGTTGTAGCTGCAGGAAAGATTCATGATACTGCCTGCTGCCAGGAGCAGCAAATCTGCTCCCAAATGGGTGCACATGTACATGCCTGTCCAGGGTGAGTTTACTCTAGAGTAAGTTACTCAGGAGTAAACCCATCCAGCAGCACTAGCACATATAGATGCACCCACCGAGAAGAGAATCTTTCTACCACCAGCAGTACCATAACTTGGGCAGTGCCAGCAGTGCACTGGCACCGTGTGCCCTCAGACTGCCCCAGGTGCCAACTTGGGGGGCAGTGAATAACGTGAACCAAAAGCCTGGCCACATCCCTAACACCAGGCCTTTAATATCTGTTAACAATGCAGCAAATTGCTGAAGCCAATTTGGCTCTGTTGTATGTGGGGTCCCCCTCCATCCTGCCATGGTTATTGCCACTCTTTGAACTTCCTTCTATGTGGGATCTCAGTGTTCCTGAACTGAACAGACCTAACACGCTAGTGTGTTAACTTCATAGCAGCTTGTGGAGTAGATATCAGTTTTAGCATCACCTACATTACTTTTTCTGTCTCTAGAAGACAGACATACCTCACTACAGCTTGCTCTTCTTATTCAAGAAATTTAAAGAGCGTAACATTCTTGCCAGAGTTTTTCATCCTTCTTTTGCTGTTTTCTATCCCTCCTTCCCCGCTCTCCACAAGAAGAACAATGGGCCACATCGTTCTTCAGTGCTGCCTATATAATTAGAGTTTTGTTTTAATTTCTTCAAAGTGTTGCTTTGATATTGCCTAACAACCCGGCTTCTTATAACTGAAGCCAATGCTAACTCTTCACAAAAATGATCTACGAAGTAACGCAGATGCAACATTCGACTATGACAAAGGACCTGCTCATTGTTTTTTCTTTTTGGAGGAAGAAAATAATAAGACTTGTCACATTTCAGAAGAATAAAAACTGCAAGTAGGGATTAGTCCAAAGCTTTTGTATTGTGCATTTCAAAGTTTGGACCCAGTGGGTGGGGCAAAAATTAATCGGGACCTCCTATGGTGAAAATGTATTTGGGATTCAAGCATCTAGACTCTGACCCCATCTTCTGCTCCCTGGGATTGTCAGCTGCTTCAGAGGTCGTCTGATATACACCTCCTTTTCTCACTTCTAAGAATTTTTAGCTTGGAGTGTGTTTGAAAACACTTCAGAAAAAGGGTGGAAAACATAGAATGCCTTCTTTGAAATACACTCCTTTGTTAAATTCCTTTCCCAAGGGTAAAGAGGCGCTCAAACACCTGAGGGCAACAAATGACTCTATTCAACACTTTCACAAATGACCTAATAAACTCCCAAAGGGTTACAATAGCTGATTTGTCATCATTTCTCATCACCTATTTATAGCACAGCTGTAAACTGAAGCAAAAGACTAAGTAGCCAATTTATCGTCTTTATTTTGAATGTTCTATAGAGACCAAATGGTGCTCTTAATTTGTTCTTTAAAAAAAGAAACAGTTGTTTTTGCAACTTGGTTTGAATGACTTGCCCATTTTAATATTGACTCAAGTTAAAAGCTACCTGTATTTCATACCCACTTTCACCACTTCACACCCATTCTTAGCAACGTGTACGTAGAATTGCTTTGAAAAGTTCTGTTCACTGTCTTAAAACAAGACTCTGCAAGGTGAAAATGTCAAAGTTTGGTAAACGGTTGTTAGTATCCTCATCTATGGTTTAATTTCTGCATGGCCCACAGTTGGGGAAAGTACTGCAATCACTGATGGGGGCATAGTCCTATCTCTTACAAGAATACCATGTGCAGGAGCTCCGATGCTTTAAGGATCTGGCCCATGATACCAGAACTCTGCTACTTTATTGGCACAAAGGGGCAGTCAGGCTGGCCTAATAGTTGTTATTTCCCCATTATGGCTGTTATAAACTGACATATATAAGAAAATTCTGGCTTATATTGTGCACCAGTTTAGACCCTGGTAATGTCTACAATCAGGTGAAGGATGAGTGACCAGACTTCATGACTGGGTTTCCTGCATTTCCATTCAAGCCATCATCCTACTTCCCTTCTCATCCAGTTCCCAACTTTCCTAGGCTTTATGGAATCATCATTTTTTATTCACCTACTTACAATTTTTTTTTTTCTTGCAATATCTTGATTCCAAAATATTCTCTTCCTGTGAGAAGCTTAGGGAGACCTCTCTTCAACACTTCCTCCAATGTACTTTGGCACAAGGTAAACCAGATGATACAGGGCACACAACAGACAGCTGGAAAAGGTTCTACAATAAATTAATGACTTTCAAAAGAGGCAACATTCATGCTATCTGGATCAACCCAGGAATAAACCGTATCCCGGGTAAAACTCAGGCTAATCGAAAGGGCAGGACAACTTCTGTGGGGTTGGTTCTTTTAGATTCTGACAGCATCTGATGAAGTGAATTTGGGTTCACACAAGTTTGATGTGTAGCTCTGATTTTTCTTAGCCTACATGGTGCAAATCTACCCTGTCTTTGGCTTGACTTCAGATGAACACTGCTAACTACCTCTCCCTTGGACTCACCATCCTCTTCTGGAATTATGGATGGGATTGTCATGCACTCTAAGAACAATGACAAGTACCATTGCCCAAACCAGAAGGGTAATATTCATTCCAGATTAGATCAAATAATGTTCTTGTTTTAAATTGCAACAGAAGAGATGAGTTCAAAACACTAGTTGTGCCATTCAGACTGTTAGCTAAGGATCTGGTGGTACTTTCATAAGTGTTGCTTGAAACAGTAATATGGGCAATTTGTCAGTTGGTATGAATCATCATCATTCACTCATCATCAGTAGATCTGTTGATCAATAAGTTAATTGATCAGTAAATCAATTGGTCACACCAATGGAGGGTGTGACCCTAAGAAATTTAGCTGGAGACCACCCCAGTATGACTTGAATCCCTCTCTTCCACCTGAGGCCTTCTACAGCTACAGAGTATGTTGCTTTTTCTGCGCACCGCATGGAAAATATCTCTCCCCATCTCTTGCAGCATCCATTGGTCTGTAAGCCCCAAATCAGCACAACCACCGTGCCTTACCTTTGACCTCTCTGTAGAAAACTCTTGCCCATCTCCTGATGGCAGTCCAACATTTCTTTTATGAGTTTCCTGGAAGTTACTAAGTTACCTTCAGGTTCTAGGAAACGCACTGAGTTTCACCACCTTTCCATTCAAGTACACAGCACAATTATTCAAGTTTCCCTGGAATATAAACACGTATAGCAGCGTGCGTGCGTGCATGGATGCATGCATGCATGCATACATACATGCAGATAGACATTTTTTTTTTTTAATTTTAATTACTGCATGTTCTCCCCTGAGGAGAGAAGATCCACACGTGACAAATGTTAGATGCTTGTTGTACTACTGGAAGGCACTGTACAAATGCAAACATGCAGTCTCTACCCATCAGGCCCTGTGTACAGATCTTCGTATAAGACAAGATTATTCTAAGCATTATTGCACCTACTGTGAAAAGGTGCAGATAGTTGTTGTTATATATTATAAGCTTCGCACACTCTCACCAAGGAGCCATGGCATGAATTGTGTGATAGCTGCAACAGCCCAAAGACCTTTCAGGGCTCACAGTGAAGACAGTTTGAGGAGCTGTGTGCAGTAGTGCTGTATCTCTCTCTGTACATAGATAGATAATGATAAAAGGCCTCATCCTCCAGGCAGAGCTTACATTAAACTACATGTATATAGATCAGACCCAAAGAAGACACTGAAGTGACAAGTTCCTTGTATATCTATTAGGGATACAGGTTGTAGGCTGGCCCTCCAAGCTGTTTTCTGAGGCCAAGGTGCTGCAATGGGAAACCAAAGTAAACACTGTACTTTCATTTGGGGGCGGGGGGTGGTGTGATTCTACTTCCTGTGAGGTCTTTGAATATGACTCGCCAGCCCACTGGGTGATAAAAAGTTCATGATCTGGCCCCACATTCAAAAAGGTTGGACACCCCTGTTGTAGATGTATTTGTCTACAGGCAAAAGGAATCAGAACTTGTGGCAGAGGTGATATCTTTTATTACACCAACTAGATATTTGCCAAAAAAAAATAATTTGCAAGCTTTCAGGCACACTCACCCTTCCTCAGGCATAGGAGAATGCAAAGATTGTAGAATTTCTCCTAGGTGGAAATGAAAATACAAATTAATGATTATAAGTGTGCCTGAAAGCTTGCAAATAAAGACATTTTTTGCAACTATCTAGTTGGTCTAATAAAAGATATCACCTCTGCAATGAGTTCCTTTCTTTATATCTATACGCATAACAGAGGGGCTTAGGAGGGTTGAACTTGGACGCTTTATGTCTGTGAGACCTACCTACGCTAGATTTTTTTGTTGTTTGCCATAAATGTGGAGCTGGAAGAATTAGTGACGATAAGTCAGATGGCTTTTTACCCACAGTAACTGTCTAGTTTTGAGCAGGATTAAAATGTTGGAGCCAAAACTTAGCTAAATAATGCCAGCACTGATATTGCCTAACAGGCAATTAGCTTGTAATATTCAGATCTGATGGGCTTTTTTTTAAGAAAAAGAAAGATAATCAAGTGTCTCTCCACATCCTAGATTACATATTTAAGCATCCTTCGCCTTAAACTATAGTTGTAACTAGACAGACATATGGTAAATACGGCCCAATCCATTATGCGTTATTCAACCCAAGAATGCTGGGGAGGGAGAGGGAGGCATGGTATTAAAAGCGATCTGGTGTTACGTACACTCAAGTAACCCCTTCATGGGGAAGAAGGGAAAAAAAATAACTTTGTGAAAAAGGGGGAAAAAATCTTTAAAAGCAAAGCTGAACACTTTGCTGCTGTGCAGCGAAACTGAGAAACGGTCCCCCCTGCCGGGGAAGCTGATGAATAATCCGCAGATCTCAAGCTGAGCCTTGGGCTCAGAGCGGCTGGTATCCCATACTAACACTAATCAACCAGTATGAAACATCCATTTTAAACGCAAATGAGGGGGGCCTTTTCAAAGGAGACCCAAAGAGCAGAGGGAGGGGGAGTTCAAAGCTCAAAATGGTTCTTTCTTTCTTTCTTTCTCTCCTTAAAAAAAAAAAAAACAGAAATATGGTTGGTTATTATCTAAGTTATTGCTACAAAGAATTTTGAAATTAAAAGATAAGCTTTCCAAGGAAGCTCAGTAATTTTCATAAAGAAGGACTTAAAACAGATGTGCCCTCTTTAATCGGGGTGTGCTTGAAAAAATATAAATGCATTTTTAACTTAGCAGGGGGAAAATCATATAGTTACACATTTGTCTCCTGGGCACAAATAATTTAAAAAAAAAAAAAAAAAAGGTGGGGGTGGGGAGAAAGTCATACTGAGTTAAGTATCTCACAAATAGCCACCACTAGAACTTTCTTATCTAACAAAAAGTGAGGTGAATGATTAGCCTTTATTTAGCCTTAGAAAGAAGAAAATATCTCTTGTTGTTCTGCTTTCCGTCTTTCTTTCACACCGGTAGTTTTCTATTCAAATAATTCTCCAGTGAGAATTAACATCCTTGTCAGGGTTAGTCAATGATTGCAAGTTAGACTGTAATATTTGTGTACACCAGCTCCTTTTGAATTTTTTCTTTTATCCCCTCCTCTTTAATTAACTGTTTTTTATATATAATCTGTTTCCTGGGATATGCTGTGGAAAATAAATTCTCTTTCTAAAAATCAGTTTTCCTTCATTTCCTGTTGCAATCATTGGGCTACTCCTATAGATCTTGCTTGGACAAAGCTGCTATTGATGTCAACAAGGGGGCTTTTCCCTGAATAAGAGCTGGAGGTTTTGGCCCTTAATCATCCCATGTTTTCTAAATTTACTCGGTACAACAATTAAAGTTTTGAATGAACCATTTCTGCCCCTTTCTGCTAGAACCTTCTTGAAGCTGGATTAGTTTCCTTCTGGCTACTAGTGCTGGCAAATGACACAAAGTCGCTAGCTTGATTATCTGGAATAAAGCAACCACCAGCCTTGTGCTGCTACCTCCCCTGCCGATTTCCCCCCCCCCCCCGAAAACGGTAGTATCTTTTGAGTGGTGGCAGTGCTTCAGCATGCAACAAATATGACCGTTACAGAGAAAACCCAGTTTTGTGAAAAAACGCTGCTTTGCTATCGGACCAGAACGGCTAATTATTCCAGGAAATAAAAAAGTGTGAGAACCTTCTTAGGGGAAGAGAGAGTACAGAGTGACTTTCTCACTTTCAAAGGGTGTATTTTCTTGTTGTTGCTTGCAACCTGAGCTGGATCATACCCTAATCTGAAACTACAGGTACCAGTTCTTTAAGATGAATGCCTTGCATTTGGAAACTTGTCTAACTTTATTCCAGCTACACAGTGGGTCCAATTATAAATCTCACCTAAAAAAAAAAAAAAAAAAAAACCTT
>NW_017729001.1:23751431-23764909 GCF_001723915.1 Gavialis gangeticus
ATCCCCCCAAAAAAAAAAAAAAAAAAAAAATCCTTGCCTCTTGCATAATGTCTGGCCCATCACGTCTACAACGTTACTCCAACACTCGCCTATCGAAGACCGCGCTTCTGTATTTGTCCTGTTGTATCTGTCCTCGTAAGCTGTGAGAGAGGCATGAGAACTGCCCAGGCACTCATCACGCTTGCAGGAAATTCATCCTGCTGGGACCACAAAGGGACTACGAGCTGCCCCCTCCCCTCCTACCAGGGCGCGGGGAGCTTTCGCAGCAGGTGCAGCGCAGCCAGCTCTGCATCCCTGTCTGCAGGAGCCCACAGCAGGGGAGATCTGCCAGGCTGAGAAAGCCCTCCCCCATTATTTCTTATGGCTAGGAGTGTTTCTATGTCTGGCCCTCGCCTTTTGTCACAAAGACCCTAAGGGACATGGGTAGTCACAAACAAGGTGAAGGCAACGGGATACTGGGGGCATATGCCCCCCCCCTGCCCCTCTACCTACTCCAGGCTCTGAGCAGAGAGCAGTGCAAGTGCAGGGATGAATGGGAAAGCTTATGTCCACACACATAAGTGCTCTCAGTCATGCACAGGGCTTCCAGCTGCCATTTTGATTATACTTGCTAAAGGTTGATAAATTAGGCTGGCTGGTCACTGCCCCGTGGAGATCGCTGGGGCTTTCCCAATGCGGCATGTCCACAGGGCTCCATTGTTCTTTTCTTTAACCATGTCTCACAGTGGCCAGAGGTGATGGGAAGGTAGCAGCGCTATAGCACCCCTATGCTACAGGGAGATTCCTATGCAGGAGAAGTAGTCAGCCAGGGAAAACAACTTTAAAAATTAAGGGCTGCCAAAACAATGCAGGGTAGGCATAAGGATCCTAACTGCTCTCACCTCTTCCGTGAATCTCACTTTTTGAGATTAAATATACTGGTATTAAATTAACAGCGCATTAACCTAGTTTTGTGTATTCTCTTGCTAAGCCTAACCCAAACCCGTACAATACAGGGGCTGGTATGAACTATGGGGTGGGTGATTCTGGAAATGCACTGAACAAAAATGTAATTTTTGGCCTTTGCATATGAAGAACATAGACCCAAGGTACTCCGAACAGACTAGCAACAAGAAGGGTTTGTATGAATAAATCTTTTTTAATGTAAAGTTTGAGTTACTGAAACACAGGGGGGAGATCATCGTTATAGCCTGCAGCTCACTCTCAGCGCCCTGTATCCCAGAGGATGACATCTGGTTTCTGCAGTCACACCCCGCATGCTCACACAAGAATGGTGCTTCACACAAGGACCATAAAGTCACTCCTCCCTGTGTCCACTCCTCCATTAGCCCGTACTTGTGACCACTAGACTGCAGTGAAAATACTTGGGGCGATTGCTGTAACCAATCCAGAGTGTTGGTTCATCTTTTACCGGTCCTCAGGTTGATCTAGCTAATAGGGACCAAAACTCCAGAAAAGGCCTATGCAAGTAAATAACATCGGTCAATTTGAAAACCTGCAATACAGGGTTTTGTTTGCATGTGTTTGAGGTTTTTGGCTGCGTGTGTGTTTTCAGTAATGTTGGAATGATGTTGTAGCCATGATGGTCCAAGAGTTACGCAAGAGTCAAAGATTTTTTTTAGCTAATAACTTGTATTGGACCAACTGCATGCTTGGAATAAAGTTAGACAAGTTCTCAAATGCAGGGCATTCATCTTAAAGTACTGCTGCTTGTATTTTCATTAAGCATCAACATCTAGACATTAAAGTACAGAGCAGGAAAGCTAGAGATTTCTGGATCCTAATATATACTGAGTCACCAGTAGACTCCATCAAGACACAGGCTGCGTCTACATGAGACGCTGACTCTGCATTTATTTATTACAGTAACAAACGGAACAGTAACCTGAGTTACTGTGCAATAATGCTGATGAACGCCTTTCTTTGGGATGCTATCGCACAGTAGCCTAACACTACTGTGCAGTAGCGTCACACCACAGTTGTTGCCACACAATGCTACTGCACAGTAGTATCGGGCTTCTGCACAGTCAGCATCTCATGTAGACATGGCCAAGGTCTCTTTATTAGGGCAATAAGTGGAATAGCCATTTGGAAACTA
This sequence comes from Gavialis gangeticus, assembly GCF_001723915.1. NCBI lineage: Eukaryota > Metazoa > Chordata > Crocodylia > Gavialidae > Gavialis > Gavialis gangeticus. The sequence goes on from NW_017729001.1 coordinate 23,753,530, forward strand.
ATGCAGCCAAAACAGATATTCCCATGAACACTCACAGTTTCAGAGGAGATGCAACTGTATTAAAAAAAACGATAGTTTTGTCAAGTTTTTTATCATAAGCAACACTGCTACAGCTTCCAGACTCTTTCATTTTTTCAGCATTGAAAATGGCAGCTCATAGTTGCACAATCTTCTGTTCTCTTTCAACTTGGAGAAATATAGGTTGATTGTCACGTTCATAGAGACCCGATGAAAAATGTCTTTTATTCAAAAGCTTTGTCTCAACCATACAATTAAAGATACCACCCAAAAAAACTTCTTATTTTTCAGTACACTTCATAGCTCATATATACTTCATGGGGCCTGAGGTGAAGTGGATGCTAAGGTACATGGTTGATAGCCCAGAGGTTGCAAGTTTGAGGCCATCACAGAAGCATTCAAGGTGCAACTCTATCAGCTTCCAACAAATCTTCAAATTCTGCTAAATGCCTTGTTGCAAGGATTAGAAAAAGGAAGGAAAGGATATATTCCCTGTGCAAATAAGATGCTTCTCCTGGATTGGTAACTATATAGGGAAGGGTTGCTCTCGTGAGTAGAGTCAAATACTGATGAAAGTACAGTATTGGATTGACTTCTGTGGAAGTAAGACTGACCAACATGTGGAAGGATTAGGTTAGATCTGGTCTTAGTGTATGTAGAGAACTTTTCAAGCACCAGGCCTGTCACTTAAACACAAAGAAGAATTATGCTTTTAAGGCCAAGTTTTCAATGATGTTCAGCTTCCACACGCCAAAGTGGAAAAGGATTTGGGCCTCAATCCAATATACTGCAGCACAGCCTGCTCTTTCTGCATCCATGTCAAAATAACTTTCTAATTTAAGATTATTCAGCCTCATCAAGAGTTAATCCATGAACAGAACAACACTCATTAAAATTAAGGAAATGTTAGTTGCACTGTAATTATAATTAATACAGTCCTTGATGTTATCACATCTGTACAGTGTTTTCAAGATAGAAAGCTGATACCCAGAATGATTTATTCTGTCTGTGTACACATATTGCTAAATCTTTTAAATACTTTAATTTTTTTTTCCAGGAGCAGATCATTAAAAATGGAATGATTTCTGTCATTTAGATTATACACATTTTATGGTCAATTTCATTTAATGTTCTATTATGTAGCATATTAAATCCCCGTTGATTCCATTTAAACACCGGTCTGAATTGACATGAGCGGTGTAATTCTTAAATGCCACTGACTTGCACTATAGAAAACCAGTCTTTTCCGTGAGTGTTTTACATTTGTAAAATAAAATACTGCATTTTAACTACACTAAGTTTCTGGTCAATACATTTATTGTAGTATTCACATTTTTTACCTGTCATGTAATTGATAGAAGAAAAAGAGTTTGAAGTTTCCTTGATGACATAGTTTTAACTACATCCAACTGCATTAATCATGCTTAGTTTTTAAACAGTTTTGAAACTTTTGAAGTACTTTTTGAAGCTGATGTTACCACGCTGTTTTTTTTTTTTTAAAAAGGATGATTATTTACAGCCACTTTGGATGATGCTACCAACACAGTTGCTTTTTATCCTCAAGCTTCAGAGAAGTGGGTTATCTGGTCCCTTGATTTCTCTAGTTTGTTTGACACACAATCTCTAGAGAACTCAAATAAGATTAGAATACACAAGTTCTGCTAAAATGAATATATTAAAGGTTGTTTTCAGGCAGCGTTCGTACTGCATCTGCATAGTACAATTGTATCATATATTATGGCAACTACTTTGTCATATTACAACCACTCCGCCAGAAAAATTTCTGCATCTTAAAAGTTCACACAAAGGAAACGGAGCTTTCCCAGAGAAGGGTCCCCATCCCTGCACGCAGTGTCACGTCCAAGGGAACGCCAGCTGCCTGAAATATATCATCCCTTCTCCAGGGTGGGATCTACCTACAAGGAGGAGGGAGGAACTGGACAGTCTGGAGTGAGGAATGGGCAGCTTCATTTTGGTTGAAGGCAAGGTTCGCACATGCACAACCTTCCTTGACCTTGTGGAGATAAAGTAAGGATTTCACCACTATGGAGTGGTGACCCCTATTTTACCCAGAGACTTGGCAGAGAGATCCTACATCACCAGCTCCAATGGGTGGAGAGGATAGCAGGGACACGAGGCCCCTAGTCAGCTATTCTGTTGTTAGTATCTGAAGCTCAGCAAAGTTTTTCAGCAGGCTTTTCAGACTGTTTTCATGTGAAGGGCAAACCCTGCTTCCAGAGGGGCACACTGGTAGGAACTAAACCCCACAATGTTTTCCTACCCCATTGTATCTATCCACAATTTTTAGGATGAGCGAGGGAGTCTTCCAGTCCCTAGGCACCTCAGAGGTCTCTTTCCATGTAATCTATGTCTTAGTCCTCGGTGTGATCTCAGCTGGGTCTTACCTACCCTAGGACACTGACTTGGTGGGACTTCTTTCAGCTGCACCGTGCTGGGCCCAAACAAAATCTTTGCTCTGTAAAACAGCTGGAGATGGGAGGAAAGGCAAGTAAATATTTGAATCATAATTATAGTGGTCAAAAACGTGCAAATTACTAAATGCGGTAAAGATTTATAATTGTGGGAGGGGGAAGTAAATTATTCAGTTCACGCACCCCCAACAATGCAGCTATTTCTCACAGCCACAACCAATTCCGATCTCCTGCCTTAAAAATGTTATTCGCAGAAACAAAAATTGCTCATTTATACATGTATATGGAGAAATGTAACCCTTTCACAGCATTATGCTCATACGGTCAACTTTACAAGTCCCGAGTCTTTTAGTGCCCTAAATTGCACGATTCTCCATCCACAGACACCGTTCTTTATGTGCAAGTAGATTATAGATTATGTTCCTCATGGAAAAGCCAGTAAAATTTAATATTAAAAGGTTCCCAGTTCAATTAAATATCTAATTATTAATGGAAATCCCACATGGCTAGATTGAGAGCCCAGATGGTCTGAGAAGGAAAGTTCATAGATGTTTTGAACATCCTATTCTTCACTAAGACATAGGATCCTCACTGAGGAATGATGGTACTACAGTGGAACCTGTGCCAGGTTATGGCAATAATTGCAAGCCCCCCAGGATCCAAGCTCAGAAATTTTTGTATGTTCTCAGGAGACAAAGATGAGTGATCATCAAAGGCAGAGGAACACAGCATGACTGTCATAAGCCTGAAGTTACAACTTAGACATGCAATAGAAAATATCATTGGTACCTCTCCAGTGCATCGCCTGTAGTAATTAAAAACTTGATCCCTGCTGTTTTATCATCTCATTAGCAATGGGGGCACAAGACTTTTATCCTTGTTTGTCAGAAATCAAACATACCAGAGGAACTCTGATTATAAATTGATGAAAGTAAAGTTAAACTTTTAAATAAGAACTGTTTCAGTTCACAATGTTTTTAAGCTGATTAAAGACATCTCTTTTCAGTAAAAATAATATCTAAGTGCAGCACAGAATAGTAGAGGTCATGTCTAGGAATGGGACATGAAATAGCATTTGAAAAGCACATATCCTTTAAAAATATGATCAGAAATAAATACCCAACCCTACAAATTTTTTTAAAAAAATCTTTCTGAAAGCGCTAATACAAAGGATGTCAACCTTTTGATGAAGTTGAAAACAAACCAAAAATCTTTCAATACTATGAAGTTTGCAATATCTTTCATTGTGGGGTAGTTTAAGGTAGAGCTCTATCCCAACCACATCAATGAAAGTCCAATAAGATATTCTAGTCCATTAATGATGAATTTTGTGAATAGCAATGGTAGGTGGCCTCTACTCTTGTGTTTCGTCCGCAACTTACAAACAGTTGAAGCAAATGCTAGAGTATTTCGGGCCTGACTGAAAGCCCATTGAAGCCAGGGGAAAGACACCTATTTACTTAGGTGGGCTCTGGATCAGGACTTTAATAAGGATTCTTCAGAGAATTTCTTTTTTTCCCAAAGGAAACACTTGGGCTTCCAGAAACAGTTGTGTAGTATTGGATTTTAGCAAATCTCTGACCTCAGCAGTGGTCCCAGCCTTGAACTGGGCAGAGGCAAATTTGGTAGGAGAGCAAAAATGAGAAAATTCTCTCCTTTGTTTCATGCCATCTAAAATAACCTTTTCCCACTTCCTTTTTGACCATGAATCTCTGTTTCTCCTTCTTCTTCTTCTTTTTGAGATCTGTGAATCTTCTGTTGGAGGTCTAACAGGGTAAACTACCTGAACCACTGTGTTGATTTTATTAACAAGATTTTATCTTAATAAAAAAGCTAGACCTATATTTTTTTATACTAAGTAGGGATCTACCCTTGGGGTTTGGGGTTTTCGTAAGAAATGATATTATTCATTACTTCAGAGCAATGGTGACTCTTAAGTGAAGAATCTGAATATTTTTTTCTTTCAACCTGGCAAAAGACAAGTCCTTTAAGCCGAGAGCATTAATCAAGAATTCGAGGACTTTTTTTCATGTGAATAAGGCAAGAAACAAAAAACAAAGCAAAAATGATGATATAGTAGCTCTTTACTTTACTGCGATTACTAGAAATAAAGTTATCAGATTAAGTGGAATTCGTTTTGTCTGAGCAAATGATCCATCAAAGACAGAAGAGAATTACATGTCTAACTAGCTTCTTTCACAGAAAATTGTGTCTTTAAAATATGGTTCCAGCATCAGATGAATGAGCCTGTTGTTTAAACAATCCTTAACTACTGTCAACATTCAGAATTAGTTAAAAAAAGGTAACAGTCTGTTGTCACGAATCACAATAAAAAAAAAATTCTTTTAGCCTAATCTAGATAGAAAAGTATTTTAATATGTATTTGACCACTTACATTCAATGAATGCAGCAGGTGGCAAACTGAAAAGAAAAAATCTATTCCACACTTCAGTTAGCCTGTAGAACTCATTGTCACAAGCTATGTTGTAGATGGCAAGAGCTTAGTGAGATTAAAGATTGATTATAAGATCTGCAATTGTAAGCGTGCGTGCGCGTGTATGTATGTGTATGTGCGTGGGTGCGCGCGCATGTGTGTATGTGCATGTATGTGTGTGTGTGTGTGTCTTTACACACACACACCTCCTAAACCACCACAGTTAGAGGTTTGACTGATGCTCTTAAGTATGAGGACTTATTTCCACTTCAGAACTCATGGGTATATATATCTATATAACTGTGGTGGTTTAGGAGAAAACATTTCTTGCAGGAAAAATCATCCCCTAACTGCCAATTGCGGCTCTCCATTCACTTTCGTCTAATGCTTCTGCTACTGGTCACTCTCAAAGTCGGGACCTAGAATAAATGTACCACCGGTCTGACCCAATGTGGTATGGTGATATGTTCCCAAGTAAAAACAGAACTCAGCAAAGTGTACTTTTTTTGAAGCCATGGGATGATCTTTTTTTCAGGGGGATGTAAAGTCAGAACCATAGGTGCCTGCCTACTGGACAAAGGGGTAAAGTGAAACGTGCTGCACAAATAGGACAGGCACTGATTCCTGAAAACAAGTTTGAGAATATACACTAAAAGTGTTAAGAAAATGAGCCCCCTTTCAGGCACCTGCATCACAACGCACAGTTGAGACTTGCATTACCAGCATGAAAGTCAAAGGAACTTTTCATAATTTGCTGCATACAAATATATTTCTGTGGTACAGAAGTCATATATGACGGAGCTGAAATCTGCATGCTCCTTTCTCAATGCAATTCAAGCATTTTACTTGTGAAACACAAGTTATCCTATTTTTTCATAGTATGACTATCCAAACAGAAAATATTTTACTTTATTACATACCTGCATGCATCTGAAAACCTTGATTTATCTTCCAAGGTCTGAATTATGTGTAATGCTTTACTGACAATCTGCTGCACAGGGCTCGGACCTTAAATCTCGGTCTTCTCTAGTTTCGGATTAAACAGAAACCCTGGGGAGAAAAAAAAAGTAAATGAGAGTCCTCCAGCAAGAAACGTTGAATCACTGTAATCAGAATAAAAATCCAGATCCCTCAACCTAAACTAACCCACATGGACCAGCATGATATTTCCACCATCTCCATTCCCCAGCCTTAACTCCTCTAAATTAATAACAGTCAAGGAATGCTTCACAGTGCGTGCGCTACATGTTAGGAGAGAAAATGATCTGACATTTTGTCATTCGAGTCTTCATTTAGCCTTTCCCTCCGGTCAGTGCTGGTGCAAATGATTCATTGAGCTGGGCGGGTTCTCAGGTCTACGCGAAGGGTAGGGTTGGCAGGAGGAGGGATACTGAGCCTCTTTATTTATGTGTGTCATTTTGCTAGGGTGTCTAGTAACCTTTGTGTTAGACTGAGTGCTTGGCTTCATTAACTTTCCATTTGTTTTTTCAGGCTGATAATAATAGGATGTGTGTGTGGGGGGGGTGGTTAAGCAAAGTATTAAAAGGTAAATTATTTCCATTTCACCTCCTTCCTTAACCCCGTAATCCATTACAACTCATCCAAAGCTAACTATGAAAAAAGATCTGACTGTAACTGCACAGGATTTGTGCACAGGGCCAGATGTTCCTGTAAGCAGAAGGGATCCAAACATATGCAGATCTAAGCGAGGGGTGCCCACAAAGAGGATAGCAGCCAAGTAGCCCTGACTGTGACCTTTCTAATATCATCCCACTCATCAGTCCCAGAGGCACTGTAATAATAGGTTGACTTGAACTTTTATTTATGTGGGTCTTCCACCGCTCAGCGAACCCAGCTTCCCCTCACCCCATCTACATGCAGACAGCAATGGAAGCCATTGCTTAAAGACCAGATCCTATTCCAGCTGTCGGGCCAGTAGCTGCCTAAGTGTGATCATAATCTGCCTTGCCCAAGTCCCTGAAAAAAGGTAATACAGAAGGTGAATATCTTTTATTGGACTAACTGCGTAATTGAGAGAGATATTAGATAAGCTCTCAGGCACAGCCCCTGCATCCACATGAGCAAGGGTGTGTGGTTGCTGTGAGGAAGAAAGCAGCCGCACAAATTTGTGCTGCTTTTTGCCCTGGTACACACCCCTGCATGTGGGGATAGCACAGGGAAAAATGCTCCGGGTTGGGTAGGGGCAGCTGGAGCCAGCACCCGGGATCAGCCCTTACCTGGAGTCCTAGGGGCCTCCCAGGGCTGCAGCGGTGGTGATCAGGGTGTGCGGAGCCTGGTTGGCAGCTGGAGCATGGCTCTGGCTGGCCAGGCTCTGATTTCAGGTGGCAGATGCTGCAGCCACATGTGCCACCCCGCTTTTTTCCTGCGTGGGTTTTTTGACAGTGGGATCTCAAATTAGCAGAGTGGCAAATGCCTGCCTGTGCGGCACGTGTGGTTTTTGGCTCCATAGACAGGTCCGCGGTGCCACAAACTACGCATGCGTGCTCATCTGGATGCACCCAAAGTGCCTTTCTTCAGGACCTTTGTGCCCAAAGGCTTGTCTAACATTTCTTCCAATTATACAGTTGGGCCAATAAAAGATATTGCTAAAAAAACCCCTTGCCTCCTTGTTAAGTGGTAGTTGGGCATTTACATGCCTATGTGCAGTCCTGCTCAAGTTCCTGATAAACCATTCACTCAAAAAGTGGATATCACCTTGCCACTTTTTGGCACTTAAATCTTATGGGTAAGACAAGGGTTTGTTACAAAAGTGGACTCAGTAACAGCTTTTCAAGGACCTGGGCAGGTGGAATAGGATTGCACTTAGATACACAGACAACTAAGTGCCACTTTTATATGCCAAGTAGGTGGAATAGGAGCTGGTCCTGGCTGTTTAACATAGGGAGCTGTGTGTATTTAAATCAGAAGATCGACACCCTAGTAAGAAATTATACCTGTACGGAAGGAGAGGGTTGCAACTAAAGTAGATACTATCCATATTTGCGTACTTATTAGTTTGTCCCTTGTCCCTTGCTTCTTTTCTTTCTGTAACGTAATTCTTCACTAAGGAGTCCCTTTCCAAAAGGATAGTTTGGAGATATAAAAGGAGCTATCTTAATGGTATTAGATGAATAGACCAGGCAGAAATGTGGTAATTGCAACAGCGCAAATGGGATTTGTTATGGAGAAACCAAAAGATTACTTCAAAGAATTACTAGAAGAACCTATTAATCCCCTGATCTACCCAGATACAATGGGCTAAATTACGGAAAAAAGTCAGACTTCCATTTCCAAATCACTCACAATATAACTCCAATCTCAGTTTCCTTGGGGTGCAACAAATACATCGGGAAGTTTGCGGTGTGCCTCAGACGAATCTGCAGCATCTGTTTTGTACGTTTTGTACTTTTTGAGCATGTATGGTACTCGGAAGACTGCCGATGAATGTGGCAGAAAATCCTAGTGTCTGAATTTCAGAGATGCGGTGCTCCAACAGCTGCCACGAACTTGATTTGGAATTTCAGCAAGTAGCATCCTTAAAAATCAGGCTTCTGGCTGGGGAGATTAGATGGAAATCTATATAACACAGGAAACCACTTATCTTTGATCATCTTTTGGTCTTAGCAGAGTTAAGGTAATGAAAAGCTTAGGTGTCTTAAAGAGAGAATAAAAGGAAAACTGACACTGGAAAAGGTGGGACAGGGGAGAGGATGGTGCAACTCGAGTGGGCCTTGACATTCCTAGTTATTAAGAATTGCTGATGTCTAAATACTACGTCAAATCCTGCTTGCGTGCTTTCTGGAGTTCCCCTGAAACAGGATGAGCAAGAGTCATTTTCTTATTTGGCCATGAGCCACTTATTTCCAAATACAACAAAGCCTGCTTGTAGCGACCGCTTACAACAGTTAGAGCTATAAGAGGTAGGAGTCTTTATGGCAGGGGTGTAATAGGTTACATTCAGGGGAAAATTTTGGCAAGTTAGCATCTGATGTCACCTGCTGTGACCGCACAGGTATAACTGGCAGCTGTGGGCATATGCTTTCCTGTGTAAAAAGTTAGGTGAGTGGCAATGCAAGGAAACTCCCAGTAATTTGCTACCACTGACTTTGGACACTCCTGCTTTGCTCTGGCCTCTCGGGAAGTGGGGGAGCCTGGGAAAAGACGCGGTGGACACTGCTTGCTGGGAGACTCAGAACTTTATAAGCTGCCCTTACACTATGCAAGACCCCAGGGTGGGCAGCAGGAGGCATACTACCACCCCAGTTACTATGGACATGGCAATGGAAGGCACAGACCCCAGGAATATTAGAGAGGCTTTTGTTGGGGTTTCTGCTAACCACTATGAACCACTGCCAAGAAGAGCATATGCTTGCTCCTAACTATACACAGCCCTTGGCACTGCTAGGCAGCTGCACTGATGGCATTTCAGTCTGTGGCAGGGATTTCTGCTCAGGGGCACATTGGGACCCAGGGACGAAGCTCCTCCGAGTCCTGGAAATGTTGTAGATGCCAGCTCTAGCCCCGTCTCCACAGCATACCACAGGACCAACCCCCGCCCCCCCCCCCGCTGCTTGCCCTGCAGAGGGAGACACGGGAAGCATATGGGGGCCAGGCAGTGCAAAGTAAGTGCTTCGATTCCTCATTCACTTGCATATGTGATGAGCAGAGCACTTTCCCCCCTGGCCACTGAGAACAAAGCACGAGTCTCATTGGCCTACCCTAAAGTGCGGTAGGGCGGCCTGCAGCATTTGCTGCTTGCAGCATTTGCAGGCTTGCTTTGCTCTCTCTCAAGCCTACATCTGGCTTTTCAAGGGGACGGCTCCCTGAATTGGTTGTTTCCTTTCACTGCCAGACAAGTGGTCTGCATTAAGGCTTGAGTGCTTCCTGCAACTAATGGCATGCCTGCAAAAACGAAACAGATCTTGTACAGGGTGAGCACCGGGTCAAGCCTACCTGCTGCAGCAACTGTTGGAGCCCAGCAGAATCTGGAGGGCAGATCCCTTTCTATAAACAAGCTATTAACATGGTCAAGGAAGAATGAAAAAAAGTCTCTTAAAATCCTGTATGCACCGGTAGACGTATAAATCAGGCCCCTAATACAGCCGGCCAAACAAGCAGCTATTATTGCCATCCTTTTTTGACACTGCAGTTGTTTAAAACATATCTCTTTCTTCTGAGATGAGGAGAAGCACTTCATTCCCAGGCAGAAAGGGAGACCTTCAGAGATAAAAATGTTTCTGGCTCACCAAAATCAAAGCTGACCCTGTGGCTGAAGTTGGTGATAAAAAAAAGAAAGAAAGAAAGAAAGAAAACTGCTCCCCTCTGCCGCTAATGGAAAAGGAACTCCAGCAAAGATAGTGGGAAAGGAAAAGGAAGAGATTGCACTACCCCAACTTGCTCTTTCAGGATCTTATCATTAATATAACATTTAACAGGCAGCCGTCTCAAATGGGAGCCAGCCGCTCCCCTCTTGAAAAGGCTTTTTGCTTAAGCAAGCTTGAACGCCCCCCCCAACCTTCCCTTCAAGATAAACATTTCACAAAGTAAAACATAAATGCAGTAAAAAGTCAGCAAGATGAAGCACGTAACTGTAGCACATAGGGATAGAAAATCTAGCTCTCCCTGAAGGTTACCTCTCAAAGGATCCTCTATGGAAGTCAATGGAGCTTTGGATTGGGCTCAATAGAGGGGCCACATTTAGTCAAGGGGCTACTCCAGCTGGAAGCGTGTTGGGTAGAAAGATCACCGCAAGCTCCCATCTGATGGGATACCAAAGGCTGTGAAGAAACTTGGAGAGAGGCATTAAGGTAACACACTTTTTTCCATGGTGGAAAGACTCCTATGAAAGTGCACTCTCTGCCTTTCAGTAGTGAACCCCGCAGAGGATACTTGTGGTGGAAATGCCTTGCCCTGGGACTGAATCTTCCTTATGATGCAGTGGCCAGGTTGCTGCAAGAAGGTGCAATTCACGTAGCTGCTTACATGGAATAATGGCATGATGCCAAATTATTCTTTATTACACACCGAAAAGTTTATTAAGCAATGTTCGTCAGCTTATGAAGTCAGGTGCTACAAAGTTAGGAAATGCCAGAACTAAAATTGTCTGGGCAATCTTAATTTGATCCCCTGGTGTGTGTGCATGAGGAGGGATCCTGGTTTTCTTTGATAAAAAGAAATCCCCAATTTTCGAATTAAAAATCCACTATTAGTAACCCAAAATCCACTATTTTCTGTGATCAAAATGAGATGCCACAATACATATATCTATATATTAGTGGTGTTTCATTTTAATCACAGAAAAATGTGGACTTGGGGTTACTTTTTCAATCGGAAAATTGGAGATTTTTTTTTAATCAGAGAAAACAAGGATCCCTTATGATGACACAGACCTTAATTACATGATCACACGCTATGTAAAGCAAATTGCTCCTGGTCAGCACAGGCAGCGGGGGGGGAGGAGGGGCGGGGGGCTGGGGAACTGTCCCCTCCCCAGCAG
>NW_017729001.1:23764920-23766614 GCF_001723915.1 Gavialis gangeticus
TCCCCTCCCCAGCAGCTGTTTCCCAGCCCCATGCCCTGATCTGGGACACAGGGCTGGGAAACAGCTACCTTGGAGGTGGGACAGCTCCTCCCACCCCCTGGAGCCCAGGCCTGACCCCAGTGCCCCCCCGCCAGCCCAGAACTGGCAAATGGGGAAGCCTGGAGCTCCCCCTGGCAGGACAGGAGCAGTCCTGCACTGAATTGCTCCTGTTGGGAGCAAATTTGCTCCCAACAGGTGCATGTGTAGATGTTCTCCCAGGAAAAGTTTACTGTGCAGGAAGCTTACAGCACATCAATAACAAGTATAGACTTAGCACATGCCCAGTGAGGTACTGGCGTATTATTAATACTGGCGTATTATTAATACCACCAGGGTTATTATTAGTATTAGAGCCTTTATATCCCCCGGACCCACCAGCAACATGAGCTGATGGAGTAACTTGTAGCAGGCTGTCATGCTGCATGTATACCAGCATGAGGGGATCTGACATGCACATTCTTCAGCATTCATTAGTGTAGACAGAAAAATGTTGGGACTCAGGAACTGGATTTCATCCCCACACTGTCTATCCCATCCTGGTCTCCTTCCCTACAGCTTATTGTACATTCTAGACAACTGGCTGCCAGTATTCTCCAGTTTCCCTCATCATCTTCCAGTCATCACCTCCCAGTATAACCAGTCCCACCTTTCTTTCCCCCTTCTGGCAGTCCCAGTCTGTTTGCCATCCAGTCCTACCTTCTGTCCCTCCAGATTGAAGGGACTTGTCTTGACCAATTCCTTTCCCTCCTTGATCTGGCTTCAGTCCCTTCAGCATTCAAACCTGGCAGCTTTTAGTGCCTGAACTATGTAGGAAAGCAACTTAGTACACAGGGGAGAAGATTGCTTGTTTTCAATGTGTGGCATCACCCTAGCTAGAGCCATTGTAGAGAAAGCATGGCTTCCTCTCTGGAGCCCTGGGTTGCATCTCATTTATTTCCCCTGTGAAATGAGGCCACCATGCTTTGCTTAGCACCAAGAGTAATAAGAGACTTCAGCATCCTGAGTGAGGATGGAACTTTTGATTTTTAGTGGCTCAAACTGGCATCTCTGATGACCTTGAGGGATGCAATACATATCTTTTCCTGCTTGCCTCTCTGTGCTGGCTCAGCAACGTGAGCTGGTACATGGACAGGTGGAGCCAACATTTGATCTACCCCTACTTATTCTGTACAAGAAGGACAATGGTAATCCTTTGTTAGGGACCTGAGTATGTGAGTAAAGTCCAGAAGTCTGAGTACCTGAGTCCTTGCCTGGACAGAGTACTACTGATTGAGGCTAGCTTTTAAAGGCTGGAGTCAGCGGGACCTGTTACCTATGGTCTCAGGGGATTGGCCAGTCGGGCCCAGGGCATTGATCTGGGTTTGCTGCAGATAGCAGCCATTTCCCTGTAACGTCAGGGGATGAATTTCCCCTGATCCTCTGCATGATGGAGCAGCTTCAGTGCTGTATCACTTTAAGGGCTGGAACAGGCAGCCACCAGGTGGTTGATTAGGGTGACCATTTTAGAGCCCAGCTTTTAGGGCTGAGAGGGCAGTTTGTGGTCAGCAGTCCAGGTAGTAACATCACCTGGAGGGGCTACTGCTTCTTGAACATCTTGGAGGTCAGGGTAGAGCTATGGGGATAGGAGGAGGCTTCATGGTCCTGGGCATTACCTG
>NW_017729001.1:23771614-23782997 GCF_001723915.1 Gavialis gangeticus
TTGATTAGGGTGACCATTTTAGAGCCCAGCTTTTAGGGCTGAGAGGGCAGTTTGTGGTCAGCAGTCCAGGTAGTAACATCACCTGGAGGGGCTACTGCTTCTTGAACATCTTGGAGGTCAGGGTAGAGCTATGGGGATAGGAGGAGGCTTCATGGTCCTGGGCATTACCTGAAACTGCACCCTGCTGGGGAAGGGTGGCCTGGTGGGACTCCTTGTGGTGAGGGAGTCCCCAGGAAATGCCAGGCCAGTTACCTCCCCAGTGAAAGGTGGGTAGGGGCACCTTAACCCCAGCCTCCACCATGCTGGTGGGTTTAATGAGAGCAGTGGGCCAGGCATTCTGAGATGTGGGGTACCTGAGCCTACAGGGGGGGTTGACCCCATGCCCTAGTGAGAGGGCGGTGTGGTGGATCAGGTATGCCAAGGAGGGGCACCTGAGCCTATGGGGGTGTTCAACCCCATGCCCTAGGAGGAGGACAGAGTTGAGAGGCCCTAGAGAGAAGGCAGTGTTGAGAAGCCCTGAGACAGGGTAGAGAGGGTAGCCCCAATGTGCAGGGGGGGCAGAGTGTTAGTCTGAGAGAGGGGCAGTGTAGTCTGGTGAGGGACTAGGGGTGAAGTCGGCCCACAGTTTGGCTAATCACCCAGCCCCATTGAGATGAGGGTCACAGGAGATGCCCAAAAGGCTGCACCATGGCTGGCCAAAGAGCGTAGAGTCAAGCCTGGTGGCCCCCTGGGGTTGCTCAAAGGAGCAAGGGCAGGGTGATTGGGGACCTGGATGGGTGTCATGAGAGAGGCCTTGTGAGAGCAGGTAGAGTGCAAGAGGCCCCAGTGACAGGGGGGAGTGAGGTGTGTGTGGTCCAATATAGGGGAGTACGGAAGAGGCTTAACTATGTACTGAGTTTGGCCCGGCCTCAAACCACAGTTATACCAAACAGAGTGTGTTATCTGCGAGGCATGGGCACATCAAGGGGAGGTCAGAGCATGTACATTTTGCCCTTGCCCTCAGGGCACTCAGAGGGCAGCCTCCTGCCTATTGAACATCTGAATCAATTTACAACAAGATGTGGCAGGCAAGTAAGGTGGGCGGCTTGCCCAAGACAAAGGAGCGGGCTGATCTTGCAACTAGTCCTGAGAGTTTGCTCCTTTCGTCACACTGATTGGAGCCAGTTGGGTCCAGGGATCTGATCTGGCCTTATTATATCACCGAGCAATTGCTCTCTACCTCCCCTGCCTCAACGCAGAGAGGAGTAAAAGACTAGTGTGTGCCTCCTCACTCTCCAGCAGAGGTAGCTGTATGATAGGAGCCCAGCAGGTTTGAGTGCTCAGCCCCACACCAAAGACACTCAACACCTAATAGGGCCAGACCCCTACCCCCATGTTGTCCATCTAAGCAAAGAAAACCAAAGACTGTGCATAGGAGATTGAACGCAATGATATGCTTCTTTCTGCAAAAGAAGGAAAGAGAGGCAAGGATTATTGTGGGTGTTATTTTTATTGGAAAAACTGCATGGTTGGGATAGTGCATTCTTCCTCAGGCCTGAAGGTGAAAAAATGTTGGTCCTATAAAAGATATCGCTCCAAAAAAATCCTTTCCTCTTGCATATTTCCTGGAACATCATGGCAACAACATCACTCCAACGGTCCCAGAGAAAGAGAGAACGCTTTCCTCCCTCCCGCCAGCCCTGGCTGCACATGTACAAAACAGCGTGGATTTACGTAAGCCCACACTGCTCAGCTCCACCAAACACATTAAGCTATCAGCACATCGTCAAGCCGTCACACACACTTCCTGCCTTCCTTTTCCCCTGCTCCTTGTTATTTACCATTTGCCAGACAGCAGCAACCACAATCAGCAGCTTAACAACTTGTACCACACTGAAAAGAAACCCTAGCGCAAAAAAAAATAACCACAACATTATATCACTCAGTAGCAATTAGCTTCGTTTTAAGTATACACAAACTTAGGGCTTGGGAAGGAGTGGAAATGTAATGGTAGTCTCAGAGGGAAGCAGGTGACTGACTCCAAGGTTTATAGGGGTATCTCTTGCCTTTCATGGCCAGAAGGAGTCCACATTTCACTGATGCCCATTGCAGGTCCAGACACATTTGCAGGCCAGTGATGCGTGTCAGATCTGAAACCACGAAATAAATAAGAACAACTTCATAGACTTTTGCCTTTATGCATTTACTGATGCAATTTCTGAACCGCTCGTACGCTTCTGAAAACTGATGTATTACTGGTAACGGCACAAAAGGCATCCTCTTTCAATAGCTGCTACTCAGCAATCAGTGTCCAACCCTTAATGTTTTCTTTTGTTTAAAAAAAGAAAAATCACAAAAACTAAAGTAAACCACAATCTGGTTCTGTGCCAATAATATTAACCAGCTTCTTCTGCTGCCTTTGAAGTTAGCAGGGGGCATCCAGGCTTGTGGTGCTAGTAAAGAATGATACTTTAAGCGATTCCTTTTCATCCCTTTAACTTAATGAAAGATTAATAGCCTTGTTATTTTTGTTTCTGCTTTATTTTTCATATTAAAAAAACAGGATTTGTTGGCACTTGTTGAAACTGAAATGCTGCCTATAATGATTTTATGGATCAGTGAAGTCCTAAGGTTTGGGGAATTTTCACTGAGAGTCCTGTCTTAACAACGTTGGGTACGTATGAAGTTACAGATTGTAAAGTCAAAAAAATTGCCAGGCATCTGGTTTGGGGTACGTGGGTGGGAGAAGGTAGAATCGTGTTTGAAAAGCATGACGCCAAAAAAAAGTGGGAATGCAGTGACGGCAAATCTTTTCTGTCAAAGAGCTAGGGATTAGTTATAAAAATGTAATCCACTTCCTAGCTGAAGAAAGCAGCTTTGCATCGCTCCTGGCTGTTCGCATACAATGTGGGTTTTATAACCATCACTTATTTATTTATTTTATTGTCAACCCCGGCTAACAGGCGAGTCTTCCTGGGTGGTGGCTACAGGTCCGAGCCTCCAACGAGCAGGTAGCTTTTGTGTCTTTTGGCTTTATTCATTCCTAATTTATTTATTTATGTTTTTGAAATCTCATCTGAAAGCCTGTCTTGTTTCAGCAAACACCTCATAATTTCCCTCACCTGTTACATTTGGGGGGCTAAACTGTGTCATTTATACCTAGCCCTATACTGGGGAGATGGTGGACCGCCGGAAGGTGGCCTGCTTCAGGACACCGTTGTGACAGCTGGTATCAATGGGCACAGGTCCATTTTGCCAGTTGAGGATCTGGCTGGATCTCTCTCCTGGCACTGCACAGTGCGCTTCGACGGAACATGACTACCTCTGCTAGTAAAGATCTTCAATAGAGCTTTATTTCTGAGCGTAGGGAGCCAAATGGATAGGATGTGGTGCACAGCAACTGGGCAAGCACCCCAAAAACCTTGGTGGGGCAGTGAGGAGGGGGCATTGATGTTCCTCTTTACAAGGTCCCAGACTGACAAGTTGATTAATGTTGCATGGTGTTGAACAACAGTGGGCTGCTGCTTGCAACCAGGCTTCCAATGCCCCTTTGCAGGGTGACTCCCCAATGCTCCTTCCAGCACACCACCAACAGAGGTGGAGCCCCAGTCCCTTTGTTAGCCTCGCACCCCTCCATGAGAGATGCTGCTCCTGCAGAGTTAATGCAGTAGCCACTAGATATTGGGACCTTCCGGTGTCCTTCTTTTACAGCCACTCACCCCCGTGCAATGGTAAATTCAGCAGTGAGAGAGGCAGTGGCTGCAGCAATGGGACTGCATTAAGCCTCTAACTGATGGTTGTGCCACCACCTCCCCCAGAGCAGCAGCATCTCCCACATGTGATGCTACTGCGAGGACTGGGGCTACTAAATGTGGCCTCCATACGCCCCACTGGCTACAGGGAGATCTACCATGGGTTGGATCCAGTGTCGTTGTAGGCTGGATCTGGCCCGTGGGCCATAGGTTGATGACCCCTGTTATATTGGCCTTTTAGAAATGCCTAAGAGCCGGAATCCCATCCCACCCAATAACAATGATGAGCACTTATATCGTATTTTCTTCCACACGTCAAACAGATTTCTGCACAAGAGATGAGGAAACTGAGGCAGCAAAAGAAAGAGAAAATGAGCCTGGGAGCCTAGATTTGTAACAGGGACCAAAACCCAGTGAAGTAAATAACAAGTGACTTGCCCAAGATCACAACAGTGAAAAGCCAGGAATAGAATTCAGGTCACCTGACCCCCAGGTTTCGGTGCCAAACACTAGTTGACGCTGGATCCAGTCTTTCACACTTCTTAAATGCCAGTGAGGTCCTTGTAACAGATAAGAGTAATATTTCTATGTTTTGATTATACCTCCTTGTTCTTCAGTTTCATTTTCTTCAACTTTTCTGTTCAACCTATTAGCTGATTTTTACATTAGCTTTTAGTTTACTTGATTCCTCATGTAATTACATAAAAATGTTAATATAATTTCTGTTACCAGTGGGTGAATTTCTTTCATTATAAATTGTTCCAC
Source organism: Gavialis gangeticus (assembly GCF_001723915.1). Lineage (NCBI taxonomy): Eukaryota > Metazoa > Chordata > Crocodylia > Gavialidae > Gavialis > Gavialis gangeticus. The sequence continues at coordinate 23,776,111 of NW_017729001.1, forward strand.
AACCTGCAGTGATACACAAAGGCTGTAGGATCCAGTGTTTCCAATGGTGGGGGGGCAAAGGGGGGGGGAGGCTGAGAATCCTAATTTATGTTAGCAAATAGATTTTAGAAATGTGCCAGCAGATATAGCATGCACAAGTTAACTAAACTTGCAATCAGGGTTCCACAGAAGAGCTAGCCCTGGGGTTGGCAATTCCACTGAGCCAGATTGCTTCCTTGACACGTAGCCAATCTGACAGGCAGAAGAATTATGCACTCAAAAAGTTGTCTTCGTCAGAATTTGGTGAATGGATGGTCCCAATGAACAAAATAAAACATATCACTTCTCTTGATAACTCAAGTCTGTTTCAAATCAGAAATCACAGTAGTGTAATACTGGAAAAATTAAACAGAATTTTTCTGCCATTAAACCAAACAGCCTACTTAATAAATGGGTAATGAAAAAGAATAATTTATTACAGCTTGTGAATTTTGACAGTTCTAAAAAGATGTCCTTAGAGTTTCCCCAAAGGGAGAAGAAGCATGATTCTTCCTTAACACACTGGTGTTAGATGTAATTTCTCTGTCTGTAGAATTTTGCTCCTGCCTGGTGGAAGGGATTAAGATTTTTTTTTTACATCATAACCTATTTTAAGCAATTATAATCTACGAGTAATAAATCATTTTCATTCACCTCTCATGGGGAGAGAAAAGATGTGAGAGAGCATTCTAGAGTCTTAATTTATATCAATGTTTGCATTACTATTAAATGAATTAAATGGGTTCTACAAATGTTCTCTCATAGATCTGCAATAAATTATGAGGTTTCCCAACATAGGACATGTAATTGTCTACTTTACCAATGGTAATTTTTAAATTATAAGACAGCACAGAATGATGGAAAATACCCAAAAGGATCTTGGCTATAATTTAATGGGACAGATTCTCAGCTCATGAAAACAGCAGAGGTCCATTGGCATACACTCGTTTACAGTAGTTGAAGAACTGGCCTTGAACTGTTAAACTTATGACCAGTACTGGCATAGATGAAATAGAGCTTGAGACACAGGAGAGAAATCCTGGACCTAGTGATATGAATGAGAATTCTCCCACTGACTTCCACAGGATTCAGGACTTCACCCTGGGTCCTAGTCCCAGCACATGCACTGACTGAAGAAAATTCAATAGGGACTGTATAAAGCAGTTATACTGCATACATTTCTAATAGAATCCATGTAAGCTGCTCTTCTAAGTAAATTCAGGGAAGCAAAATGGAGTTAATTTACAATATCCTGCAATTCTTAGGGCCAGACTGGAGACTCAGCCCTTGCACTGGGGAGTAGTTATACATAGCAGCAGTACAACTAGTTTCACTTTTCCCCAGATGCTTTCTCAAATTCAAAAGGGCCAAATTCATTCCCAATTCTGATTAATAATCTGAACAGCAGTTCAATTCTATTAGGTTGGGTTTTTTTAAGAGACCTTGATGTTTTGCTCAGAGCTCCAGTATGAAGCTGGAGATAGGCCTGTTGAGAGTGTCTGGGTTAGGGTCAGAGGGAATAGCAACAAGAGTGATGTCATTGTAGAGGGTTTGCTATAGACCACCAGACCAGGAGGAAGTGGTGGTTGAGGTTTTCTTCAAACAGCTCGTGAAAGTTTCTTGATCACAGGCCCTGGTTCTCATGGGGGGCTTCAATCACCCTGATATCTGCTGGGAGGGCAATACAGAAGTACGCAAGCAATCCAGGAAGTTTTTGAAGAGTGTTGGAAAAACTTCCTGGTGCAAGTGCTGTAGAGGCCAACTAGGGGCCATGCTCTTGATCTGCTCACAAACAGGGAAGAATTGGTGGGGAATGTAGTAGTGGATGGCAACTTGGGCAGCGGCAACCATGAGATGATAAGAGTTCAGGATTCTGAGTAAAGGTGGATGGAGAGCAGCAGAGTAAGAACCATGGACTTCAGAAAAGCAGACTTTGACTCACTGAGGGAACTCATAGGCAGGATCCACTAGGAAGCCAGACAGAGGGGGAGAGAAGTCCAGGGGTGCTTGTACACACCACGAGTTTTAATTCTCATTAAATTAATTAGGTTTATAAAATTTAAACTTGTTTCTTTTGGAGCGTCACATCTGTGTTTACACTCACTAGGTTTTCAAACAAATTAAGCTGAGTCCCTGGTCTCAGGAAAGCAGGATGGGCCAGTGCTTCCCCCCCACTCCAGCCTGGGGCCTCCCACCAACCCCATGCCTGTGTCCTGCCATACAGCTGTGGAAGTAGGGAGCTGACAAACCACACAAGAGAGAAAAAAAAGCAGAAGCAATTCGAAAGTGAAAGCAATTCAAAGGGGTGAACTACAAAAAACTTGCAGCACCATCTGGTGGACAAAGATGCTCCTTACATGTCTTTGAGTGCCTTTGTTTGCATGGAACAAATCCATGGATGTGATGCTTTAATTCCCAGTGAGCCAAACTAAATTATGTCCAAGGAGTTTTAGTTTAATGCACAAGAAAGACTTTTAAAGCATTGGGAAATCCCGCTCATGGTGTGTACATGAGCCCCAGGAGAGCTAGCTATACTTCAAAGAAGCCTTACTGAGAGTACAGGAACAAACCATCCTGGTGCACAGGAAAACTAGCAAGTATGGCAGAAGATCAGCTTGGCTTAGCAGGGAACTCTTTAGTAAACCAAATCACAAAAAGGAATCTTATAAGAAGCAGAAACTTGGACAAATAACTAGGAAAGAATGTAAGAGCATTGTTCAGGCATGCAGCAGTGAAATCAGGAAGGCCAAAGCACAATTGGAGTTGCAGATAGCAAGGTATGTGAAGGGTAACAAGAAGAGTTTCTACAAGTAGGTTGGTAGCAGGAGGAGGATCAGGGAAAGGGTGGGTCCCTTACTGAATTTGGGAGGCAACCTTGTGACAGAGAATGCAGAAAAGGCTGAACTGCTCAATGCCTTCTTTGCCTCAGTCTTCACAGACTAGGTCAGCTCCCAGACTACTACACCAGGCAGCAAAGTTTGTGGGGGAGGTGATCAGGCCTCAGTGGTGAAAGAATAGGTTAGGGACTATTTAGGAAAACTGGACATATACAAGTCCATGGGGCCAGATGGGATGCACCTGAGGGTGCTGAGGAAGTTGGCTAATGTGATTGCAGAGCCATTGGCCATCATCTTTGAAAACTCATAGTGATCAGGAGAGGTCCTGGATGATTGTAGAAGGGCAAACATAGTGCCCATATTTAAGACAGGGACAAAGGAGGATCCAGGGAACTACAGACCAGTCAGCCTCACCTCAGTCCCTGGAAAAATCGTGGAGCAGGTCTTCATGGAATCCATTTCTAAGTACCTAGAGGAGAAAAAGGTTATTAGGAACAGTAGGCGTGGATTCACCAAGGGCAAGTCATGCCCGACCACCTGATTGCCTTCTGTGATGAGATGACAGGCTCTATGGATGCAGGGAGTCTGGTGGATGTAGTGTACTTTAATTTTAGCAAGGCTTTTGATATAGTCTCCCACAGCATTCTTGTAGGCAAGCTAAGGAAATATGGGCTGGTTGAATGGACTGCAAGGTGGATAGAAACCTGGCTGCAGCATCGGGATCAGAGGGTAGTAATCAATGGCTCAATGTCTAGTTGGCAACTGGTATCAAGTGGAGTGCCCCAGGGGTCGGTCCTGGGGCCAGTTTTGTTCAATGTCTTCATCACTGACCTGGAAGATGGCACAGAGTGCACCCTCAGCATGTTTGCAGATGACACCAAGCTGGGGGAAGTAATAGATATGCTGAAGGGTAGGGCTAGGATTCAGAGTGATCAAGACAAATTTGAGGATTGGGCCAAAAGAAATCTCATGAGGTTCAACAAGGACAACTGCAAAGTCTGGCACTCAGGACAAAGCAATCCCATGCACCAATACAGGCTGAGGGCTGACTGGCTGGGCAGCAGCTCTGCAAAAAAGGACCCAGTGGTTACAGTGGACAATAAGCTGAGTGTGAGCCAGCAGTGTGCCCTTGTTGCCAAGAAGGCTAATGGCATCCTGGGCTGCATTGGTAGGTGTGTTGGCAGTAGGTCAATGGAAGTTATTATTTCCCTCTATTCAGCACTGGTGAGGGTATATCTGCAGTACTGCATTCAGTTTTGGGCCCCCCACTACAGAAAGGATGTGGACAAATTGGAGAGAGTCCAGCGGAGGGCAACAAAAATGATAAGGGGGCTGGGGCACATGACTTTTGAGGAACAACTGAGGGAACTGGGCTTATTTAGTCTAGAGAAGAGAAGAGTGGCAGGGGATTGAATAGCAGCCTTCAACTACCTGAAGGGGGATTCAAAAGAGGATGGAGCTGGACTGTTCTCAGTGGTGACAGATGACAGAACAAGGAGCAATGGGCTCAAGTTGCAGCAAGGGAAATTTAGGTTATGTATTAGAAAGAATTTTCTCACTAGGAGGGTAGTAAAACACTGGAACAGGTTACCCAGAGAGGTGGTGGAAGCTCCTTCCTTGGAGGTTTTCAAGACCCAGCTAGACAAAGCCTTGGCTGGGATTATCTAGTTGGGGATGGTCCTGCTTTGAGTCCAAAGCTTTGGACTAGATGACCTCCTGTAGTCCCTTCCAACCCTAACTTTCTATAATTCTATGATTTCCCCAAGCCTCCTTGAATAAACAGAGTGTTTAGAGAAAAGCACCAAGAAACATTTAAGTTTAGGGGATGGTTTGTATTATGAGCATTACCTTTGGACTGGAAAGGACTGGAAACCCTTTGATTAGGTGGAACAGAGTTTGCAACGTTTTTCAGGACTTTAAAGAAGCTGAAATGCGAGATTTTCTAAAAATTACAAGATTTTACATATTTTAGCTTGCTTAGAAGAATGTTTCCAACTATTTGAGTTGGTCTAATAAAAGATATCAGTCTTACCCAAAGAATCTTGTCGGCCTATGTCTTTAGACCAGCATGGCTACAACCTACACCCCTGAAAGATTTTACATAGGAACTACCATATTGGCTCAGATCTCCTAGTCCATCCTCCTGACTGACGGGGGCCAATACCAGATGCTTCAAGAAATCAAGTTCAGGGCAACGATGGAATAACCTGCCTATAAAAGACTCCAGGCAATTAGTCCTTGGCATATGCCTTGAAGCAGAAACATTTACACCCCTTTGAACATTTTCTTTATTTTATCCTAATGTAGCCATGGAGGTTCCTATCAAAGTTGGGTCCTTTTCTGAATCCTTCCATGTTCCCATGGCACTGCTTACTAGGAGCTAATTTTGTGTTGTGCATTAAAAAATACCCACCCCCCCTTTTTTAAATGTATTGACTTTCTTACTCATTGCATGCCCTGGTTTTGTACTGTAGTATGGTGCTCAGCTTTTCTTCACTGGAGAACAGTGCAGTTTGGTAAAATACCGGGTGCTGATCCTTATGGTGCAAATAAGGCACTGAAGCTTATTGTACATAAAAAGCGAAGTCTGTCACTTTGTCACTGTGAGAAGACAAATGAGGAAAAATTAAAACATTTGAAAGATTTGAAAACCCAGCACTCTATCAGAGTCTCAGTACTTTATAAACAGCGTGTCCAATTAACCTTGCCCTTTAAAAAAGACTCCAGTCTGAGCCAAGACTACACAAAAGCAATTTCATGTAGAAAGAAGCTTTTTTCAAATTCCCAACCTCTTAGGAATTTTCTTAGCATGGTTCACAATCTGGTCAAAACCTTCCTGCCCCTCAGCTCTGCAAAGCTTAGCACCCCCAAATCATGGTTACTTTTTGACGTTGCGAAACAAATGAGGGGCTACTAAACTAATGACTTTAAATGACAAAGTAACAGTCCCTCTTCAAAGCCTCTGCCTGCTTATACTTACTCCCCGCCCTCCAGCATTTTCTCCCCAAAAGCTCATATTGCACAATTTTCCCAAATGAAAGATGAAAACCCAGCCTGAAAACAGGTATTATATCCTGAAGCAGACATTATATCCCAGGTAAGAATGGCCATTAAACCATGGTAGAAATTAGATTTTAATGAATCCACAGCAAAACTTCTCATTTCTCCTATAATTGCGTGCTTCCATTTCTGTCCCGTCTGGTGAGGTGTGGACCACCAGTATCATCCAGGGTCAGGCCTTCACCAAACACCGGCTGCATTTTAGGGGTGGATGAAAGGACGTGTGTTTGCTTCTCATCCTGTTGGGCTGTGGTGAGGGCCAATTAGTTAATGTCTGGAAGGGTCTTTGTGATCTTTTAGATGAAAGATATGATAATATTGCAGTGCATTTCTCTAGCTGTTTTGTGCGAGTGCACAGATGATGTGCCCTGTTGGTTTTGCAGCCGTGGTCCTTTTCCACAGCTGGTATTCCTATAAGTGGGTCCATTTTATATGCGACTCTAAAGAAGAAAGGATAGAAACTAGTAAAAGTACAAGCAAAAGGGGCACAATTTACACCTGACTAGTAGCAGCTTTCCGATTCCTGTCCTATTGTGCTGGCTTGGGGAGGTTGTGCATTGTCATTTGATGGAAAGCACCAGCAGCTAGAAATAAAACAGTTTTTTCCTGGACCAGCAGGGGGGCTACTTGATTCAGGATGAAGTACAGGTAGAAGCAAACTAACTGTCATTCATTATTGTAGCCTGTTAGGTGTGTGCTGTCCAAGGCAAACTTCCCTCCTTTTAATGTAAAGAAAAACTCTTTAGTGCAGTACATGGATGAGCTGTTTTTATTAAATAAAATGTATTAAATTCTCTGTAGCCAACATGTTCCAGAGGAATTCTCTACTAACAAGGCAAGCGTGTGTTAAGCATTAGCCTTTATCATCTAGGACCTCTGGATTAAGTCCAGGTTTGACAAGGGCCTGCTATTGTGGTGTTCAGCTGGAACTCTTTGTAGCCATGTGAATCCCTTTGGACTAGCCAGAGGACC
>NW_017729001.1:23787997-23805608 GCF_001723915.1 Gavialis gangeticus
ACATGTTCCAGAGGAATTCTCTACTAACAAGGCAAGCGTGTGTTAAGCATTAGCCTTTATCATCTAGGACCTCTGGATTAAGTCCAGGTTTGACAAGGGCCTGCTATTGTGGTGTTCAGCTGGAACTCTTTGTAGCCATGTGAATCCCTTTGGACTAGCCACAGGACCCTTGCTTAGGTAGCCTCTGGCATTTTCTTCTTGCTTTCGTTTTACACAGACTTTCCAGTGGAGGCCCGATGCAAAGGTTACCTACCCCTACCACCACTATGCAATAACAGTTTTGAGATTAAAAGAGTTCCGACTCCAGAGCTGTCAATCGGGAACTTTTCACTGGTGCTAAATCCACGTTCAAAGGACTGAATCATCAGAAAAGAAATACTTGAATGTTGCTGTTGAAGTCAGACTGGCCTCTGTCAGGGTCACCATTTACACCTCAGATAGAAAAAAAAGTCTCCAACAACCTAAGCTGGACTCCTCTGATACTAAATACCTTATCCTGCAGTGCTCAAAGCAGCGTGCTGTACTCTAACCTAAGTCTATGCAGAATGTGAGGACATTTGAAATATGCCACGGTTGACAAAAGCAACCCCGATGTCCCCTATGTCAAATTATGTGTCTTTCTTTTTTTCACTCCGTCAGCTCCCCACTGGGAAAGAAAGTCGAATTTAGCCTTGCAAGCACCATGCAAATGTGTGAACGTTATCACCATTTTACAGATGGGCAAAGTGAGGCAGGGAGATTAAATATTCTTCTGACAGGCTGAATCACTGATCTGTCTGGGATTAGATGTCAAGAGCTGCTGGCAATTGGTCCTGGTCTCATTCCTTTAAACGACCTGCAAGTCAAAATTAACCAATGCAGCTGCCTGACGCAGTGTTTAAACTTGTAAGCTTTAGTGGTGTTTGAGGGTCATCCTACACTGAATTTCACACAGTACACAAAGGGTGCTCTATTTGGAAATGTATTTAAGCACACTCTTAATTTCAGGCAAAGACAAGTGTGCACTTTGCTGATTCACATTCTTCTTTTAAATCTCATTTTCACTAGATCTTAATGCACAACTGCAATACATTATTCTTCCCATTTCCAAGTAAAGGATACAGGCACTTGGCACTCAAATAAAGATATACAGCAAATATCTACACATGAACATGTAAAAGAAAACTGGTAACTTTTTTTTCTTTTGCCTGTGTAATTTAGCCATATGCTTGGGGCTGCCTTATAGAAATATATTCCAAAAGAAGACAAAGACATCTGACTCCATTCCAGTGGCACATCAATGTGGGCACGTGTCTTTAAAGAGTTAATTTTTAATGCTGGATTAATGGGGGCAGTTGGAAAGCAGGAAAGTAAAAGAATACGAGACATTGGGAGAAACGGTGATACCAAGGATATAAGGACATAACTATGTAGTGTATGATTCAATTATGGGCAGCTGACCCACATCCAGGCAGATCCATGGAGCCATGGTGAATGTTCTTAATAATGCAATTCCAGCCAGACTGCATTATTAGTTTGCTGGAATCCTTACCCCCGCAGCATCTGTAGACTTTGATTTGGATCCAGGGAATTGTTTAACAGCTGGAAAATTTTAGAAGTTGAATGGGAATTTGGGGTTATGTAATTTTCTCATCTTGATGAATGGGGGAGTTAGGCATGTGACTCCGGTTAGCGCTAATAGAAGTAACCATTGCTTTCTGCTGTATGGGAATGGAAAAGCACCAGAGCCCTTGTTGTGCGATAGCCTGTGCCTATTATCTATGCCTATGTTACAAAGGACAGTAATGAATTCAGCATTGGCATGAAGAATTATGAAATATTCTGGTAATGATTTAAACTATAATTTTCAAACATGCATTCCATTTAGATGTTCAGACAGATATTTTGCAATAAATAAAGTTTCAGCCATTCCAGGTAGCAGCATTTATAGATAAAGCTGGCCCCAAACTGATGTGATAAAATCCTGTTCTGAGCTGTTTATAACTTTCCCAAAAGCTAACTGTGTGGGCTGAACTTATTTCCACATTACGTATCTGATTATCTTCTTTGTTGAGTGTTTCACTTTAAACGGTTTGACCATTGCCAATAATGAGGTTATGGGGAAAAAAGGCTCTTTTTGCCCATGTTCATTTTTCTTAAGAACTGTTTCCTTGAGACATTCCAGTGACTCCTGCTTTGGAGGAGGGACTTGACATTTTGTTTAGGGAGCCACCTTACTGCCAAGAACATAACTTTTCAGGAGGGGACCCTGCACTTTTATATCCTTGGTTGGTATGAGTTGCTTGACATACACGTCCAGTTAGCATCAATGGAAGTTCTGCTTGTGCATTCAGAAGAGGACAGCAAGAACATTCCTGTTCTCCTTGAGGTGGGTGAACTTCATGCATCTCTGAGAGAAGCAAGAATTCATGTGAGTGGTATTTTTTACTGGACCCACTGTAAGCTTTTGGGTATCATATTACCCTTTCTCAGATCTCCCTGAGGTTCTCATGCACTCTCCTACATACTCATGTATCTCCGAGCTTAGCTTTAGTTTCAGTGAATCCTTCTTCTTCCTCTCCAAAGCAGTCTCAATGCTGTAAGGAACTGTAGGAATTTAGAAGAGACACTTTGATTTTGAAACAGAAGCTCCAAATCCAGCCTAAATCTCATATAAAAGTTTGTCCGGGAAAGTCAATGAATGGGCCACGATCAAAGTGGTTTGATTGAATTTCCTGACTGCTGCCAAATAAATGTTTTAAAGGAAACTGGCTGCATGACATAACGTACCTTCCAGAAAGCTGTACTAGTAATTCTCAGTTCACAACAGCAGAGATGAGTACCAAACATGAAATCCTCAACACCCAGAAGGCATGCATGTTCATTCATATGAAGCAGCAAATAGTTCTGAATTCCAGTATTCCCTTAATGACAAATGCTATAGGGAAAATGGGAACTCTGTGTGGCTTTAGGGCTGAATACTGCTGCCATTCCTCACGTTAAGTAGCACCTTACTTTGCAAATAGGACATTTGGATCAGTGATTGATCTGCACTAGGGCCGTGCAAAATGGCACCATTCTGTTTCGCCTTGAGTTTTGATGGTTTAGGGGAACAGCGTTCTGTTTCGGATTTTATTTCGAGTCAAAACAGAAAGGCTGTTTTGACACTGTTTTGACATTTTGCTGGGGAGGGGAAGTCAGCCCAGCTGGGCTAACTTGTCATACCCAGTGCTAGATCATGCTGGGGCAGGAGGAAACCCATCTGGGCTGCTTTCTCCATCTCCGGCACTAGATTGTGTCGGGGGCAGCAATGCAGCCCAGCTGGGCTGCTTCTCCATCCCCGGCGCTAGATCGCTAGGGGTGATTTAGTGCCAGGGATGGGGTTCTAGCGTGGGGGATGGGAAGTCAACCCAGCTGGGCTGTTTCTCCATCCCCTGCCGGATCTTGCACTGGGGATGGGAAGTCAGCCCAGCTGGACTGACTTCCCATCCCCAGCCTATGATGGAAACATTTCGACTTTCGAAAAGTTTTGACTAGCCTTGTTTTGTTTTGAGGCTATTTTGACAGCCTTTGTTTCATTCCAATTTTTCTGTTTCAACCTCGAAATTGGCCAAACAGTGTCAAAACAAAACAGCCAGTGAAATTTCGCAGAGCCCTAATCTGCACCCTTTCCCTAAGTAATACTTGTGGACAAAGGTGGTGCTCTCTCTGACTAGGGATGGCAGAGCTGTACCCTTAGCACTTACTGAAAATGCACTGGGGACATGTACATCCTTTCCAAACAGGGCTGCCTAGAGAACAGCCAATTAATATTTGGGGCCCAGTTCCCTACTGCCTTTACTTTTGTGCACGCCAGTGCAAAAGAGGATATAACGTGCTAGGAAATCAGAGTGGAAGTATTGTACTCCTATTTTCCCCAGAACAAATATGCCTAAAGAGCAAGAAAACCAGGACCTCTCAGAGACACCCTGCTGCCTAAAACACAGGAACAGCTTAAAAAGGCATCAAACACAGAGCTGAAGCTCTAATTCTCATTTTGGGCCTTATGGAGAAGCCTTGTAAAATGTAATGGAAAATATCAACTGTATAGTGGTTTTCTTATAGAACCTGCCAGTGGAGATTAATGTCCCTGCTATAGACTTCTATAGGATAGTGCCAAAAGAAGATACAGAAATGTGGTATTTATTCTCCTTTGAATTCTATAGATTTAAGGGTAATCTTAGTAGAACCCTTTTGATGACATTGCTATTAATTTCTGCAGGGCTTTTCTATCACTAGAATCAAAAGGTACAATCCTGCAAAAGATGAAGAAAACTCCCAGTAATTTCAGCCGGAGTCTGGTTTAGGGGAGATGTTCCCAACTATATGTATCGAATAGATGAACGGACATTTCAAGAGAGCTTTTTATTTGTGTGTAGAATCATATATGCTTGATTATACAGCAAATACTTTTTTTGTCTGCTTTTGTGTTTGCCTCAGGATGAAGGCAAATGAATCTCCTAAGATTTTTTTTTCCACTTTATGGGCTACATAAAATCTATAAGGCACAAGTATACAGACAAATGCTATATAGTAGTCATGTTATGCTAAAGAAGTGGTGCTTATCAGGAAGCCTGAGGAAACAATTCTAATAACTCTGGGCATGACAAGAAGTACAAGTGTTGTCAAAGTCAAGATAAACTAAATCACTCCAGGAAGCAGAGCTTTAGCTAAAGCAATGCCATGAAATAGCTTGGTTCTAACCATGTCAAATGAGGCTGATATTATCCCAGTCACTGCAGAGAGTGGAATTAAAGACTGGGCAAATGAAAGGGACTCCATGGCACGTGATAGGAGGTACTTTTTGAGTGACATGTGGAAAAAAAACCCTCCTAACACACTATAGTTTATACAGGTAGTACTCAGACTTACAACACAATTGGTTCCTGCAAACCACGTCTTAAGTCAATACATTGTAAGTTGGAACCAATTTTCTCATAAGAACAATGGGAGGTTGGTTCCTGAACCAAGGCCCAATACCCTATTTTCACCAATAATACCCCAGAATTTTGTACTCGATCAGTTATAGAATAGTAATATAGCTACATTAATGTATTTATTTTGTAAATAGCAATCATATTGATTTGGAAGGACTTCTTTGAGGAGATTTTGTTCAACTTTTTGAAAGGCTTTTGGTTGGACTTTTTGAAGGGCGCTTGGCTGGAGTCTTCTCGGGAGTCTTGGCTGCAGGTTTTTCTGGAGTCTCGTCTGCTTTCTTAAAGAAAGTGTCCAAGGGGTTTGGACAGATGTTCTCCAGGGAGATGAGTGATGCAGCAAACTTGTTCACTGGTGTGGCGTCACATCAGATCAAGCAAGTTGAAGTTGAAACTGATGTCATAAAGTTGAAACGGTGTCAATTTAAAAACGTAAGTGTGAAACGCTGTAACTTGAAACGTTGTAAGTCAAGGACTGCCTGTATATCATTTTTTCTCTCCCACTAGTGTAGAGAAGGGGTCTCATCAACAACATTGTATTAGGTGGATATTATCTGCAGTGGTATAGATCTGACCTTCCCAAAAGCGTGGTGCTGCCCAGATCTGGAGTTCAGTGGCAAGTCCATCTGTAATCATATGACTCCATTGAAGTTTGGCTTTGGGTTATAGGCCTTTGCCAAGTTTTTGATGAGTACTTTCAGAAACAGCCATTCCTTATTGTGCCCTGTGTTCACTGTTTATATTGGTCCCAAGTGATCATTTAATCACTGTCATTTACACCAGTAAAAAGACTTTTTATTGGTGTAAATGATTACCTCCTAAGGTTCAAATTAGCACTGATGCATACATAACATAGCACTGGTTTTATGCTCCATTAACTCCCCCCTACCTCTAGAGCTATACCAATGCTAAAGTAGCAAATCAGGCCATATACATAAACTCAGTCATGCTATCGGAAAATAATGACCTGTAAGCTTTACAGAAATGACTGTAGCTGTCCTGAAGTCAACAGGATGGTGCTGGTTCAGAGTGGCCAAAGACTTGGCATGTAATTTCCTACACATGAAAATGCATAAGCCCCCCAGTTTGCTTCCAGCTTTAAAGTCTCAACTTTCAGACCAGGTATATTTTTAGTGCCAAACTAAGTCCCTTTAAAACCTTCCTGAATTCTTTTTAAGGAAGTAGGGAAAAAAATCTTTCTGAACAAGACTGAGAACAATATAGCCAATGTATTTAAATGCTCAAGATAGTTTGACCACTACAGATTTCCTTCACATATTTACAAAGGCTTTGCTCAGAGGCAGATGCTTATGCAACTTGTTAACAACTCTCTCATAAACGCTTACATGATGTTCAGTGAGCATGAGGAGGTACCTGTTTCATGAAATAAAAGCCCGTGGTGTACATGTTTGTGCAGCAGACTGAATGGGGTGTTAAGATGAACTTGTTGGCCTGTAGGATCAAATACTAGAGGGAAAAAAAACCCTTTTTCCTTGCATGTTACACAAGCGAGGTCCAGAGTTTTCCAGGCAGTGCTTTTCTACACTTAAGCGCTCAGAAGGGTTTTCAGAAGGTGGAAGGAGGTGCATTTGTGTATTTATGACTTGCCAAAGCCAGAGCCTGGCACAAAGTTGCTTGATTACAGACAGCAGGCTGTGGGCAAGTTTTCTCATCCCACTCCATTGAGCACAGACAGAAGTGACCATTTTTGCCCAGTCTGGCCATAGAAACCAGTTTATAGCCGTGACCAAACAAATCCACACAGCTCCCAGAATTGCAGATTGGGTGAAAATCTGACCCCTCGTTGCACGGGGGCTTAGATGAAGATGTTTCAAACAAATGTTTGCTGTCACTTCTGTCTGCACTGTTTGAGGCTTGATTAGCGCTCAGACTGTAAGATGCTGAAGACAGCTGGCATATCCTGGGGAACTCTGTTTAAGAGTGCTATTTTGAACTTGCTTCATGAGGCTAACAAAACTCTCTGGTGACTAGTTTTAAACGATCAGACTTGCTCCACCTGTGTGCTGAGCACATGGGGAAAACCGTCAAATGCCAGAAGACATTGAATCAAAACTTGTGGAAGAGGCGATATCTTTTATTAGCCCAACTAGAAGATGTTGAGTTTCTTTCCTCCAATGTCCTCAACACCTTCCATGAACAGCATTAGAAGGTAAGGCATGAATGTTTATGAAAGAATCAAATTACTAAAAAAAAAAATTACCACGTACCATTCCCAATCGATGTACTGCATTCTTCCCTAACCTCCCCACAACCCAACCGATGATTGAAGTATTTCAGTGCTACGCCAGAACATTGTAGATGATGTTTCAAATCATTCTGCAATACAAATCAAAGAGACATTCTGCTTGCTAAAAAATTTAACAAGTGAGAACCCCTGGTGACCAGGACTATAAATAAGCTCTTGTTACTTTCTCATAGAGATGGGCATGTATTGGGGAACTTCAATGACTGTGAAACAATAGCAGGTTTTAAAATCCAAAGGGCATTGTGGGTCATGTTTTCAAAATCTTGCCTTTGTACTGCCTCCAAAATTGCATGTGCAAAACCTTGGAACTGTACTGGTGCAGAATAAAGTAAGCTACATGTCTGTCTAATTTACTGCTCTTCTAGACACCGTCTATGTGAGAATTTCAAAGTGCTTTAGTAAATTAAGCCTTCCAGTGCTCCTGGTGAGGAAGGCAAATATATATTTCACCATTTTATAGATGGGGAAACTCAGGAACAGAGAAATGAAGTTGCCTTGGGAAAGTCACAAAGAAGCTTGTGGAAGGGACAGGAAGTGAATGCAGCTTCTGATCCTCCAGGTCCATCCATGTGCATATGCAAATTGGAGCCATGTGACAAAAAAAAAAAGAAAAGGGCAGCCCAGTTAATGCACTGAAGAATATGTGACACTTTCTTGGGGTAACTGCACTATTCACAATGTCAAGGTCCTTAGGGAGTGACATGGCTAAACCTAAGTCATATGATAAAATCGTTCTACCATATCACACTATTTTGTAGCCACTAAAATCATACAAGAGCACCTATAACTGGGTTATAGCTCATATGTTATATATAGCTCACTACATGGGGGGGAAGGTGGAGTACTTGATCTAGAGGAAGGGGAAAACACCTCTGATTATTTTCTGTGCCTGACCACACAATTCTGCCAATAACAATTCTAGATACTAAGTGAAACTAAGTCAGATTTGTAGCCAAAACTGAAATCCCAATCTAAATGCCATGCAGCAGGCAAAATCCTTCATTCACAACTTGACCAGAACTGCCGTGTGAGATGACGTGGTTCAATTTGTGTGACAATTCCCCATGTGGGAACTGCCGGTGAGCAGCACCTTTTAGCAGGGCTGGTATCTCCAAGTCTCATCTTCCCCATGCTCAGGGGTATAAGAAACCTCAGTTCATTCTTGTGTGAAAGTGTTGTATAAGGTCAGATGGAAAATATTATAGAAATGTGACATGCCCATTCATGACAGAGCATCTATGACTAGCTGCTTCTCTGCCAGGTTTTATGGTACCTCCACTGTGACCAGTTGCTACTTCGCACCTTCTTTCATAAAAATGCATATTTTTCAAAATAGAGGTGCCAGAATCCCTGAAGGAGCCGCCGGCCACTAGCTAGGAGGATAACACGTTCAGGAAGACCAGCTGGGCACGTGAGGGTGTTTGAAGGTTAACGGCAGGAAGATGTTGGGCAACCAATAGAAACAAGTTTGGTGAAACAGAAAGGGGAACAGAGGAGATGTATACATCATAGTATGTATTCAAAACAGTTCTCATTTTAGGTTGTTTTAAAGAACTGAATTGATGCCTCGTTGCATTATGTGTTGTTCCCAGATTTATATCTTGTCCTGTACACGATCACGCTTTTTCCTCATTTACTGAGCCGCAATACTACCCATGGCAGTTTTTGATCTTTTAGGGGGAAAAATACAATGTTTATCTTTAAATCATTTCCCATGTTTCTCTCGTTTGGTGTATTTTGTGTTAACTTCAATGATTGAGCACCCTGTGCTTTTTGCTACCACCTCACAGCCTTGACCTCTAGCATTCCTCATATTGTATATAACCACAGACAGGACTGTGATGTTAAATAAAAAAGAGAAATAAGAGTGCTGTAAGGTCACATGCTTCTTGCATAAGGGATTTCAAAGGAAGCAATTGTTTAAAGGACTGGAAGATGACAGAAAATAATCTGTGTAATCCAACAATCAAAACCTGTATTCATTAGCACAGGGGACTTTGTTGGGTGCCTCAAAAACGGAAAGGTGAGTAGTCAAACTGAGAGCAGCTCTTTAATTTCCCCTATTTCAAGGAGCAAAGAATAGGCTCTGTCTGTTTGGACTATTGTAGTTTTGACTTTCATATTTCTAAACCTCAGGATTTAGATCTGAATCTTGAAAGTGATTCAGACTTTAGCCAGTTCCCCTGTCCTCCGCTGAAATACAATGTGAAGTTTTTTTGAAATAATTGTGCAGCTATGACCATTCCTTCAATAAGGCATTTTCTACATGAACAGCAGTCTTTGAAGTGCGGAGCCATGAAGATGGTAAGGGCTAAAGGTGAAAGCTGTGCAATAGAAGTTTACATTCCAGTCAGAGAACGGGTTGGAGGGGTGAAGGAATTAGTCTATTGATATTCAGTGCTTTGACCTGCTAACAATAACGGTGGCACAGGGGTTACAGCGGCGGCACATCCCTACATTGTGTGTCAGTGGAGAGAGACAGACCTTATCTGCTTTAGTTTGCTTTGGTGGAAAAATCAGCAGGGCTTTCGCCATGTGGTCACCAGTTGCTGCTACTGGGGAGAAGGGGGGAAAAAAAAATTGTTCATAATTCCTTCATCACTGCACTGGGTCTAAGAATAACTCAGCCACAGATCTGCGATGTGATGGGCATTTTTCAAAACCTGATGCTGGGAAAGAAAGAGAAAATAAATTAATAGGGTATTCTGAGCTGGATTTTAAAGGGCACAGACTGAGGAAAGCAACTCCCTGCTGCTTTTTTTCCCCCTTAAGATAAAAAAAATCCATTTTTTCACTTTGAAACTATTTTTATAAGAAATAATCAAAGCAATACCAACAATTTTTGACACTAGAGAACACTTTTCCCTTGGTATCCAGCACATTTATAACACGGCTCAGCTCCCCTTATACAAAATGTGATGGAAATTTATGAATTTATTGATGTGGACCCAACTGGATTTAGCCCATCTAGTGGGGAAAGCATTAATCTCGTGATGCTCAGTCCTACGGACTCTCAGACATCTGGGGTCGAGCTCTAGTTCTGCTGCCAACGTCCAAGAACCATTTGCTTTCTTCATGGTTTTGCTTTCCTTCCTGCCCAATACTCCAGTGGCCATTGATTATACATATTTCAGTTAAACATACCAGCATCTTATTCTTGAGATATAGGCACAGATGTCCCCCCGTGAAAGAGTCAGGCTATTAGCAATAATACACACACCCCACAATTTGGAAATCTTCTTATTCCAAAGTTATCTAATGAGAAAAAGAGAGGGGGCCAATCCACCCAAGATTGGCATATAGGGTTGACTGTATAAGGAAGAGTGAATGTCTCTCTAAAAAAGTGGGGCAGAGCTCCTTGAACAAGGCAACCATGGTAGCAACGAGGGATGACGGACCTTCGGCATCTCTTAGCATCTGCCCCATACCACAAGCAGCTCAGAAGAATGGTGAGTTCAACAGCTGGCCTGTTATTGTGGTGAACACAGTGGCATTATTCCTGCCCGCTTGTTCCCAATGGGAAGTATGGACGAGCGGCCCGGCCTCTCATTACAGCCAAAATCACAATCTGAGAAGGATACAAGATGGGGTTTTCCTGCTCTTTATCCCGATGAATCTACCCTTAACGTTTTAGAGAGGCGTGGTGGAAAAAGAAGCTCCTTTCACCTCTGCACAGATAAGATCCTGACTTGGGGTCTTCTGTCTGCTCACCTCAGCCATCGCAAAAAAAGGTTAGTCCAATCCTGTGGCCAGAGGACCAGTCTAAGATGGGTTATCTCAGAAAGACACGATAGTGGGAAAAGTTGGGCAAGACAGAAAACAGCTGAACGGAAGAGGAAAGGAGGACCTGTCCATGAACACACTGTTCTCTGGACACCCCGTACAGATATGTCTTTAATTTATTTTTTAAGGCTAACCTCCTGGTGTGGGCCAGCTAACTTAGACTGCCACGTAGCTGGTGTCCGTCTCCTCCCAGGGAGCTTCCACCACCTGGATAGATTGGACAACTTCCCTAAAGAGAGATGAATAACTTCCTAATGTTTGCCTTATTCACTCAATCAACATCAAAAAATGCCTTAATGCACTCCCTTACAGGAAGCTGTGAATGGACCTACTAAGGACATCCAGGAAGTTATGTTGACCTATCTCTAATGCAATGCTAAGAGCAAATCCAAAGGGGAACTAATGTTACAAACAAACCCCATGCAAATAAGAACCAACCATGTGCTTTCCTTTCAAATGAAGATTTTACACATGCCAGTATTGACACAATCGTGAGCTGAGATAAAGCAACTCTTACAGACCCTTCATTAATAATCATTAAATGTAACACCAACAGAATTGAATAATATACTGAGCTAGCTGATTGGGAGCTGTTTGAATGAATGTGGTAGCACACACCTCCCAGGAAGTGCAAACAGTGTTCTACAGAAAGCCATAAAGCATTTCAATAGTCACATAAAAGCTTTTCAATAGTCACTCCTAGAGATAGCCATCTCTACATCATTCTTTGTAGTGACACTGGCTGAACTGAAGCCAGCCCTAGGCTTGGGTGACCCCTTAGCTTAGCAAGCTGCATTTAAGGCATCTCTGATAAGAAAACATAGCCTTTCCCAGGAGGCATTTTGTCACTGTACTACAAAGGCAGGGGAACTGGGACGTAGGTAAGCCTGGAGGAAAAACACCCTAACATTCTCTAACAAGAGCTCCAACGCAACCAGGCCTGTGCCTAGGCAGCAATACAGAGCTGGCCCTTAAACACTGGCTGCTTTTATTTAAGATTAAAAGTTAGAAATGGAAGAAAAAGTTTGCAAATAAAATTACAAAGGGGGCATTCCTTTTTTGTTTTTGTCAAAATTTGAAACTTCAATGAAAAAGTCTAGGAGGCAAGGGTTCTCGGTGGTATCTTTTATTTATCGGACTAACCATATAGACGGGAGTCTTGTTGGGCGCGCTTTCAAGCATCGAGTGCCCTTCCTCAAGTTTCGATTTTGTCCATTGTCAAACCTCTGTATCTAAAATAAAGAGCTAAAACAAAAGGAGCACATAGAGCACTAACGTAGGACTCGTTTGAATTCTGGCCCCGCCGTAGACGTCTTGCGTGACCTTGAGTAGGTCGCTTAGGCTTCGGACTATACTACAGAGCGCTGTCATGAAAGCATTCCCAGCCCACTTACTCTCATTCTTCACATGTCAAATACTGACAAAACAGCCGCTGTTCAGTCTATGATCAAGGCACACCCGGTGCTGCTCTGTCTTGGGGGTATCAGCACTAACGGTGGCCACACTGGCATGTGTGAAGTGGGAGTGAGTGGGCATGGTATGTTTTTCGGGCGGCAATTCCTGACCCGGTCAAAGGCAGTACAGATATGTTCTGCTGTGCTCTCTACTTCAATTTCCCATCTGTATCGGGGAGGTAATGCAATGACCACCCCTGTACCTGCCTGGCAAGCATCTATGCTAAAGATTTGATAGCGGTCAGGCTGCAGCCATTATTTGTATCACTGCAGCACCGAGAAGCCCAAGTCTGGACCCCACTGGGCTAGGTGCTGTGCTAAAACAAAGCGAAAAAAAAGGATCCCTGCATCAAGCAGCTTGTGAGTTAGTACAGGAGTTGAGAGATGGATACAGAGAGAAGTGGAAGTCCAAGTCAACGATGAAACGATCTTCGCCAGCGTAAAAAGCAGTGCCCTCGGCATACCAGCCATGGAGGTGGTAGCTGTCAAATTTGTGTAATCATCACCACAAATGAAAATCTCAAGGGGTGATTTGAAAAAAAGTGAAGCTGCCTTTGGAGTATTTTGGGTGAGCTCCTTTGGAGAGAGAAAGGCATTGTGGGAGAAAGTGAGAAGGTCCTTGCTTGCTTGAAAATGTAACAAGTAGGTGTTGGAAGCTTAGATATTTTCCCCTTATATGCAGAATAAAGTTCAGTTTAGAAGAGGGGCAAAGTCATGTTTTTCAACTTTCTGATTTGTCCGTTCAGTAGAATAGTAATAGGAATCTGTCAAGAAACTACTGTTGTTGCTATTCCCCGGCACAATGTGCTCCTGGTAATGCCCAGCATGACGTGGGGGAGGAGAGCCCGTGCCTTCCCCTCAGCAGCCTCCCCCTCCCTTCCTCCCACCCCACATTGAATTTCTTGTGGTTTTCTTTTAATTTCTCATGTTGAAAAGACTGAGTGATCCTTTTCCTCAGATGGTCTTGCTGGAACCCCCAACAGAGTGTGAATAATTATTTCCACTCTGTTGGGGCTTTGATAAGACTCTTATGGCTGCCTTTTGCTCAGCCTCTCAGCCTTTGTTCCTGCTGAAGTTATTTTCTTTCTTAGGAAATGAAAAAAAAAAAAAATGAAGACTGTAACACAATCAGGGGGCAGAAAAAAAAACAACAAGAAACCAAAAACCCAACACATTGACCTGAAAATTATTACTGAATTGGTCAAAGGATACGTGTCCCACGGTGAGAAGGTAAACTTTGGGTGTTTACATGTGTTTTAAAGGGAGTGCAAGGGCAATTTAGAGGAAGAATTGGCTGGAAAGGGGGGTGGAATATATTCCGAGTCTGAACTTTGACTCTTGACGGGCAGCAGATGTAGCTTAGCCTGAGTACATACAGTAATATTGCATGTTTGTCACAGGTCTGGGAGGTTTGGCAGCTTTAAGGTAGCTATTGAAAAGCAAGCACATTTGGAAGAATAGGTGAATAAAGTGGGGACCGCTCCCCCTTCTCCCCCGCCCCCTCCCAATGTGCTTATGCTTATGGATATATGTGAATCAAAGCACGTTGCTGCTTTCTCGTCCTCTTTTAGAAAGGACATAAGAAGGTATTGGTGTTGACTAAACAAAAAGCTTTGTCCGAATGTATGTATGCTCTGATGCTCATGGGACTCTGCAAAGAGGTTAATCCTGAATTCAAACATCCCTTCAAGTACTAATTAGTTATCTTAATACAAAGGGCCACACATTACAAAGAAACCATTTTAACCTTTCTGACTCAGTTTATCATCCTCACACTACAGGCCAATTATGCTCTCTCTTGCATTGGCTCGATCAAAACAGGTAACCCACCAACTTCTCAAAAGCAACCTGTGGATGAGATCCTCTCCGTTACGAAACTGAAATACGCCTGAAGTCTGTAGGTTTTAGCCGCAACCTTATTTTAGGTGGTATAATGTCAAGAAGCTCTCTGAGATCAAAGTAACGGTACTTATGGATATATTGGCACTTTGAGATGGGAAGATAAATAATTCATACCTTGAAAACAGAGTTTGGGGTTGGTGATATTATAGATTAATTCCATCTCACACTCCCCCTCCCTCCCTCTTATTTTTTTGCCAGTGGGAGACCTACTGCCCCTGTCCCTTTCTTCTGATTCCTGAATCTGCCATAGGCACTGTTAGAATTACAGCAGTGATAAGAAAAATCAGGCATGGGATTTGAATTAATGCTTTTAGACAAATCTCCATTCCATCTCTAATTCTAATGCTAATTATATTTGCAGATCAAAGCCTGTTCGCTAAAGTTTTGCTTGTGAATGCATGTAAAGATTTTTTTGTTTTGGGTTTGAAATATGTCTTTTTATCATTTTTAGAGAAACGTTTCTTTCAGGGACCAGATGTGCCTAAAGTACCTTTGGAGAAACACAACTTTGGTTTTCCTTTTATTTCCTTTCATTTTTTTTGTAATGCATTGTTTGTAGGATTGTTCTATTAGCTTTTCAGCCTATCGTGCCTACTGTTTGGTTTGTAGTTTAATTTAAAAAAAAATACAGCAATTTGGGTAATGTTAATTGCACTGATGAATGACAAAGGCTTCTCTCCTGCAAATGGTTATAAACGGGTATAACCTTAAATCTGGTCTGCTAACCCCAACCGACCAAAAAGTCATGAGATTGTATTAAACCATGAGATTTATTAAACAAAAAAAAAAGACTCCGGACACTTTTATTTGTCATCTGGTTCTTTCACCTGTAGGTTGCACCTTTTCCATCTGTCCCCACAATTATGAGGGCTAAAAACTTACAATTTTTTTAAACAGTCCATATGACCAGCAGCAGGTTGGTGTTTCAGAAAAAGAGAGAGAAAAAAAATTATGACGAAATCATGAGTAGAGGCAGCATTAAATGTTTCCAGGATTGGCACCCTAATTTGCAAATGGCAGATTTCAAAACACTGACAGAGAGAGAGAGAGGAGGGAGAGTTTTTAGCCCCAAAAGTTCAGGGAATGTAGCAAAAGAGAACAAGCTCATTTGGAAAGGAAATAAAAGGAAGAAAGGAGAGAATGGTGGAAGCAGAGTGTGAAAAGTGGGGATTAGGTGGTGAAAGGGTTTGGGCTGCATGCAGGAGGCGGAAAAAAGGTTCAGAGGGTGAAAAAGCCAATTAGTGGAGTATAAATCTTAAAAAAAAAAAAGCCATTTTCTGAAATAAAGAAGTGTTAACTTAAAGCAGCCAGGGAGAGGATTAGTTAAGGAAGTGAGAATCTGTAGTTAGGGAAGAGTGGGGCTGAAAAGACTTGTTCAGGAAAAAATATATATACCATGAAGATTGAAGCCTAATGTGCCATATAGTTATAATATATTTAAAGTAGAGAATGAAAACCTGTTCCCCTCTCTAGGCATCATGCAGGCCCCTTCCTCCATCACATTATCCCCAGAGGGGTGGTGCAGATAGGAGCCAGGACTCTGCTTCCTTCTATCTGCAGGCAGCAGCAAGGGCCCTGCTGACTCAGGCGAATTGCTTGTGGAATCTCCTTAGATGTCAGGCACAGTGTGACTCTTCCTATCTCTCCCGGCAACTGGAAAACAGTCAACAAGAATCATTACCTCAGCTACAACACAGCTATCCAGTGGTTCCCGTTCCTTCAGATCCGACAGTCACAGAGTATAAAAGGTCCCCGCTCAGCATGGGCCTGCCTGTTAGTACCTTTCCCTAGACACCTGGCAGACG
Source organism: Gavialis gangeticus (assembly GCF_001723915.1). Lineage (NCBI taxonomy): Eukaryota > Metazoa > Chordata > Crocodylia > Gavialidae > Gavialis > Gavialis gangeticus. The sequence goes on from NW_017729001.1 coordinate 23,804,160, forward strand.
GGCGCGCGGGTGCGAGTATTGTAATGGGCGCGCGGGTTCCTAGGGTGGGTTAAGAATGCAATAATCTGTAACTGGAAGATGTGTGTGTGTGTATGTGTGTGTGTGTGTGTATATATATATGTAGACAGATATATATATGTATGTATGTAGATAGATAAAAAGATAGATAGATGTATGTAGATAGATATATAAAGACGTATATTTTTACCAAAAAAAAAAGGTCTCTGGTTAAATCCTGGTAGAGTAAGGTAAAACTCTCCTGCACCGGTGCCAGTAATAATGTTGCTGTTGTTGTACATTCCCGTTTGCCCTCCCCAGTGCCTTGGATCCCCTTCACTAAGAGTCCTTTTCCCTGGGTTTTGTTTGCATCGATTACATGAATTATGCCCGGGTGTCTCCCAGGGCAGGGTTTGTTATAGAAAGCTGGTCGACCCCTAAGGAACTGCAAAAGCTTTGTAACTCCTGGATCAGGCACGGATGCTGCTGTATTCAGTTTATGCAAAGATTAAGTGTAAGTAACGGCTCAGGATGCCAGCCCATGCTCTCTAATCCTCTATTTTTCTGCAATGGGATGCTGAGAATCCTGGGATTTTCCTTCCAGCTGGGACTCAACCAGTCTAAGGTTTCTTACTGACTTTTGGAGGAACAAATGATCATAGGTTCAGATTCTATTTTCATGCACACTGATGTAATGCCAACACCCTGGCAGAGTTGCTCCCATTTTTCATCAGTATAGCTGAGAAAGCAAGGCAGAAGGCAAGGCATGGTAGTACCATAGGTAGAAAGAGATATTACATTTGTCCCTGGAGAAGTTATGCCCGTGTTTGTCCCAGAACAGAAATATCCCAGGATTGGTATGTACAAACATTGCCCTTGTAATCAGGTTTTAGTGAATGGCTGAATGTAGAGCCACTTTTCTGCCATTGATTCAATAGTGCAAACCCAGGATAACCATTCAGACACACTTTGTGATCTCCCAGGATAAACTATCAGCACTTCTTAGCCCATGAACCTTTCTGGAATTTACCCCAGGACAATGGACATCAGCATCTGAACAACCGCACTGTGTCCTGGAAAAAATGATCTCTCTCAGGACAAATGAGATATTTTGTTGTCAGCTGGGTTTTCTCCTTGTTATTAAAGTCTATGCTTTGGGAATGTGAAAAACTTAGACAGACAGATAGAAGAAAGACCTAAGTTTTTCACATTCCCACAACATAGACTTTAAGAACAATGCCAAAAATCATGAGAGTTGGCAATACTGCAATGGTGTGACTCAAGCATTCAAGAATACCATTTTTGTGGTTGATTCCTTCTCCAAAAAAACACCATTTTTATTTACTAACCAAGTGCACTGGTCCTCGGGCCCGCACTGTTCTACATCTTCATCAGTGACTCGGACAAGGGGGTAACAAGCACCCTGTTCAAATTTGCTGATGACACTAAGAT
>NW_017729001.1:23806179-23822197 GCF_001723915.1 Gavialis gangeticus
GGGACCTGAACCTGTTCAGCCTCCACAAGAGAAGGCTGAGGGGGGATCTAGTGGCCTGTTACAAACTAGTCTGAGGGGACCAGCAGGCATTGGGGGAGTCCCTGTTCCCCCGAGCACTGCCAGGAGTGACCAGGAACAGCGGTCACAAGCTGGCAGAATAGATTCATATTAGACATCAGGAGGTACTACTTCATGGTCAGGGCGGCTAGGACCTGGAACCAACTTCCAAGAGAAGTGGTGCTGGCTCCTACCCTGGGGGTCTTTAAGAGGAGGATGGATGAACACCTTGCTGGGGTCCTTTGACCCCAGTACTCTTTCCTGCCATGGCAGGGGGGCGGACTCATCTGCTCAGGTCCCTCCCGACCCAACCAACTATGAAACTATGAAATCCAGTGCACAGCAAGTCTTGTTATTGGCCCTTCAGCAGCGCAGACCAGTTGTGTATTCCTGAGTGTCACGTACTGGCACCTCACCTTTTAATTAGCCTTATGCAGATAGGCATAGATCAGTCTTGCAGCACTGGAGATGTCCCATGAACTACTTTCTCTTCTTACTACCACAGGATTCTGGTGGAAAACCTTTAACCAGAGGAAATCATCTACTTTATCTTCTTTGATGCAGTAGGCCTGAGATGGGTTACTCAAGCAGATTCAGTCTGCCACAGCAGCATCTGATAAAGCGAGCTGTTGCTTATGAAAGCTTATACATCTCTCAATTCTATAAGGTACAACTCTGTCCTGCCTACTCCCTGACTTCAGGCTGACACGGCTAGCTACCTCGCTCTGCTCATGGATGGCACCATGTTCAGCTGAATGAAATAGACTCCAGTCAATCTACAAAAGATAGCATCTGAAAAAGTGAGCTGTTGCTTATGAAAGCTTAAGTATCTCCGAATTAGTTAGTCTATAAGGTGCAACTCTACCCTGCCTTTTGCCAAAGTGAGATAGGGTAACATATTGCCCAGGCAGTGGCTGCACAAGGCTGGCAAGGTGTAGTCCATTATAGAAAGAAGGATTATATATAAAGTATAATAGCCCAAATTCTCAGATTAAGAAGATGTGCCAAAGTCAATGGAACTATGACAATTTATGCAAAGAATTGGGCCCATTATCTGTGCCGGCCTGCCCACTAGAACATGGACATAGCTCTATCCATTTAGACAATCATGAGTAGGGACCTACCAAAATCCTGATTTTGTGGACTTTGTGAAATCTGGTATTGACCACAAAAGCACTTGCCCATGGAAATCAATGGAGAAAAAAAAAAGAGAAAACTTACAAAAACTAAAATGCTGATTCCCCAGAGGGAGCTACCAGTCCTCAGGGTGTTGCAGTAGCCCACAGGGCAAGGAAGAAGGGAGGGGGGCTGCCCACTTGAAAGACTGCCATCTCCACCCCTTGCTGCTGGTTTAACCCCTGGCCCTAGCCCCCATCCAGGGTTTGCCTTGCCCACAGCCCTTCTCTGCTAGACCAGACAGCCCAGCCCAGGGCTGGAAAGCATGCTGGGATACTGGGGGACTCTGATTTAACTCTAAACCAGGAAGGGATCTAGGACAGAATTTTCATAAATCAGTTTGACCCAAAGTCTGATACTACATTCAACCAGGTTTATCTTAAACCAGTTTCAGCCATTTTAAAACTGGCTTATGTGCACTGAACTTCTTTTCTGCTACAGATTTAAATTAGTTTTTGATGACTTAAACCAGTTTATGTGTAACGTCTGTCCCTTGTGGGAGAAAAGGTCCAGGCTTCCATCTCAGTGAAAAGGCACTTCAATGAGCCACCCAATCCTCTAGCTTGCTCTCTTCCTCCTGGCCTTGCATATCTCCCACTCTTGGCAGGCCAGGAAGGCAGCTGCAAATGACAGGCTAAAGATGGGACCCACTAATCATGCCTGGCTACAGTTTGGGGACATAGGTTAACACAGGTACAAGCATATAGAGTCTGCCTACCTGCCTGGCCAGACCACAGCCTACCTGTGCATCCATATGGTATGTGAAATACGATTGCAAATAGCACATATGTAACAAAAATGACATTCTCGGGGCTATGTAACTGCCATTTGGGTACATCAGATGATGTAATGTCCCTTAATATTAAGGTACACAACCCAGTCTGCCAGTAGGACCATAACAATCCCAGCTTTTGCACATACATCTGTTTCATCACGTGAGATGCTATGCCATTTTCTCAGTCTAGGTTCTTTATAAGCACATACACATACACCCACTCACGTGCACATATAAACATGCATACGCATACACACGCGCGCGCGCACACACACATACTTCTTTTAAAGCATGCAACAAGGCAAGCCATAATCCTGGAGCAAAGCTCTGTCAAAAAGCAAGCAGCAGGGATGCCTTGGCTGTTTTTCAAAGATTTTGGAAGTGGTGATAAGCTGTAATAATAACTGATACTGCAAAATAAATACAAGGGGAAAAAACCCAAACAGACTGGGCAAATCTCTAGAAAAACACACCATCTGTTTTAAGGTTGGTGCTTTCTTTTAGCATTGAACTGAGTGCCTTCTCTGTTGATTAAATGGTCAATGGTCAGTCCTGACCCAGTGCCCCTCACTCCTGACCGCTGCCTCCCAAGCCACAGCCCCACAGTGTGTGGGGCAGGGGTTGGGTGTATGGGGCAGGGGGAGCCCCAAGCAGCCCCTCACAGGCTGGATCTCTGCCAGCCTGCAAAGGAAAAGCCACAGTGTCCCATGTTTTTCTCCTGTAAAAAGAGAATCCATTTTTAAAGTTTGTTCACGACCCTTTCATATATTCTTGTGACCCACTTTTGGGTTGCGACCCATGGATTGAGAAACACTGCTCTAAGAGATTTTTCAAGGCTTTAATTTCTGTGGTTTCCTAACCTGCAAGACCCCATTATTAGCAGACTTTGATCCAGTTAGTTGCCCTGAAATGCTGACACAGTTGTTTGCTACTATTATGGCAATGGCTATCCCAATATTGAGCAACAGGCAATGTAAAAGTAGTCAAACAGGAACTCAGGCATCCTGCCTTTGATGCTGCACGTTTCGGGTGTATCTACCCACAAAAACAGAACAAAACAAAAAAAAAACCCTCCTGCAACAGCATCCAACAGGGTAACTTGCAGATACAAAGTGACTTTCATGCCCTATTAGTAAAAGCAGGAGTCCTCTCTACATTAGCACTTCTACTGTTGCTACAACCCCTGTTGCTGTAATCCCTGATGACAGTTTGTATTGCTTAAGTTCTACTCTTTCCTAGTTTATGTAGTTTATGCACACACACACAAAGAAAAAGCTTAAAAGAACGAGTATTAAGGTTGAAAATTGAAGCACTCAACGGTTAAGATATGCCACCGCTAAGATGTCCCATTCAAACACAATTTGGCTCTGTTTTCTAGGGATTTTGATACAAACTTTATTTAATTATTTCCCCCAACACAGGACTCCTGACTAATTCACTACCCAGGATGGACAGTGATCACTTAAGCAGCAGCTATTCAATATTGGTTCAGGGTGTGGGGTCGTGGCTTGCTTACCATTCAATCCATGCTCTGAAGAGAGAATACTAATTTCTTCAGATGATTTGCTCACATGGGTATTCATCACTACGTTATCTGAGTGCCTCACACATTAAAGCGTTCACAATGTCCTTTTGAAACGAGTGGATGTTCGAAGGCCCAGTTAGGAGGGCAGAGCAATTAAGGACAACGCATCCTCTGGTTTTGACTGTCCTGAAGTCTTCTTTTTCACAGTGTTTGGGATTATATAACTTGCTATGTGTTCAAAGCACGGCTCCCATTGACTTCTGTGATAGATGTCTCTTAGCATTTCTGCAAATCAGAAAGTAAGGGACACACAATTAGTGACCCCCCGTAAAAAATGTTGAAGTGACTTGACTAGCATTACATAAGAATTCTGTAGCAGAGCTCAGTTCTCCAGCACAATGACATTCAAGTGTCTTATCCGTGAAGTCATCTTCTCTCTTTTGACCCAACCCTGTCTCTTTTACTGCACAGCTTCCACTTTAACAAGCAGGCAGGATTCTCACAGAAAATAGTCTCCTTTACTAAACAATCCTGATTTATCCTCAGACCAGAATGAACAATTCTGTACAGGCACTCCTCAGACTTACAGCACAACTGGTTCCTGAAAATTGCGTTTTGAGTCGAAACAGTGTAACTGGGAACTGATTTTCCCATAGGAACAATGTTATAAATGGAGGACTGGTTCCTGAACCAAAACCCAATACCTTATTTTCACCAAAAATAACCCAGAACTTTGTACTCAATCAATTATAGATGAGTAATATAGCTACATGAATGTATTTATATTGTATATAGTAATCATATTGATGTACATATTCGACTTCTTCGAAGTGACTTTGCTGGACTTTAAAGGGCTCTTGGTTGGACTTTTTGAAGGGTTCTTGGCTGGAGTCTTCTCAGGAGTCTTGGCTTCAGGAAGTTTGGACAGATGTTCTCCAGGCAGATGGGTGATGCAGCGAACTTGTTTGCTGGCCTGGCGTGGCATTGGATCAAGTGTTGTCACGTGGAAAGTGACGTCAGAAAGTCAAAACGGTGTCAATTTAGTGCCGTTTGTTGTAACTCAAATGTCTTAAGTTGGGGACTGCCTGTATGTGATTGTGCAATAGGAAAACTGCCTACGATGCGCAAAGTTAATTCTGGCATGTTGTAACTTTTGATTGCTTTACTTTGTTCTTTTTTGTTTATTGTATAGCATTAACTGCTCTACATTTTTCTAAAAAAGCCAACAGAAATTCAATCATGTCCCCATCACAGTGACCCTCACAGCAGGGTAAGACCCTATAAATCCATGACACCAGTTGCTGTTGTTTGAGCTAATGAACCAGTTGTAAGTTGTTCTCGTCAAAGTGGACCTTGTTTAGATGGTTGTGGAGACACATGAGTTTTGCAGGCATTTTCTGACAGGGAGCAATGGTCTGACTGCGGGCTCTGTTCCAGACTCTAGAGAGGCATTTGCTCTAGGGCTTGTATCTGCCCATTCCTCCTTCCTGCCTCATCCCAGTGTTTACCCGACTCATTTCAACCCTATCATGTTTAGGTGATTCAAAACATTCACAATGTTTGAAGTCGAGCTGCATATCCAAACGTCACTGAAGTTCGGGGGGTTTTGTTCCATCTGTCAGAATAACGCCCCTCAATGAAGTTTAGAATTGGGAGCTGATTCTCTCTTAACATGACGGGCTTTGATTCAAGTCCTATCCTAAAACAGTGAGAGAGAGAATACTGTTTCTGTGTGATCAAATGAAACAGAATTAAAATGAAAGATGCCCCTCAAACAATCAGTGAGAGTTGAGTGTGCTGTGGCCCAGAGAAGGGCAACTTCCAGCAGCCTGACAAGCCTGAGCAATAAGTTATGCACATGTATCGTAAGGAGAATGGGCTCCAATTAATGTGTTTAGAGAGGAAAATGCTGCTGCTTCCAGTGTACTGTGCTCCAACTGAGTTGAGAGTGACTTCCCAAGATAAGACCCTGCTGCTACTCAGCTTCTAAACAAGGCACAAGAAGATTGGGCGATGGGAGGTTCCGATGGCACAGCGAATTTGCTTTGGTGCATTTGAAGTGCTTACACTGCAGTCTGCAATTCAGCTGCTTACCTAGTTGGTGTGCATCTTTCCTTTCCGTTTTTTTTTTTTTTTTTTAATTTATTGTCCAATTAACACACCTTGTCTTCTGTTGGTACAGAGTCTTAGCATCTGGCTACGTTCACTAACTCCCCCTCCCCATTTCAAGCTTTATAAAGTAATGTGCATTTCTCTGACTAGAGCCTGTTTTTCTTTTATAATCATTCAAAGAAGGTTACAATACAAGTTCATTCATTAAGGTTAATTGAATACATAATTACAACACAGCAATAGGAACCGTGTCATTGCTAGTGTGTTGCAACTGATATATAATAAACGTAATAGAGACAGACATTTAAAAAAGCCAAGGCAGAATCAATCTAAGTTATATAGTTTTCTGTAAGTGGCGTAGTTTAGATCAGTAGCAAACAGAGCACACGTTCACCTCTGGTGGTGGGTGCAAATCTTAGACCGGGTTCTGCCATCTTTAAACCAGTCTACGTGTGCTGAACTTCTGTTCTGTTACTGGAATAGACTGGTTCTGTGTGCCAAACTTCTGTTCTGTTACAGGTATAGATAGGTTTACATTAATTTATACTGGTAAAAGTGTCATGCCTGTCCCTGGCCATGGTCACCCAGGGAAATGTGAGTGATGTTTCCTTCTTCAGGGGAACTATTTATAATTCAGATAAGTTAAAGCCACTAATAGTTCAGGAGGGTTACTTCTTTCTCCTTTAGATGGCCTCTGGTGTGGACAAATGCTATGATCTGTATCCATTCCACCCTAGGCTCTGGTTTCGCAAGCTGAACAGACTTGGACCGGCTCCATGCCAGATTGGCAGACTTCTCTGAAGAACTACCACTGCGACAAGGAAGCTAGTTTCACAGCAAGTTCAACTCAGTCCTAACCAGTTACAGCCCTTCTCTCCTGGTCATATTCTACACTGAATCTTCTTCAACTTCCCTTGTGGCTTCAATTCAATATAATATTTATTCTCCTTTACTACTTGTCCTCAGCTACTGTGCAGCTTGGCTGCATACAATTAAACAGCAGCCATTGTCTACCTGGGTGGTGAATGCAGTTCACTGAAGTGAATTGATAATATGTGAAGGAGATGGGCTGTCAGAGGAATTAAGGAAATACAGAAGTATACAATCAGATATTCTTTCTTTTTTTTCTACTGTATTTCCTGAACCTGATTGTAGAAATCAGAAAGAAACCTAAGACTGGGCCAGCTGCAAATGAAGAAGGGAGTGAGGGGATTTGGGGTCTTGATCCTGGATTTTCAATCCAACCTCCTCCAGCAGCAGGACTGGTGAGAGCCCAGGATAAGTGGGAGTTAGAGTCAGAAAAAGTTGCAGACCCCAAGAATTCATGAACCCCGACCAGAGGGAAGGTAAAGGCCCACTCCTGAAATAGGACAGGACAAGACTGGTGTACCACATGGGTTTCACAGAACTGGATGCAGGGTTTATGCAAGCTCATTGCAGAAATGGAGCTTTTCTTGTGGACCATTTTCTACAGGGAAAGCTGACAGCAATTGGAAGGAATAAATTATGCTTCTAGCTGCATTAACTTCCCTGGATTTTTTATGCAGACGTTAGTACTTGCGGAGGAAGGGATACGCTGCTTACAGCATCTACTCCATATCACCTTCCCGTAGCCACATTCCCTGTGCCAGGAGTCAGTTTGCTTGCTGCCCCAGCTGGCCCTGATAGCCTGGATGGGAGAGGCTGCTGGTTGCCTGACTGTCCTCAGCTGCTCCTCATTTGAGTGTTTGGCATGGCTTCTGCATATAAGCAGTGTTCCTCCCAGTGCTTTGGGGCTTTGCATTAAGGCAGGTTTTTCTCTTCATTCCTGGTCTGCTCCATGATCCTTGTTCCAGCCTGTGTTTTCTGTCTTGTTCCTACCTGGTCCCTCTATCTCAACCTTTTAGCTCAGGCTCTGTATTTCCAGCCCCCATATCTGGGTTGTACCTGTGGCACCCTGCCTATACCCAGGCAGACATGTGGCAGAGAGAAGAAAGTGGCTGCAGAAAGCAGAGGGATAAGTTTGCTGTCCTTTAGCAGCATTCAATGGGGAAGGAAGGAAAGAAAGAAGGAAAAAGAGACCAACTCACTTTTCCCTGTTTTTATTTTATTTTATTTTATTTTATTTTTAGTTTGTATTTTATTTAAACCTGTAGCACTCTTGCCACATTTCATAGTGATATGGGGCAAATCTGCCCATAGTAAATGGATGCAGTTAACGCCAACTGAGAATTTTGACCCATGCTTAAAGAATGAAGCCAAGTAAGAAAACAAGGTGAATCACTTCCTCAGTGAAACCAAAGTTTCAGCTGTGTGAAAATCATGCCCTGTTCTTTGCTCCAGCTCTCCAAATCCTTCCCCTTGCACCAAAATAGACTATTTGTTTATTACAGCAGGAACTAATATTTTCCCTGTATCCAGTTAAAAGAAATACATCCTCTTTGCGGCTTTGAAAATCCCTACAGGATTATGAATGAATACTTCAAGAGTGTATTATAAATTCAGACATGTCTATTGGGCTTTCAAGTATCACAGCAGGAGCTTCTTACTGAGGCAACCTGAGGGTAAAGGCTTTCCCACCTTTCCAAAGTGACTCCTCCCACAGAATTTTCTTAGGCTGAAGTTAAAAAAAAAAAGGGGGGGGGGGGAAAAACTACCTAGTTGAGCTCCTTAAAGCCACTTCGTTCTAAGCATAGCTGAATATAGGCTTCATTTAGCACGATCACATCTTCAGACGCTGCTCAGGAGCCTGCTTCAGTTTTGCTGTTGCACTCCCTTGTGCATCGTGGCAAAGATTGTTGCCTAAGCCTAAGTGCCTTTTATTTTACAGCCTAAACAGGTTAGTTATGGGGTTTGTTTCTAAGCGTGCGTTGGCCCAGATGAAGTTGAAACACCTGTCATTATTTACCAGTCCAAATTTCACTGTTGCTTCTACTTGTCAGCTAGCAGCATGGTTGCACTGTGACTGTGATTATAAAGGTAGGATTAGATATAGCCCATTTCTCCCATTCCCTGCTGTGAGTACTGAGCCAGCAACTTTGCCACGTTTTGATCACATACACTGAGCACTGACATACAAATCAGGGATAGTACTAAGTGGATAGGGGAGGAATTGGGAACAAAAATCCCAAATCAAGGCTTGCTTTATGAAAAATGGTACTATAGACCATTTCAAAGGCAGGAACCTTTGGATCTACACTACCTTATTTCTAAAGGAAGCACAGGATGAGGCTGTTTTCAAGTAAGTTCTCTCATTTTCAGGGTCTCCAAAGCAGCATCCTATGACCCCAGATGACTTCCTGCCCTTTGGGCAAGGGGCTGGACTCAATGATCTTCTGAGGTCCCTTCCAACCCTAATATCTATGAAATCTGTGAAATATCCCCTAGTAAAAAACCTTCAGTGGGTGAGCCTGAGAAGGGATGTGCAATGGAAAATGAGTATTAGCTTCAAGATCAAGGATAGTTGTATGCCATGACTTTTTCCCCAGCCTTTGAAATGTAAGAACCACTGAGGTAGGTGGGACTGGCAGTAGGATGCCTGATGCTAAGTTAATTGCTCAGCAAAGGACTTGCATGGGTGTAACCTCTTCAAAAAAGTTCCCAGAGCCCCAAGGAGGTACATGCCTTATCTTTATGGAGTATGTTTTGTCAACGAGAAATAAGGAGGAATCTGGAAGCGAGGGATCCTAGGTGGGGATTTTTCTTGTCTGCTATAATATTTATTATTCAGAGTGAGGTAGTTTCCTGTGTTAGTCTAAAGTCAGGCAGAAGGGAGGGTAATGTTCAAAGGCCCAGTTAGGAGGTGAGAGCAATTAAGGACAGTCCATCCTTTGGTTTTGACTGTCCAGTTTGATATACTTGGAGTCTTCTTTTTCACAGCGCTTGGGATTATATAACATGCTACGTGTTCAAAGCACAGCTCCCATTGACTTCTGTGATAGATGTCTCTCAGCATTTCTGCACATCAGAAACCAAGGGGCACATAATTAGCGACCCCCTGTAAAAACCTTACCAGACTAGCTAAACAAGATATATATACACATGCACACAAAATAAGATATATACAGAGAGAGAAGGAGAGCACAAGCTTTCATAAATCCAGTTTCATGTCACGGCACCCCCCGGTGTGGCAGATCAGGGAAGACTTAAGGGTGGGAGCTAGACGTACAACATGCAGAAGTCAGTACATGAGGATAAGAAAACATTTTGTTTTGCCACGTTTTGTGCCTGAGTAAGCACCCCCACACACTCATTCATTAGCATATACTAAATGAAGGCATTGTTTCTTTAAGATTAATTGACTCGGAAAGCAAAAGTACAAAACAGAAGCTGGGACGACAACTAGGAGGATCAAGCAGCGTGCTCATTCTTGTAGCATTCTGCCACACAACAGACTTAGCTGTGGTTTTCCAATTGCCACTGAAACCCAAGCCCCTCTAAAAAGGCTGTGGCAGATGAAGTCAAGCTACTGGCTCATCATAGCGTTCAGTACAGAATCCCTAAAGCAGTTATTTCCAAACTGAGGGTCTTGGCCCTTGATTGTACATTTGGTACATATGCATGAATATTTTACAAATGCCTAAGTGCTCCAGAATAGGGCCTATGAGACAAACATTGCCCAAAGCTTTCCAATCCAGTCTGTGCCTGAATTTTGATAGAGGATCAGAGAAGAATCAAGCTCATCAAAGGAAGCAGAACTATAGGACTTAAGATGAACCTGGCAAACTGGCTATAAAGACCAGTCAATAAGGTACAAATCTACCCAGCCTTCGGTAAAGACCTTGGACAGAAGAGCAATCCATCTGTATTGGAGGAATATCTGCTCTCATTTATTTCATTGTAAATCCACAATTATACCAGTGACTTCAACAGAGGAACGCTGTATTTCTACTGCCATAGCTAAAAGCCCAGTTTAAACCTTCCCCTCCCTCTGGCCCATTTAAGCCATTAAATTTAATCATAAATACAAATTATTAATGCACAGTTCATCAACAAGATCAAACATTTTTTTTTTACGTTCTCTGGTCTAGACCAACCCAGGGCCTCTCTTAGTTTTGGGTAGCAAATGCAACGTGTGCAAGAGTGGAGGCATTTCAAAATTAATGATCTCCCATTTTTCAACCACTGGTAGACAGAAATGCAGCCTGCAGTATGTAGGTCAGTATAAGTAGCTGCCACTAGTGTGAGAACAGTCCAAAGGAAGGAAGAAATTCTCTTTGCAACTGAATAAGTCACAGTGCCTCCACATGGTACTCATGTCTCACCCCTAAAGGGAGAAGTATTGTCAGCAAATGAATGAGCAGCGCATTAGCTTTGAACATGGTAAAACTTTCTACAGCATCCCCTTCCCTATTCTCCAGAAAAGCTGGGGCCAACTTGTCTCCCCTCATCTTCCTACAGCAGCTGCTTACAAGGAAAACTAATATTCTTACAGAAGTGCTTAATATGTTTTTTTAATTTCATTTAACGCATCTATGCAGCTGGAAGGAAACAAGGAGACAACATCATAGGACCAGACACCTCTCTGCAGCCCATCAGTTAGGGACAATGCAATGAAATACAGAGTTTTTTTGTGAAGGTAAAAACAAAGAAAAAAATAGGTTGTCGAAGTTGCTGATACTGCACATGAAGCTGCAGCTGGAGAGAAGAGAGGGAAATAAAACCAGGCAAATGTAAATGGAAGTAGCACTGTGCTTTGCTGTCATTCATTTGTACTACACACACAGTAACTGGTTTTGTTTTTTTACCAAATGAACATGATTTGTTATGCTACAGCTTATGAATTAGCACGACATCCCAGCCCGAGACATCCTAGTCCAGTGGCCTGTGACTTGCTGTGATGATATCTGTCATTACTCTATGCCCCTAATGGGAAGCAGGCATAAATGACAATATGACTAACATGCAGTACAGTTACCCTGCAAAACCCTCCCAGTGTAAATACACTATATAGCAGAAAAAAAGGACTTTTGATGGCAGAGTTCATATTAGTTCCATGAGTGAGAGAGAGAGAGAAAAATGGTATAACTTTGTCTGTACTAGGTCTTTGCCTGCATATTTATACTTTTAAGTGCACACTAAGCCTGACGCTAGGTTTTGTTCTTGGAGCCTTTGTTGAGCCTTTCTGCTCAAGCCAAAGCAATAGACCTGCACTGGTTTGAATGTTTTGCTACCTGCCATTGCTCAGGCATTAAATTTTATTCACAAAGGGTTAGATAGCCCTTGATGTTTGCACACCTAATAGTGTGTTCTGTGTTTCTAACCCACGAATAAACGTTTCTTCTAATTTTAGTTCCTTCCTTTAATGAGAACGCAAGACAGCCGGCCTGCCACAACTCACTGAATTCATTCCTTCCATTTTGCAGGGCCAAATCCTGCATTTGGGTGCATTCCCTCTTAGATCAATTGTCACGCTGAGGGAGCTGGAGGGAGCTTCCAATCTTACAAGCCCGTTCTTTTCACAAAACCCTTTGGTGATTTTTTTTTTTCATGCTCTCGCATTGTCATTTGTGACCAAGTAACTCCTCATGTTTCCTTTTCATGGCGGAAGATGGATGCATTCCTCTCAGTAACATCCTTTTTGAAACCAAGTGGATGAAAGGGAGCTTGAAAGAGTAATACCTATTCCCACTGATGCTCTTTACCAGTGCTTATTCCCTTTACCCTGTCCCCCGCTCCATCAGATGCTTTGGCAGTGGTCCACTCCTAATCTGCTTTCACTGCTGTCCCTTTTTCTTGGTCCTGTTGAATACGTTTTTGCACCGGGCAGGAGAAGCTCCTTGGGGCAGGGATAGTCCTTTTATTCTGTGTTTATGCAGTCCTTAGTACAATGAGGTCCTGGGCCAGTGCTCCTAGGCGCAGCTGTAATGCAAAGGATAAATAACACCCCTGCTAAGAATAAGAAGAAGCCATAACAAACAGCGCTGGAGCTGGGGAAAGCTTCATTTCCAATGCTACTTTCTTTGCCAGTACCTGGCTGAAAGCCACCCTGTTTATTCATTTCAGTTTGAGTCATAATGACTCAACTCCCTCTTTAGTTCTTCCAAAGGTCAGTAACTTCCATACTTTCTCTTATGCATGCCCCCCTCCTCCCAACACTGGATTTCCTTCACTCTCTTGCTCCTGAATTATTGCTGCATTGTTCACAGCTACTCACTGTAGCAAAAAGTAACAATGGTACAGTGACTCATTAACACATCACTTAACATCGTTAGCTAAGCATGCCAATGCATCAAGCTGGAGTAAAGGGAAGGGATTCACAGAATGGTCCAAGAAGGGCAAAATAATAGCATGCGCAGCCTCCGAAAAGAGAGCCTCGCTTGGTAAACGTGATAGTGGTACAAGTGCTCTTATTTCTTTCCCCCCTCAATGGAGAGGGGGAACTGGTTAGCAGAGGGTTTGTTGTATTTTGCATCTTGTTTCTCCAGCATCCAACAAACTAGCTTTAAAGTCTAAGGCATTTAGATACCATCCTCCTCCTGGATTCTGAATGGGGCCTGCTGGCTGTGATAATAAGCTTTGTTACTTGCTAAGCTAAAGATCCTTTTCTCTGTGCAAGTGCATCTGTGCGAGAAACAGAGTAGCTGTGTCAGAATGGATGATCTCAGCTTCTTGAGTGCTTTTAATTGTATAGGCTAATCATCCTATACAAGCTGATTTAATTTATTCTCACTGACACCATAGGCCTCTATGTGGCACAAACAATAACCCTATATAACAATGCGTAAACACAAATATTAAGCACTTCTGGCATCATAACAGATGTGCATTGCAGGGGGCCTTCAAAGGTTCCTGAGATGGAAGCAGGAGGGGGTTCAAGCGGGTCAGCTTGTCACTAGGCATCAACCCACCATGAATCACTCTGGACAGAGACAGGTTTTATCCCTAAGACTCATAAAGATACTTCTGAAGAACACATCCTTCGCTTTTGCAATGGAGTGGGTTAACTGTGTAGTTGTTATTTGCAAGCATTTGCCAAGGGAAGAAGAATCCTGATGCATGCTAAATATCTTACTTGTGGACTGAGATTCAGGAAAATTGGGTTCAATCCTTGCCTTTGACACAAACTTCCTAACTGATGTTGGGCAAGTTGCTCAAAGCGAGTGGCAGGGAGCACTATCAAAGGTCATAATGTAGTTGGCAGCCCAGATCCTATTGACTCTCTGCTCATGCAAAAATGGACCCTCCTACACCGAAGCTGCTTATTAGGAGCTGGAGTTTTGAGATCTGTTAACTAGGGCCAGGGAGAGAAATTACACATAACCTGATACAAGTGATTGGGAACCAGTTCAAATATGTAACGCAACAGAAGCTCAGTGCACATAAGCTGCTTTCAAAGGCCAGGTATAGGCATTACACTTTTACTGGTATAAGTGATAGGAAACCAGTCACTTAGGGTTGTAAGGGACCTGAACAGATCATCAAGTCCCAACCCCCTGCCCTGGGCAGGAGCGAGTGCTGGGATCACAATACCCCAGCCAGATATCTATCCAACCTCCCCTTGAAGACCCCCAGGGTAGGGAAGAGCACCACCTCCCTTGGGAGTCCATTCCTGAGCTTGGCAGCCCTAACCGTAAATTAATGCCTCCTGATATCATGTCTGAACCTGCTCTCAGTCAATTGATCTGCACTCATAGTAACAGAACAGAGGTTTGGCACATGCAGACTGGTTTAAAAATGGCAGAACCTAGTCTAAGATTTGCCTCCCCCACCACAGGACAAGTGTGTGTTCTGGTTCCTACCAAACTAAACTATGCTGCTTACAAAAAAACCCGCTTAATTTAGATCAATTCTCCCTTGGCCTTTTTGGATGTCTGTACTTAGCCAAAATAGCTGAAACCAGTGTAAGATAAACTTGGATGGTTGTAGAATCAGACTTAACTGATTTAAGTTAGACTGGTTTATTGAACTTCTGTCACAGATCCCCTCCAGATTCAAGTTAATGCACAGTCCCCCAGGGACCCAGGATGTTTTGCACCTACCCCATAAACCTCCCTCACAGGATGGGTGGGCTAGCCTTGGCCCAAGCTGTCTTCCCCAGCCAAGTAGGGAGACTTGCTGTAGCCCGGGCCACTGCAAACACGTGGCTGCATTTCTGGAATAAAAAGTGAATGTCTGTTTACTTGCTTATCAGTTCAATCTATGCAGCTTAGACTAACCTGCAAAGATTGAATCAATTCAGCCTCAGGCTTTTTGACAGTCTGTACTTAGCCAAGATGCACACAGTACATGCCTGCTAGAGCTTGGAGGCTTTTTGCCTTAGCTGTAGCCATAAAGTTAGTTAGAGCCCCACCTTAAATCAAGCTCTACGCTGTGGGAAGGAGAGATTGATACACAGTTCCTGCCTTTAGTTTCCTCCCAATCACAGGCTGATGTTGTGGCTGACTCTGAGGAAGAGAGAAAGCAGAATGGGATGCAGATGTGCATGTGGACACACATCTTAAAAATCTCCAATTACGGTTAAATAATTTTGCTTCCTCCTTTGAGTGAGTGGTCATAGCCACATCATCACTATGTGACTTCAATGAGTATTAACACACCTGGACATAGGTCTTGGAGGAGTCCTTAGGCAAACAGCTACTGAAGAATAGCCTTAACACTGGAGCATCAGGATTTCGGGGGCAGGGGGTACCTCAGTCACCCACCCCTAGTTATGGTACTAGTGAAGGTGTAGGAGACCATGAGTGAGATGACATGCAAGTCTTTATTGTCCCAGTGAGAGAATACTCTACCAGCAGGATGACATCCCACAGAGACCTGAAGAAATGTTGAAAGCTGACTTTGAAGGCCAGCAGACCAGATAACATGAACTGCCTCCAACATCAGGGCACAGCTGAAGGCATCAAGGTTAGTGTGGCTACATCAGAAGGGCCAGACAGGAACCCTGCAGTCATTGATATGGGAAACAGGAGGCTTGGGAAGAAATAGTTGAAGGCCAGGTTTCTCAGGAGCCTCTGGCCTTTGACAGATCTGTAGACAGAATGAAACTGTGCCCTGATGATTTTACACTGAGATAAGTATCTCCACATAAAAAAATACTGTGGGCTTTTTGTTTTGTTTTTTTGCCGTGAAGCAAAGCTTAGGAGTTTGTCGACTCTGTCCTACTTTAACTCTAGGATTTTCTGACTTTTTGTGATTCTAATTGGCAGCCTTGATGTTGAATTAACAGGATCTTTTGGTGTTTAATATCCTTTTTTAAATAATGAAAAAAAAAGTGAAAGCAGAAATTGGCTGTGCTTAATCACGTTAGCTTTAAATGGTTCCAATTAGGCTTTGAAGTTCACATCTCACTTAAATGATAGGGTTAGAGGAGGGCCGAGTTCTCATCCTTGTGGCTTTGCCTCTGTTGCTTGGCTGGGCAGTGTACAGTAATGTAAGTTAAAAGAGCAGCAGGT
>NW_017729001.1:23827197-23832312 GCF_001723915.1 Gavialis gangeticus
GGTTCCAATTAGGCTTTGAAGTTCACATCTCACTTAAATGATAGGGTTAGAGGAGGGCCAAGTTCTCATCCTTGTGGCTTTGCCTCTGTTGCTTGGCTGGGCAATGTACAGTAATGTAAGTTAATAGAGCAGCAGGTGTATGTACATTGTAGCATTAAGACTACCTTACATGAAATGAAATTTTGGAATTTGCAGAAGATTGCAAAATACAGTAAAAATTGTGGAGTGACCCTCTTGGAAAGGAAGGATACTGTTCAAGAGACTTATTCCTTTTGAGAGTGGCATTTCTAAAGAGCAGCCCATACTCAAACCAAGATAAAGTAGCCGTACCAACGTAATCATATTCACAACCTATGCTGAAGCTAGCTAGCAATCCTGAATTAATGCAGCAGTAGACACTGAGGTCCTGTCCAAGGCCTATGATGAGGACTGGAGGGAGGATGGTTTGCTTTGGGAAGTGTCAAAAATAGTACTGTGCAAGACAACAGTACAGCTGCCAGCTATGCTCCCCGCCTCTAGTTCAAAAGACAGCTAGTGAAAAGGAACAGCAGACCTAGACTGCTAAATAGCAGGCTCCCAGAAGCATTGATCTTTATTGTGAATGCTAGCAACATGCCGCTGACCCAGTCGTGGAAATGTGGATAGCCAGGTGATGTCACGATGACCCAAGTGGAAAACAGCCTAACAGGAGATCTGAAAAAGTTTAAAGGACTCCCACCAAGTCTGCAAAAGACAGCTGCCTTAGGGCTGCCTGTGAGCAGCCAACAGGGAGAGAAGTGACTTAATGTCATCTTCTTTGATAGCAAATCCAAGCATGAGGTCAGAAGCAGTGTGAAACTAAACTGTCTCTTCCTTTCATTCCCTGTCCCACTTCCTTCCTCCCTTTCCCTTGTCTCATCTCCCATTTCTTTATAGTATTTCTTCACCTTATAGCAGGGGTTCTCAAACTGTGGGTCGTGATGCCCCCCCAGGGGGTGGGAGGTCGCAGGCAACTTAAAAGCGGGCCGCAAACTTCCCAGGGGGTATACACGGCGGCACGAGGAAGCGATGCGTGGCGGTGGTACGCAGCGGTGGATGGTGGCAGTGGCTGCCACGTGCGAGCTCCCCGTCCCCCGTCACCATCATACAGCACTCGGGGTTGCGGTATCACAAAGTTTGAGACCCCTGCCTTATAGTATTAAGATCATACTAATAATTAGCAGTTTTTCCTCAGCCACGGATGTCTCTATTCAGCAGATCTAACCTCCCACATCAAGAAGCTTCATGCACCATTCATTGCAAGTTTATCGCTTGAAAAACAAAAGGCAGGCAGCCAATTCTAAGTGGATGAAGTCATTACGCTTTCCCCATATAAACTTACAGTGCATCCTATTAGAGTAATAGAGATATAGATGGGTAATCAGTGATGACTTGCCTCTGTTAAAGAGACTGAAACTTGTAATCAAAATAATTCAGGACCTGTTCAGCTTTGGTGCTGACTAACAAGAGGCAGACTCCACACCCTAATGAAAAAGATCAAAGGCACTGTAGGCATTAATGAATGTTAAGCAAAAAGAACAAACGTTTAATACAGAAGGAACAAAAACTCAAGGCACTTGGGTCTGGCTCTGAGATCTTTCAGGTTTTATGCGGTTTACACTGCAGTCGTATCAAAGGGACTGTTACTTTATGGCACAAGCGAAACAGCAGACGCAATCGGTTTAGCCTCACAGTGCTTCTGTTGAAATCAGTAGGAGTTTTACTATTCACTCCATCAGGAGCAGGGTAAAGACAATGCTGAGCCCTTTGGGGCTACTAAATGTCATCCTAAATGACATCCTAAATGTAACAAGAGGCTTTATTTCCATTGTGGTACAACATGACTTGTCTCAGAAATTTCTTCGGAGGAAGATAGAACAGAACCCAGTTCCTTGTGCCATACTGCTCATCGGTGATAGAAAAATTATTTCATAACCAGTGAGACAATCAGCTGATGTCCTGAACCAGGGGATTTGATAATACAGCTTACCAAGCACAATGTCAAATGTCATAATATGATCATAAATAGTTATAATGAGGTATTATTTAGATTGCAGTAATGCCTTCTGGGTCAGGTTTTCATCATTTATAGGTTGCTGAGCTAAACACACAGAGAAGTCATGAGCCCTCAAGATTTTACCATAAACAACAGAGTGGGAGGGCACCTGTGAAATGATGCTGGGCACTATTATTAGCAGTAGACACACCCCACCAATGGCCTAACAAAGGTCATTTTTTCCTATAGACATCACAATACAGGAGGATTTTAAGCATGCCTTAGAAGGAGGTCAAAGTGGTGTGTTTGGGGATGTTTATAAAGACTGCCATACAGGCTGCATGGAAAAGCTGGGGGGTTTGTCTTTAAATTTGATAAATGGATGGTGAAGACTAGCATCACTGGAGGATCTGTGCTGCGATCAAGATCTCAGTAGTATATGAGATGATGGAGAGATCAGGGACAGGCCATGCTGGACTTGGAAGTGAAGACAAATAGGTTGTGTTTGGCATAGTGAAAAGGGAGGAGCCCAAGGAGGGATTAATGAAAGAGATGCAATGGCCAAAGTGAGGAAATAAGGTAACAACTTTTGAAGTACTGTTATGTAAGTGAGATAAGATAGAAAGGACAGTGTTGCAGTCAAGACTTGTAATGAAGAAATTTGTATAAGAGTCTCAGCTGCAAGGGCAGAAGGAAAGGCTAGATCTTAGAGATATTATGCAAGAAGGCAAGTCAACCTTTAGGCAAATTTGGATGTGAGGGCTTGGAGAAAGGATCAAGTCAAATATAAAGTCCAATTTATAGGCCTGAGTGACAATGAAGAGAGCGATGTAATCTATGATGACTGAAAAAGGAAGGAAGAGGCGGGACTTGATGATGAAAATTGAAGAGCTCAGTCCTGTTCACATTCAGATTAAACGAGCAATTGGACTTCCTTAAGACAGGGTGAGATCTTAATTGAGACGGAAGAAGAAATTCCTTTGCAAAAATCCAAAAGGAAAGTTTAAAAACAAAAAAGAAGTTCAGGTTTTAAATATAAATCAGGACTTTTTTGTGTTTCAGTCACTCTTAGTCACTGTAGCTGAGACTGAAGAAAACCAAGACTCTTCTCCCCCTGTGTATTATCAACACAATTGATTACATCTCTTCAACCCCCCTGCAGGTGATAGGGCTACATCGGTGTCGCAGAGAGCCACGGCTTACACTGGTGCCACTTAGCCTTCCCTGTGGAACTTGCATTGGTGACAGTGGGGCCCAAAATGGGGAGAACCCATCTGATTTTTAGGTGGAGGTGGAAAAGCTGGAAGATAGAAATAGGTCACTGTAAATGTAGGATCAAAGCATTTGTTGCTGAAATCAGACAGCCAGTAAGCATGGAGTCACATCATGACATTTGTTTTATATATCTATTTGATATATCCCTTTGCAAAATCATTGTATGAGTCAAAACTCTCCTTTGTGTGGATATGCTATATTAGTTGAGAATGTATTTGATAGTGAGGTTTGAAATATGGGGGGACTCGGGGGGAGGGGATGAGCCCCTCCATAAGATATGAGACACCTCCCCCGCTTAAGAGATGAAACCCCCTGCCCCACCCCATGCCTAACCAGCTCGGGTAGTGGCGGCTCCTTCTGGCTTCCAGCTGCCGCTGCCACAGCCCTCCGGTCTCCCAAAAGCCAGCGTGTAATTCAGACCCTGTTTGGTAGCTGCAGTTTTTATGTGGAGAAACCAGGAAAAAGTGAATTACTAAAAAAGAGTTGTTTTCTAAATAATAATATCATGAACAGTGGAACACGGGATTGCTGAGACTGTTGGAACTGAGCACTAAGTCCCTTCCCCACCCCTTTGTTTTTCATTGTTAAGAAGGGTGGAAGTATGAGGCATTGCTTTTTAACCTCTGGAGACCTGGAACAAATTAATGTGGCACACTGAACTATTTGGAGTGATACAGCTGCAGAAAAGAAATTCTTTGGAAGAGGTGCATGCTGATCCTATGAGATCAAGGACATGTACTTCACAATACATCATTCCTTGTGCAAAGGATTTTTTTTAAAGGAAAAAACGGGAATTTCAGGAGCTAGAGAGAGATAATAGAAAGCCCTGGTCTCAACAATACACTGCAGGTTGAGAAACTGTATATTAGGTATCAAACTTTGAAAGAACATAAAAGTAGATACTCTTCCTTCACTCCAAATGCTTGCTTCTGAATTTGTAATTGCAGTAATTATCACCTTTGTTACTTGTTGACATACAGTTAGCTAATTGTGCATGCAAGCCTGCATGTTTGTAGGAGCACCAGCCTCTACAGTTGGTGCCTTATATTTTCATTTTGCACCAAAATCTAGTCATTGAAACACGGGACAGGAAAGCTGGAGATTTCTGGATCCTAACACACGCTGAGTCACTGACTGACTCCATCAAGACACACAATCTCTTTATTAAGGCATTAAGTTGAACTAGCTATTTTTATTCTGGGACCAGTGCAGCCCAGACAGATATTCCCATGAATGTTCACAGTTTCAGAGAAGATGCAACTTTAGTGCAAAAGTGAGGAATTCCACTATATAACAAAACTGATTTTTTTTTGTCAATGTTTTGGCATAAATAAAACTCTGCTACAGCTTCTTTGCTATTTCATCTTTCAGGATTAAGTGGTGAGTTATAGTAATACAATCTGTTTTCTTTCAAAGCAGGAAAAAACTAGGTTGATTGTTGTGTTTCTAGTTATGAAGACATCATAGTTCATCTCCATTTCCTTCTCATCTGACCTGTCC
This sequence comes from Gavialis gangeticus, assembly GCF_001723915.1. Classification (NCBI taxonomy): domain Eukaryota; kingdom Metazoa; phylum Chordata; order Crocodylia; family Gavialidae; genus Gavialis; species Gavialis gangeticus. The sequence goes on from NW_017729001.1 coordinate 23,831,987, forward strand.
TGGACGAATACTGAAAAACAGGGACTGATTTGACCTGAGCGTTAGTGAAAAATAAGCTGAAAAAGGAACTTAAATGGTGAAGGTACTAAATTCAAAGGTCAGAAGCTACTGACAGCAACAATGGAGCAAATACAATGGTTGATGCTGATTTACACTAGTGAAAATGTGACCAGAATCTTGCCCAGTAACTCTTAAGTGATGGTAGGATTATTCTGTGTTGATAATGATTGAATGATGTTTGACCAGAAACATACTGGCTAAGTACAGACAGTCAAGAAGCCGAAGGCTGAATTGATTAATGGCCATAACCTTTGGGATGGCTGATT
>NW_017729001.1:23837312-23845316 GCF_001723915.1 Gavialis gangeticus
TGAGGCCCCTTCCAGCCCCTAATATCTATGAAATCTATTAAATCAATATTCGCAAGTTAGTCTAAGCTGCGTAGACTGAACCAATAAGCAAGTGAGCAGACATTCACTTTTGATTCCAGAAATGCATCCCCATGCCTATCGTGGCTCATGCCAGGTGGCAGGGAGGGTGGTGCTTGGCTGGAGCAGATAGCTTGGGGCAAGCATAGCCCACCCACCCTTTGAGGAGGGGTTTTTGGGGGAGGTGCAAAGCATCCTGGGATGCTGGGGACTGTGAGTTAACCTGAATCTGGAGGAGATCTGTGACCGAAGTTCAATGAACTGATTTAACCTAAATCAGATAAGTCTGATTCTACACAGGTTCATAGATCGTTAGGGGCTGGAAGGGACCTTGCAGATCATCTGTGTTACAGATTTGAACCAGTTTCTGATCATTTATATAGGTGTATGTTTAACTTCTGTCCTTAGTCACTGTATTCACTATCCTCCTCCTTAATTGCACTCTCTGGGTTAAGGAGAACAACACACGGAAAAAACAGACATATGAAACACTGGTACAACCAGGACCATGAGTGACTGGTGCCTCCTGAATCTGGGGTGGCCCCTGCAGAAGCCACTGATAGCAGCAGCCCTGTCAGAGGGGGTGCCAGCTCTACTGACAGCATCAGTGTTGGCCATCGTGGGGGGCACCAGCCCCTTTGGGGGCGGGGGGGGGCACATACACCCCCATACACCCCCTACCAGTCACCTATGACCAGAACTGAACTATCTAAATAACACAAAGTCATAGCTTCTTACTACATATGCTATGGGTTGATAGCCCAGATACCTCTACACTGTCATTTGGAGGACATGGACACAACGTGCATATCTTTACTTACTTTAGGAGGAAAAGTCCATATTAGGTCCTGGATCTGCTGGGACCAATCTGTTTTCCACTATATACATCTATTTCTTCCCCTTGTGTTACAGACACTCAGTAACTACGTGTATTCCAGCTACATCCTCACACACAAAATACAGTGACTAGATTAAAAGCACTCATGTTCTTTTGGCGATACAAATGGAATCAATACTGCTTCAAGGACTCCAGAATTTGGTCCATTATTATCCAGAACTAAGTATGTAACTGGCTGGCTGGCTTCAAAATAGTCCAAGATGTACGAGGGGGCTCTATTCTGAAGAGATGACTGTCTTAACCACTAAGCATTGAAGAAGGCTCGATACAGAAGAATATGGAAGAGGCTCAGAATAGGTCAGATCTTCAGCTTGTATAAATCAGTGTAACTGCATTGATACGGGAGGATCAATGCAGATTTTTGCCAGCCAGGATCTGGCCCTACACATTTGTAGACCCTTCCAGAGTAGTTTGTTTTCGGGTGCTTTTTTTGGTGGGAAAAAAGGGCAATTAAGTGAAAGGCTGTTTTCAGATGCCTTGGAACAATGGCACAAAGTCATGAGTTGGGCAAAGGACACGAAAGCTTGGGTGGAGCAGGAGGAACAGGGGTAGGGTGTGGAGTCGGATGATTGTAAAGCTTCAGGCAGGGATGATATACACTGTACAGTTATTACAAATGGTTGTTTTTAATTAAGTTTAATATCTGTTTAGTACCATTTTATACTTTATAGTCTCTCTGGGTTATCTACCTGAGCCAGATTATATTAGACATACCGGTTTTTGCAGTTCTTTATATCATTGAGGCCAATCTTTCTTGTCCGTGTCATGCTTACTTTAGGGTGTGTGGCCTAATTAATAGGTGGAGTTGTTGAAAGGAAAAAACAGAGGCAACCTCCATCTCTCTCTCTGTTTGACATGGACAAAATTCTTCATTGACAGAAAGATGTGCTTTGACATCCAAACAACTGCAACATCTCAGCTCTGTTTGTGAGCCTCCTAGATGGTACTAAGGCCTGGATAGCCACAGATGATGTGCAGCAAGGCCTTATCTAAAAGCAAAATAGTATTGTTGTTCTTTAATACAAGACACCATGAGCCAAATCATGTTCTTCCCAACTGTTTAGAATAATTTGTTAGAAAATGGTGAAGAACAAGATATTAACAGTTAACAATCAGTTTATATTTAATTCTAGCCAGGAAAGTCCTCTGGTATCTCACAGTATGGGTCTCTTCACAACTGGAAGGGTCTACATTTATTTATTTATTTATTTATTTATTAATTTCATGTCTTGGACCAAATCAGTCCCAAATTCTATCGACTGAGCCAAGCTCAACTGTTCAAATTTGTGTGATGCTACCACCAGCGAGTATCCTACCTCTTGGGGCTCCAGGTACTCCCAAATCCATGGCAGGATCCTATTTGCAAGCCCCAAGCCTGGAATTCGGATGCCTCCTAGTCTCACTTGTCCCTAGCCAAAAGGCCAAATGAGTGAGCTAGAGGGAAAGCCCGAGAGCAATCCCCCATCATCATACATTGTGTAGCCAAGATCATCACATTTGGAGGTGTTTTGTAGACTCTTACAGAGGTCAGCCTGCCTGCAGCGCAAGGGACAGGCCTTTCCCCTCTAACTACACCCAGTCATTCAAGGCCAAGAAGAAGAGCATCTCCCCTGCCAGGCAAGTAAAACCACCTAGGCTGAAAACCACCTCATTGCATATCCCCTGGCTTTTCCCCCTTCCTTCCCTGAATGGGTCTGCCTCTGAAGCTCAACAACTGCTGCAGACAAAGCTGTGACTCTGCTACTACTATGGCAGGTTTATATTGGGTGTAGCAATTGGATCACAGGAAGGGGAGCTATGAGCTACATATATTCATTGCTCTGGATATATTTTGATTTTAGCAGACCAGGACTTTATTAGAAATGATACTATTCTAGGATGCGCTCTGGAAACTGTTTATGAAATCAGGAAAAGAATTTTTAAATCATCTGGACAAGAAACAAAACCTGAAGACGTGTTTCAGGTGCATGGCTCCTATTTCCAGTTTCACCTGTTACAAGCCTACAGGAAAAGGACTAGTCAGTTCAGAAATATCTCAGTTCACTCCACCAAACCAAATGCCAGCTGTTTTCCAAAGGGTGAAGCTGATTTTGTTTGTATGGGGAACTAGTGCTTTAAGTGAGGGCATTTTTAGTGTTTTATGTTGTAATAAAACATAGCTTTGATCTACAGAAAGACTACCCAGAGGTATATGATTTTAGAGGCCCACAGAGACAATCTGCTGATTTTTCAAATGACAGATTTTGCAGAAAAATGCATTGCAAGGAACCCAGGGTGAAACTTTTCCAGATTAGTATGTACTTTTTAAAAACTATAATGAACAGTCTTCTACTGTACCTAAATCTGTCCATGTTTACTAAAGCGAGATAAATGAGCATCTGTTCCAAACTCAGCGTGTCTTTTATTTGTTAATAAAATACCTCTCAATTATCTACAAACCAGGCATGCCTCTGTTCCCAACAATACTATGGGAATAATAGCACTTTCCTGCCTAATAGAGGTGCTTTGAAGATTATTATATTAAGCACCAGGTTCAGGTCTCGTGGCAATGGGAGGCACTGAAGTATTTAAGATAAACTCATGGACTAAAACGTATAAGTTACTGAGCTGTGCTTACAGCCTCACAGCATTGGGCCCTGAACGGGGACATTTGACCCTGAATCAAATCTGTTATGTGCTGAGTAGTGTAAAGTCCTGGAATATATTTTAAAAGGGATTAATTTTAGGCCATTACTGTACCTCTATTTAATTTTCACCTGCTCTTAAAAGAGGTTGAGCTAGACACTGCTGAGTGTAACTCTTAATCATCCCATAGGAAATATGGAAGCCAGCAAAGCTAATGAACTATTCGCTTCCTCCCCTGGTCCCAATTTAAACAATCTCATAAACTTGGAAATTTGCTTTTTGCTGTTTGCAGTATGCGCTTCTGCACACAATCAAGGCAAGGCGGTAATTTGGGGCATGTGGGGAAGAGGAGGGGGACGGAGGCACTTCCTTTCCTTAAAATAAAACCATACTGTTAAACCCCCCTGGGTAGTTCCTTGATGTATTTGCTGCATATACAAAGCGCAAGGTTTAAGGATTTAATCACTGTCTTTTACGAAATCCCCATGCTGAACAATGACCATCTATAATATTTTCATACTCCAAAGATTTGTACACTAACAAATTATAATGGGGGGCAGTGTTTTTCATGCACATAGGCTGAAATGTGAGTTGATTACAGCACTTTTGGTACCATGAAGAAGAACAGATAGTAAAAAATAGCAGGCAAAGGGTCAGCTGGCCACTGTCTTTGTGTTTCTGTGAGTTTTCTTTTCTTTTTCTTTTGAGGAGAAAGGGTGAGCTCCAAGCTGAAGGGACCCTTTTCTCCCCATCAAAGACAGAAACAATTGTGCATTTCAAAGGAATCTCCTTGCTCCCAAGTCCAAGAAGCTTTTTGTTATGCAAATGAAACCAACTTTTCTTATTTGTCTTTAAATGGTAGGTTGCAGTTATGTCTGTTGTGTTAAAAAACATCAAGCAAGGAAACAGAATGTCAAAGCCTTTTGCTTTCTCCATCCTGCTGCAGACATGGATAGTTTTCATTAAGGTTGCATTTCAAACAGTGGTTGTTTGATACTGTAAACACTCAGTAGCCATTAACATGAGCCTACAAGGAGGCAGAAACATCCAGTCAAACAGAGATTGCCCGATTGAAGAAGAGGGATGCTAACAACCATGTTTATTCCCAGCAGTCTACATAAAGTCACCGTGTCACTCATCCGTTAACTAACTCAGCAGTGATCTAAGGACCTGCTGAAAAGCCAAAGGAAGTCAAGAGGAGTCTCTCCATTGACATCAACTGTGGATTAGGGCATGCTGGATTAAGCAAAGGGCTGTTCTTAACCCTGCTACTAAGAAGGAAGGGTAGAGATGCATCTCATAGATTAACTGGATGAGAGATGCATAAGATTTTGTGAGAGCTCACATCCCTCTGCTACCAAGATTACTCTCTGCTTCAGTTGTGTCCCCTATAAAAAGGGGCCAGGGCATCGGGTAGCACATGCCCACCCACCTTGGGAAAGTGTTTCGAGATGTGGAGAAGAAACGTGCCGGCTGTTATTTCAGTGCCAGCTGCAATTCTAACGAAACAAAGTACAGCCCCATCGATAGCAATTCCTTCTAGGTTGCAAAGACAAACAGTAGGGTGACCTCTGGGCTCATGGGTCCCTATTTCTGAGCTCCCATTGGCACCGATCCAGGGACAGAGTTTGTGCAATGAATACTATAACTTGAGCTTTAAAAAAGAAATTCTAAAAACTTGCTTTGCCTTTTTCAACATCTTTATGCTTCGAGGAAGCCAAAATACACTAGATAGGATGTCACTGCTTCCTTCCCATAGCCATTGCTCCATATAAGCCTCATCCCAGATCTCTGTCGGCTAATGCCACGCATGTGTGGACTCCTTTTACCATTGGTGGCAGTTCCATAGATAGAGGGTTTGCGAAACAACCCTGGCGATTGTTTTGTTTCAGCATTAGTTCCAATAGATGCAAACAGGATATGGCTTGGCTGCCCATCATAATTACAGACTAAAACTAACAAACAATGGGGTCAAATTCTTACAACCCTTACTCTTCCTGAGAACTACCAAACTCCTTGAGAATAACAATCCCACTGATTGCCGTGGGCTGCTTGCAGAGCAGGATATGACTAATGATGGAACAATATTGCCAATTATTACTTTAAGCAGAGATTGCAGAATCTGGCCCAAGGAGACTGCCATAAAAATACTTTTTTTCAGCAGGCATGATGCATCAGTCAGTATTTCATACTACAAAAAGGGGGTGGAAGTGTATTCATTATGTTCCTTGAAATGTTGGTATTATTGCTGCTTGTAGATCAAGAACCAGGAGTAATTTTTTTCATTTTTCCAAACCGTGAACCAAAGAGCAGTTGAAAATCAAGTTAGCCTGCAAAGGCACATCCCTTCAAAGCCTAACCACTGTAAGCTACCAAGCTGTATGCTTCATTTACAGCAGGGGAGTTCCAGCTTCTACAGCAGTGGGCTGGGTGCTTGTGACCCAGCCGTACCACAGGCCACCATTCCTGTCCAAAAAGAGATGGGGGAAGGAAGATGGCTGCCTGTGTCAGAATAAGGGGTGAGGGTGGAAAGGGCGAGAGGAAGGGGCTGGGGCTGTGGCTGTGGAGGGCATCAGCAGCATGACTCAGGATACCAAAGGGGACACATAGGCTAGGGACAGAAATTACACATAAACCGGTATAAGTGACTGGAAACTGGTTCAAATCTGTAACACAACAGACGTTCAGTGCACATAAACCACTTTCAAAATGGCTGAAACTGGTTTAAGATCAGCTTGGATGGTTGTAGTATCAGACTGAATTAACTTTAGTTAAATCAGTTTATTGAACTTCTGTCCCAGATCCCCTCCGGGTTCAAGTTAACTCCTAGTCCCCCAGCATCCAAGGATGCTTCGCACCTCTCTGAAAAACCTCTCCTCACAGAGTGGGTGGACTAGCCTTGGCAGAAGCTGTCTGCTCCAGGTGAGCAGGGAGGCGTGCTGTAGCACCCCGGCTTCTAGCCTGGGCCACTGCAGGCAAGTGGCTGGATTTCGGGAATCGAAAGCGAATGTCTGTTCACTTGCTTATCAATACAATCTACGCAGCTTAGACTAACTTTCCAAAATTGAACCAATTCAGCTTTGGGCTTTTTGGCCATCTGTAATTAGCCGAAGGGCTGAGCTCCTTACTGCTGATTTTCCCATTTCAGAAGTTGGATATGGGTCGTGGGCTGTACGCTGAGCACCACTGATTTACAGCATTCAGAATAACCGTGTAGTAAACACCTCTATTACATTAAGCCGCAAGATTGAATTGCTTTTTTATAAGCTTACCTTTGTTTTCCTGCTTAGTCGGCTGACTGATTCAAGGATCCCAGAAATAGAGATCTGGTATGACACGTATGCTTGCATAATAATTCCCCCCCCCCCCTTTCCCCCAGTTGCAGAGTTGTAGATAACCCTGCTCCATTCCCCAGGTGGCTGCACTTCAGCAATTCTGCATGTATTTTGAAAACCACTTTGGAAACCTTCGGGAAGAAAGTCATTTAAACAAAGTATGTTGCTCGGTATCAGCGGGGAAGTTTGTCCACGTAAACTGAGAACAGGACGAGGGGCCTGATTTTTTTCTTTTTTTGTAAGAGGAATAATTTACAGTAGATAAACGTGGAGGGAGGACAGGGAGGCAGGAAAGGTGGGTTCCTTCTCCAGCTCTGGGGGTGGGGAGCAAGTTGCAATGGGTTACAGTACTGACACAGGGGTGACGCCTTCCAGGATCCAGATTATAATAATACACTAATAAAAAATAGCAAATAGTTCTTTAACTTGCCCTCCAGTCTCTGCCATGGCAGCTCCTTTGGGATTGTCAGTGACTCCTCGCTTCCCTTCCAGCTGCTTTGTTCACCCAGCACCCTTGTATTCATCGCTCCCCAGGCCTCTGCTTTTTCCCTCTAATGACCCTGATACCTCCTGAAAGAATCTGTCATTTGTAGCTGTTCCACTCAATCTACAAAGATGCCTCCCCACCTCCCACTGTTTTATGTGCTACCGCTGTGTTGGAAGGGCTTGGGGATCTCAGGCACATCTTGCATCCTTCCCTTCCCCAACACACGCTTTAACTGCAGCAGATTCACAGCTTTTCATGCCTGGTGCCAGGTGTGTAGGTGTATGGGGTGGGGGAAGGGGAAAGCAAACTCCGGTCCACACTTGATTTATTTGCTTTTTCCCTTTGAAACTATAGATCTACACAGAGAATCTTTGTATGTGGGCAATGGCCTAAAAAGGCAAGGAATCACAAGCATTACAATGACCTCTTCATAAAATACTCCCCAAAAGTGGTTTAATAGCAAGGTTTATATAATTTACAGAAAGGGGGGTTATAATTAGCAATGGGTGAGCTTCGAAAGGCTTGGGTGCTTGCTTCCTATGAGACCTCAATGCTCAATGCTCATTCTGGCATGCATCCAGGAGGGGCCAGCAGGGAACGGC
>NW_017729001.1:23845327-23851106 GCF_001723915.1 Gavialis gangeticus
CAGGTCCCTTCCGACCCTAGAAACTATGAAACTATAGTTCAGATGCTCCGAACTATCCAGTCCCCTGCTGGAAACTTCACAGGAACATACCCAGTGATTAAACTTCTTGGATACCTCTTAGTTTGGATCAGGCCAGAAATAGGGAGAGTACATGTAGGAATGCCACCTCTTTCCATCCCACCTGGAAGCCAGAATAACCAGGGCACGTGGAGATGTAAAATAACATGGCGGAAAGGTCATGCTAAGTTTTACACACTTCATAAATGGTCCGCTTGAGTTCACTTTGAGTTATGGGAAATTTCAGGTCAGGGCTTTTCTTTTGCTCTTGTATCTGAACGGGTTACTCCTCTTTAATTCTAGTCGGGTTCAAATAACAGTAGCTTTTCATGAGAAGAAACCTTATAACCATTGTAAAGTGAGAGCAGAGTTTAATTAACTTGGGAGCTGTGCCTGTGAACAAGAAAGTGAACTCAGTGGTGGGGCTTGTTACCCAAATATACAGCTCCTGCTACGGCAACTGCATGCAAAAATGTGGTAAAGCGTAGTATTAGTATTTCATGTCAGCTCCACAGCCAGCACCCAAGGAGTTTTTAAAAAGCAGCTAAAGGATTTAGGAGCGCAAGGCCAATGGAAGTGTGACTCAAGCTTCTAAACCCATTGGGTATTTTTGAAAACCTCTCCCCAGAAAGCTAACATGCATACATAAATTCGCTGTAGTGTCTTGAGAGCGGAGCCTTCCTGGGATTGTACATTTATAAAAGGCTTAAGGCCCTGAATCAGCAAAGTACGTAAGCATGTACCTAACTTTATTAAGAGCGCGGGCTGTTTTGCTGAAACCAATGGGATTACCCACATGCTTAAAGTTAAGTGTTGGGCCTAATCCTTTGGGATTTATGCACATAAAACCTGCATTCACCTCACTGGCAGCTATGCACACACCAGCATGACAAGAGCAGGCTCAAATTTGCATCTTAAAACCTACTAGAAAACAGGAATGGAATAAGCAGCCAAGAAAGCAGAGCTCCAATAAAGATGAACCCACTCTACAAAGTCCAATGCCACCTTTGTAGATGAAATACAAGATATTCTGAGCCACTTTATGACACAGACTGAAAGTTTCAGAGATGAGTTAGGCTGGTCAACGTTGTACTTGTTTCTCATTAAGCCATATGATCGTATATTTATTCTATCAAGAACAGGATAGCTGTATACTGTGTGCTGGGAGCAGGGAGGTTGCACTGTTTTAACTACATAATTTTCTAAACTGCTCCTAAAATCTTCTAATAGAAGAAAAATGTTGATGCGTTCCTAGAAGCCCAAACCCAGGGACCCTCCATGAAATGTTAATACTTTTGGAAAGGTTGCCAACAGTGTCTTCAAATACTAAAATGGTATATCAGTGACAGGCACAGAGGAAGGGAAGATAAATCTAGCAGCAATGGCTTGTCTAACTACTAGAAATAGTCAAGGAAGAAAAGGAATGAAATACTGAAAAATATGGACGTTTAAAATAACGGACATGGAAAATAAATAATGGACATGGAGAATAAAATAATTCTCCATCTTTTCTGAAGCAGGACAATATTCAAGGGAAATAGTTCGAGCAAAAAAGAACTGGAAAAGAATTCAATGGAGTTTTGCCTATTTTTCCCCAGTGTGAATTCACAGTTCAACCAACATTTCATCCACAGTGCAAAATCCATTTGAAACAAAATTAACTAGATACGCTAAAAAAATAAATAGATGAAAAAGCAGATAAGTGTAGAGGAGAGTCGAATCAGCGTCACAGGTCCAAAATTTCAACATCTTGCTTTACCGTTTTATCAAACAATTCTAGGGGCTCAAGGATTCAATTTCTGCAACTGGTTGAAAGAGAACCCGATCTCCAACACTGATACAGCAGCACTCCTATTATGAATTCGCATGGACGGGGGTCAACCCCCCCTTCCCCCCCCCATAAGGGAATAAGGTAACATCCAAACAAAGTGAAACCAAATCTTGCTTCTCTGTAAGAAAGAATCCTTCTCGGTTAACCCTCTGCAGTTCAGTCCTGATGTTCTCCTGTGCTTATCAACACCCTGGGCAGCTCCGAAATTGGGACCTATATTTCCCAGCCCACTAAACCCCCTCCCCCCACCCCACAAAACACACATTTTGTAAAAGTTTTCGATGTACCTTTAACGAAAAAAATGTGCAAAACTGCTATAGTTAGTAGCCAGCATCCATGTGGGCAGATGAGACTTGGGTGGGGAAGGTGGGAAGAGAGCAGTAGGTGCAGTTGAAGCAAGACCAATCAGCAGTGGAAGAAAGGGAAAAGGGAAGTGTTGCAGATTAGCGAAGGAAGATGAGCTAGATAGGAAAAAACGAAGAGGGCACTCTGGACTTCACTCTGCATGTTGTTATGCATCCTCTGTTCCCAGTGGCGCTGCCGTATTAGTCCCGGAGAAGACGGGGAGTCTGTGCTTTCTGAACAAATATTACCACTGATTGCAAACTTTTCAGTGGAACGTTTTACTGCCAGGAAACACCGGCTTGTTGATACAGGGGCATTCTGCAGGAATGTCAGTTTGGAAAAAAATAGATATATTTAAAAAAATAAATAAGTAGAGCATTTCAGTAAAGTTCCTCTCCTGTTTCGACATGCAACGTTTTGATCTTTCATTTTGAAATGACTTTTGGTTTTAAGCTTATTTTATATTGCTTTATGAATTCTAGCACGGCTGAACGTTTGTTAAAAGTTGTAGCTGAAAGTATTTTGATTCATCCCAAATGGTCTTTTTTTAAATGTCGTTTCACAGCAATTTTTGAAAGCCAGTGTTTCAATCTGATTTGGAGTCAAAATAAATGGCAAGAGTGTGAATTTTCTGTGACAGAGGTCTAAAGGAGAGATGAAACCTCACCTAGACCCACTGAGGTGACAGACTTTACTGGGAGACCCCTTGACTTTTTAACAGGTTGTATTAATGGGGGAGTGGAAAGAAGAAATGAATTGCAAAGCACTTTTCTTTCAACAGATATGCTACATGAAAACTCAACCTTGCCTTTGATGTGCATGCAGAACTCTCAACAGCTGCACTTTTGGTTGTGTAAGGAAGGCAAAACAAGGCCCCAAAAACTGCACGCCTGGGTCAAATTCTGATCTCCGGCACATCAGCTTAATCCAAAGTGACACCACTGATTTCTCTGTATAACTGCACAGAAGTCTGTAATTCCACGCTAAGGTTCAGCATATACAACATTAACAAACCACAAGAGCCTCGTTCTTGTGATTTATTTTTATCGTGAAGGTCCCTTGGCAGAATTAAAGCTTTATTATGTGCCATTTCCTAAAGATATCCATTACAGCAGAAAAGGAGGAAAGAGAATAGTTTGAAATAAGTTTTATTACAATAACATCTGAAATGCCGAAGCCACGGCCTGTCTGTTCCACAAACCTTATCCCATGTCTCTCCTACTCAAGTGTGAAGCAACAAAAATTAAATAAAAGCAAAAAAACTCAGCAGCATTCAAGGTGAACAGTCTAGCAGGCTCCAAGTTGTTCAAGAGGAAAAAAAAAACATGCTTAGATTGGTATTCAGTCTGATTTCATCCTGGAGTTCATTGAAAAATAAAGCGTTAGTAATAATGGGTGCAAGGATATTGCCTTAATTACAAGAGCAAAAACACTGGTACTGCAGCCCGGTTTGGGGTGAGTTGCATAAAGGAGTATTTTGTAAATGAATAATGACTTTGCTTAAAGCCAATCACCTCCAAGTGTGTTATAAGAAAGATGAAATAGTGCTGGAAGGCAGTGGGAGGTAGAAGAGCCTCAAAGTGCAAACAGGTGCTGATCTCCCTCCAGGGGGTACTGAATGCCACGGACCTTACGGGCCTGTCACTTCTGATCAAAGCAAGCACCAAGACCACATAATCACCATCGCCCCCCTTTTAAACCATCCCCTGATTTATCATCTGTCAGTGTTAATAACTTGGCCATTCTGTTGAAAATGCTTAAGAACATTACGCAAGGATAACATTTCATAATATATATATATTTTTAAAGAAACCTGCAAATGTTTTTAACTTAAGTTCCCCCTTTGAGACCATCTGTTGTTGGAGACCACCTGTCATCAAAAGACCACCTGAGCACATAATATCCCATCATTACAGAACTATCCCCTTGAAGCCATGGGTTTTAAATGTTAGGATAAGAAGGGTGTGCGTTACAGACGTTGTTGGTACTGGTCTTTCATAGTTTGAAGCCATGGGATGACAGCCATATGTGAATAATAGTTTCATAATCACATGCAGCTGACATGCTACTTCAGGAAACATCTGATATGAGCTCTGAACACTGTACTTAATTGAACTCAATTATATTCTTTCAGCGGTGGGACTGGCATTATAGCCTGTTAAAAACTGTCCCAATATGTCACAGCAGCTTACACCTATTGGGCCCAATTCAGTTTCTGCTTACATTGATGTAAATCTAGTACTCTAGTGTTATGTAAGACTTGCATCAACGTATAGGACTGTTTTAAGGACTGCATCTTTCCAAACGTCATGTTCTCTCCCTGGCTTCATCCTTTTAACTCCCAACCCCTGTAAAAATACCAATCAAAATGTGCTCTGCCAAAGGGAACTCGATCCTTGTGTCCTCCTTCTACCTGGTATTGATATCCATGGATGCAACCTGCATGATGTCTCATCATCTATGCATCCTGTGCTGAATTTTGGCCTCAGAGATGATGCATAGCTCCTGCTGAGAGAAAAGGACTTGCAGCTCCATACCTGGGGGAAGTATTTGGTTTTTGATTTGCACTGGCCAGATACTGGCTCATCAGTTGTACACTCTTCTGAGATGTATTTGTCTGAACAATGCCGTACCTAAATCAACACGGTCGCATTGTACTGAACATCCCTTCCAGAGGAGAAGATCTGAACTTCTCTCCACTCTCCCTAGACTTCTCCAAGTTTAGGTCGCTGAAGTGCACTAGACTACACAAATCTTGAACGATCCATTCACAGGCAATTACCTGGCATTTCTTACAGAAAAACCCCGTACAGCTTAGCAGGGATGTACCCAATACAATCCTACTGATATTTAACAGAGTTAAATTAAATTTTCTTTGAAAACTCACAAGAATTTAGAACAAAATTAGATGCTCTCCAGGTTTTTAATTTTTCTAAAAAATACGGTTTAAAACTCATCTCTCAAATTCCACAGCAGGAACAACACTCTCCAATTATCTTTCAAAAATCCCACCGGTAAGATCCCTAACATACCTAAATGGAGCTGTTCCACCTCTCTTTTAGTAGCAACCTCAGTAACCAGAGTTGGACCAGCACTGAATGCAGGACAGAAAGAGAGGCAGCCTTTAAACTAAATTAGCTATAGATGCCCTTAAAGGTCAGTCACTGTACTCCCAATTCAGGAAGTCTTATGAGCCACGCTGATATTAAAAACATAAATATACTTGAGATATTTAGCCTGCCGACAAATGCCACAGGTTTAAATGCCCCCCCAAACCTGCAATTTGGGTATACTGGCTCCCACTGACTCAAGACAGAACTGAACGTGGGCTTCATTGTCAAGGCCTTGGATATGAATTTTTTTTGGTTCTCCCCGATACTTAAAAATAATGAAGGAGAGTTAAACTTCAAATCCTAGCTCAAATATTTGTAAGAGCATTCTTGTAAATTAACATACCTGACAACTAAGTGTTCAAAAGTGACATCTTTACACATACACACACACACACACACACACACACACACACACACACACACACACACACAC
>NW_017729001.1:23851306-23851652 GCF_001723915.1 Gavialis gangeticus
CACACACACACACACACATATAAAACATGTATTCCCGCTCTGTTCATAAGAAAGGGACAAGCTGATGGCCACTGATTCCATCGCTGCTTGATTTCATCTCCTTTCCTTCTAAGGCAGCTGATTCTGTTTTCTCCTGCAAGATTAGCTGACAAAATGGGAATATCAACTTGCAGCATTACACAAAGAAAAAAAAAGAAGTATCACCACTCCCTAGACATTGCCAGAACTGCATAAAAACTCCATGAGATGTTGATCTCAGTGGCCCAAGCATTTTAGACTGCAGCTTATGTGTAAAATCTGTCGCTAATAAAACTACAGTTAATTTTTATCCCCCCCGCCCCCCCCC
>NW_017729001.1:23851771-23855940 GCF_001723915.1 Gavialis gangeticus
CCCCCGCCCCCCCCCCCCAAGCACGTTTTTACATTACAGGTGCAGGAGTAGAAAGATGATCTACATAACTAATTTAAAAAAAGCCCACACGATTTGAGGACTTTCCCTAATAATTTGCATGATGTGTCTTTTTATTCTGTAAGTTTGCCCTCCTTGGGCTCTAATGTAACTGATCTTAACAAGAACGCAGGGAGATCTGAAGGCATTAATTCAATAGTTTCAGAACTGAATTTGTTTAGAGCAGTGTCCTACTTTGGCTCCAGCAGGGTGTGCTCTGACAGGATTAACTTCCAAGACATCTACAAAGCTCCCTTCCAAGCAGTGGCACATCGACACAAAGGTGGGGGGGAACATATTTACAGACAAAAATGGTAGAATCGGCAGTGAAGGCTGCTTTGTTTGGGTGCATTTAGGTATAAAGATGTTTAATAATCCACGCATGATTATTGGAAACTCAGGTTTCTAGTCGTCGCTGGAAAGATTTTCAACCGCCTACAAGAAGATCGAGTGAAAAAACATCAGCTGCAGCACATATATCCTTAGAAACTGGGTCACAGTGCGAACTATAAAGGTCCTTTTGTTATAAAGCTACAAGCCATTAAGGGGTGACTGTTGTGGAGATCCCAGCTCCACCGATGTCCATTATGAGCTCTCTTTTATTTTTATAACATGCGTTACCATATAAAATAACTCTCCCAGAGAAGTTTCTGCAAGGAGGTGTGTTGAGCTGCTATCACGCTGAGCAGCAACCTGATTGTTAACTCCACCGAGAACTTAAAAGTTCGGACAGAAACAGGCTCCACTGCCTACTTCTGCATATTTGCATCTACAACTGGAACTTTGTCACGGCGTACTATATAATCTCCGTATTTAGGAGTCCGTCACTAGTGCTTTCCCCTGCGCGTCTTTCCCCAGCTTGTTTAAGGCAACACTCTGCAGTAATATTACAAGAACCATTGCAGATTACAGACTGTATTCTATAAAGTAACGCTTAAGTGGTCCATTCTCTTTAACAGGCTGACCATACCCCATGCAAATGTTAAAGGGGAGTTAACCAAGGGTCCCTGCTGCAATTTCAAACAGATCTGCGAACATGGACTGCGCTCTATTAACAGATAACTCTGCTAACGCTTCTTCCCCAAAAGAGGCAACTTGAAAACTATTTACCAGTATTTTCAACTTGCTGTTCCCCTTTTGCAAGTTATGGTTCTATCCGGTTATACTTGTCGCCAAAGAGAAGACTATATAATGTACTATATGCAAAATGTGCCTTTAGTAAGTCACGGGTACTGGGGGGGAAACGTTTATTAACCACAAAGCACAGCACAGAAAGTTGAAAACACCAAAAAATTATCAAACTAAAGAACATATTTTATTTTTAATAAAATAGTGGAGCGTGAAAAATAATCGTATGTTACACATATATACAGCAAATAATTGCGCCCACAGCACAGTAAAGAGCATCACTCTATACAAAGCTTCCCTTTGCAGAATCTAGTGCTTCTTGATCTATTCATGGTGAGAATTTGTTTAACAATAGAAAGAGTCAATAAGCCCTTTGGGTCTCTTTGAATTGATTCCCCCCTTTTTTTTTGCACAAATCAGTCCAAACGTGTATAACATTGGCTTGATTTCCATTAAAAAGCCACAAAATGTAACACTAAAGGGTTTCTGAGGACTAGACCTCTTAGTTCTTTTGTTAAGGGATTTCTTTTGTTGCCTTTATGTACAGCAAAATACTTGTTTCTCTTTTCATGTCATGGTAAGGGAAAAAAAATGTATTGCACATTATTCTTATTCACAAAGTTTGTCTGGTGCAGGAAGTTTCTCTTTTAGCAAAAGCATATTGGTGAGCCTTGTAGATTGAGCCCAGTTTTAGGCACTCCAAACCCAGTAAAGTGAGAAGCGTTGGAAAGGCTCTCTTTTTTTTTTTTTTTTCAGGTTCGCACACAAGTTGCCTGCACAGACAGCAGTGCACACTTACTGAGCGCAGGCCTCGGTGGAACCGTTTGTTTCCCCAAATAACAATTCCTCAAGCAGGCCCTTGGACAGCAGAATAGGAGCTCCACAAAACTTGACCCTACCTCGTTACTCAGAAAGCTGTAAGAAAGCCGGCTCAGCTACAGAAAGTTAAGCAACATCAGAGGGCTGGATGAAGGCTCTTACTCTAACTTAGAAACGGAAGAGGCTGCTCACACTGACAAGACTCCTTTCACTGAAAACATTTCCCTAAGTAGATTTACCTGCAGTTTCTCACGAATTTCAGGGGGACACATTTTGCCTTGCTCTGCTCTACCGTCCTCTGACAAAAAGCACCAATTCTTATTTTCAGTTGCGGGTTGCTACAGTGGCCGTTTGCAACTCTCTACAGGCTGAGCCCCTTTCCTACGCAGCCCGTTCATACACAGGTGGGTGGCTGCAATGCAGATTCATATTTTGCATGGTGGGTTTTCTGGGGATGCTGAGGTTTTTTGTAGATCCCGCTACTCGTGATAACACTTGCAGGTTTTCTCCGACTCCTCTTCTTTAATCTTCGACTGCAGACATTTTGCCAGGACTGAAGAGTCTTTGAAGTCCAGATCCACATCCCGCTAGTAATGCCCACAACCAGCAACATGAAAATTTTGACCATAAAAATTTCGACTGCCGGGATGGAATTGCTCATCGTGCAGTCTAAATTTTTAGTCTGATTGTTCATCTTGCATTTCTGCTGAGTCGCCACGATTTTCCAATAATCCATGTTAAGTCTTTCATAAAAGTAGCAAGCTATCACGCAAGTGGCAGGCACCGTGTACAAGACCGAGAAGACACCAATCCGGACCATGAGTTTCTCCAGCTTATCTGTGTTCTCCCCGCCGGTTTTCATCACCCTCCGGATGTGGAAGAGGGCCACAAAACCAGAGAGAATAAAAGACGTGCCAATGATTAGGTAGCAAGCTAAAGGGATGAGTACAAATCCCGTCAAGGCGTTCACATCCATGCTTCCGACGTAGCACAGTCCTGTCAGCTCATCTCCAGCTACCCGTCTCATAACTAAAATCATGATGGTCTTCACAGCTGGAATGGCCCAGGCTGCCAAATGAAAGTAGCTGCTGTTGGCCTCAATGGCTTCGTGCCCCCATTTTTTCCCAGCAGCCAGAAACCAAGTCAAAGTCAAGATGACCCACCACAAGGAGCTCGCCATCCCGAAGTAATAGAGCACCAGGAACACGATGGTGCACCCGGTGCTCTCCAAGCCCTCCTGGATCACGTAGAGCTGGCCGCTGTCCCTGTCGCAGGCGATGCTCTCGGCGCCCGAGAAGAGGCGGATGATGTACCCCACCGAGTAGACGCAGTAGCACATGGACAGGAAGATGATGGGCCTCTCGGGGTACTTGAAGCGCTGGGGATCGATCAGGAAAGTGAGGACGGTGAAGGCGCTGGAGAAGAAGCACAGGATGGACCAGACGGCAATCCAGATGGCGGCGAACTGCTTGTCCTCCCTGCTCCAGTACACGTCCACCCCCGGCCTGCAGAGCGGGGCGCAGGAGGCGCTCTTCTCCACGTGGTGGAACTTGCCCGGGTTGTCGCAGGAGCCCCGGCTGAGGCTGTCCTTGGGCTGCGGCAAGTCGTGGGCGCCGCTGGGCCGCTGCGGCCTGAACATGGGGGGCAACATGCTGGAGCCCCGGGGCGGCTCCTCCGACCCGTTGCTGGGGGCTTCCATGCACAGGTAGTTGGGGTCGTTCTTGTTGGGCAGCTTGCCGCAGTCCAGGGAGTCGGGCCACTTGAAGTTGAACTGCTCCATGATGGGGGAGCACTTGAGCCGGGCCTGCTCGCACATGACCCGGCAGGCCGGGATGGGCGTGGACACCTGCTCGGTGCACATGGGCGCGTAGAGGGAGCAGAGGAAGAACTTGAGGTGCCCGTGGCAGCCGTACTCCACCAGCGGCGCGAACTCGTGCAGCTGGATGGCCGCCTCGCGCTGGTTCTCGTGGCCCATCAGGTTGGGCATCCGCGTCATGTTGTAGCCGATGTCCTTGCACATGGGGATCTCGATGGGCTGGCACCGCCCGTCGCCCGGGCGCTCGCTGTCCATGGAGCTGATGCCGGCGCACAAGCCCAGCACCTGCAGCAGCAGGCACAGGCGGGGGCTCAGGTGGCTCCCGGCGGGCCCCATGCCGGCCGGCGGC
>NW_017729001.1:23856544-23862743 GCF_001723915.1 Gavialis gangeticus
TTATATATATAATGCGCACACACTATTCTCTCCTGAATATCTATCTTGGTATCGGTATAGCTACAGAAGATACATATACATACTTTTTTCTCCTGAGTCTATATATATACACGCATGCATATATATAGCATATATAGGCATATGTGTGTGTTTGTATGTGTGTATGTATATGTATGTATGTAGACATGTATACACATTTTACATATATATCCCTATTATTACATATATGTGTGTGTATATATACGTGTATACCTATATATATGTGTATGCCTATATGTACATATATACATGTGTGTGTGCCCATATATATGTTGATGCCTCTCTCTCTCGGCATAAACATATATGGGCATACACACACACACACACATCTGTATCTATATAGATATATCTATATCTATATCTATATATATATATATCCATCTCTATGTATTTCACGATGTAGATTGGTTATAGATGCATCTATCTATATATTTAAATATATAGATATCTTTGTCTTTAAAGATGTAGATTGGTTGGGATCTTTGTGAAGCAGCCCCACAGGGTTTCCTCTGGTTCTTTTCTACCAGGAATAGCTGCAGCATTTCTGCCAGAGACCTGCCTTGCAGTTCCGTGGGACATCTCCCCGTCCTGAGCCACGGGCTCAGGCTCTGACGAGTCTGAGGTTGAGCAGCAGTAGGGGAAAGCAGCCGTTGCCAGTCACTGGAAGGGCTGCTCGGTTTGCCCATGTAAGTCCCCACCCCACTGCTTGATCTAGGCAGGGCCCAAAGGGAGCGTTATGATCAGAGGACAGAACAAGAGCTGTACTTTCCTCTCCCCCCACCTCCCCATGCCCCCTTTGAGCTCAGGTTTGGCAAACATTCATGAAGAATGGAAAGCTCTCTGCCTCTCTCCATTTACACGCACACCCACGCAAACTGGGTTTCTCTCCATTAGTGCCTCTTTCTTATCAAAATGAGCATGGATTCTCCTGGAAACTGGCAAATCCCACCAGGGCAGAGTTAATACCCCACCAGCCTCCAAAAAGGAAACTGTTGGCTTCCTCAGCTGTGATAAGGGTGAACTGGATCCAAGCAAGGAAAGCAAACCAGGGCTAATGTTTGCCCCGAATCCCCTAAAGATGCTGACAGTGTTTGCTTACCCAGAAGTAAATGGTCTCTCTTTTTTAAAGATGATTTAAGTAAGTGTCTGTTTTCCTTCTAGTGGTTTTCCAGTGGATCCAGGAGTCTCTCTGAAAGAGATCAGGCTTATGAACTGCATTGATCTTATCAAGCTGATCCTTCCCTTGGACAGTTTTAGATTCATTAGGGGGACTCTTACAAAGGCAGGCAGTGTTACGGGGGGGAAAAAGGGGGCCTTATTTATTTTATAGAGAGTGTGTGTGGTGGGGCATTTCCATTCTTTATTAATCTGAGCCTGTTTTCTTAGGATTTGTATGCATCCAGGATCCTCTTCTGGAGAGCTCAGTTGGGGGTGGTGGGGAAGTGAAGGGGAAAGCTTTCAGAAGGGACAAACTGCCTTTTCTAAAGTGAAATTGAAACGACACTTGAGATGAGCATTTTTGATACCGTTTGTTTTGCTGAGCTTGATTGTTGGGGAGGGGGGTACTTTCACTTTTTTTTTTTTTGCCTTTTTGCAAAGCACTTTTGTTGTATGTCAAAATTTACACTAAAATCAACTGGGGGGGTGGGGAGAAAAGGATTTATTGACATAGCTGTTGATAACAGCTCATTCTTTGCTTATTTTCCCTAGACACAGAAAGGAAATATCGATGTAAAATGGTAAGGGGGAAAGAAAAGAAAAGAAAAACTCAACCTTTGTAGGAGTTATGTTTTTTAATTGGTCTTTTATGTGCCACTGTAAATCAGTCTGGGTTGGGGTTTGGGTTTTTTTTGCCATTATTTTAGCTGACACGACCCTCTTCAGATCATTTATTTCTGTTTTTATATTTTAAAAAAAGCTCTCCAGAAGTGCCCCCCATTCAAGCCGCCCGAGTCAAAGAAACTAACAAACAGAACATTATTATAGAAAAATGAGGGCTCTGAGAAATCAGCAACTGGAAGATAACTCTGTAACTAATAAATGAAAAGAGCCTTTTGATGGCTCCAGCTGAAAAGATATTTTATTTTTTATTTTTTTCTCCTGTGTGTGGGATTTGAGATGTGTGATTCTATGGAGCAGCCAGGCACCCCTGCTGCTAGGCCCTGGCTAGGAGTTGGCCCCCCTCTGGCAAATGTTATGGAGAATTGGGAGGAATTTTATGGCTGTCTTTTCCCTCAGCTCTTTTTTCTTTTGTCTTCTTTGAAGAATGACTTTAGACATTTTATTTACATATTTAACCATGGATGAAAGAGGAAAAAGAAAGCATTTGGGCCGTTGTGGGAATAGCGATATGTTTAAATTAATGGAAATCTTATTAGGCCTCTAAAATTTTAAGCAAAAGGTTTTTAATGAAACTTTATAATTAAACATGATTTCAAATAATGTGCCAACTCGCAGGAAAAGAAGCGTCTTCCCCTATCCCTATCCCTCTGCCTCTAAAGTTGCCAGAGAATAAATGTGCATCTCAAAGTCCTTTCCCATTTCACAAGCAAAATAATAATAATAAATAAATGGAATATTTTATAAGGCATGTCATAATATAAACCATAACTACAGATTTTGTAGATGTACTGTAGCATAAACAGGGTAGAAAAAACCAAACCTGGAATAGCAAAGTTTGGACACTGTGTAATCTATTGCAGTGAACGTAGAATAAAATACTTTGATATGGATAATAATAAAAATCAAAGTTGCATGTATATTCTAACATTTTAGAGTCAATAGATGTTACAGTTCTAGGCAAGGTTTTCTGAAATGGGATTAAAGAAAACCTAAATAATCCTTTTCAGATAAAATGTTCTGACACTTCACAGTAAAGAGAAATTAAATGATAAGCTTGGAGAGTTACAAGTTAATTAATATATTAAAGATTTTTCAGTAGAGCATTCATAAATTACCTACCATAACAACAAAGTATACTGATATTAGTGAATCTAAAATACAAAAAAGTCTCTGGCTGTGCTTGCAAATCATTTAATGAATCTTTTCTGGTTAGCAGTTGATGGAGGAAATACTTTATTTTTTAAAGAAGATCAGTTGAATAATATTTTGTCCTCTGCTTCAGTAATCCATCTATGTTCAGTTTAAGACAAGCAATTTTTAGCTTCCTGTGCCTGATACATAATGAAGGCGTGTTACTAGCCTTCATTTTCATTTGGATAGCTCATTCTAAAGATCAAATAATAATAAAAAAACCCAAAGTTATCCTTGAAGAAGATTGTGGCTCTTAAGGAAAAACAACAGCACACCCAAAAAGGGACACTGTAACTATTACAATCTGTCTCCCCTATTTAATTCCCAGATAAGATATTGATCATGACATTAAATTGGATCATTTATAAAAAGTCTGCAGCTAATGTTTATTTTTAAAACCAATCCAAGTTACGCTTTTTTTTTTTCTCCTCTAAATCCAGACTTTCTCTAACTACTTTGCAACAATATTTAATAAACAAAACATGTCTGATTGGTAGGGCAGGCATAGTGCAGCATATTCCCATGGAAGTGCAGAATATTTACTGTGCGCAAAAGTTTTAATTACATTAAAAAAAAACAACCCACACATCATGAGTAAGTAAAAGATTAAAAATCAAAAAACAAACCCCACATCATAAATGGATGAGTGGGTTGTATAGTGTTGCTCTAATACAATTTAGCCGGCTATTTTAAGGGCACTTCCCTTGAAATGTGGTTTGAAATATTACCAAAGGTTCGACGGGGTGCATTAGTGTGAATTGCAAATCAGAACATTTCTTTAATCCCCTTTTCATGGCCTGGCTTCGGATCAGTGGCATCTAAGGGACTCCCCACTGATCCTGGCTCAGGAGGAACCATTCACTAGGGCAGCTTCTCTGCTCTATTCCCACAGTCCAGAAAACAACACCACAGACAGACACCCTCCAACTAAATTAGATTAAACTCCTTCTCTTCCACAGCACATTAGCCTTTTCACTGCCCAAGATTCGTTATTCAGCTACTCCTAATTTTAAAGATACAGTATTTTTTCCCTCCTAGGAACAAAAAAGCAAAAATTCATCTACCCCCCGTGACTTGCAAAGCACTCGTAAAAGTAGCCAAATACCATCCTTAGATATAATCCTTTAAAATTACAAGGGCTTTTATCAGTTTAAAGTAGAGGCCACATTGCAGCATGTTTATCCAGAACGCAAACGGGCAGGTCCAGTAAAAAGCATGCAAAGTTAGATCTCTGATATTCAACTTTATTTAAATGTCACTCATAGAAATGCCCAGTTATACAATAAAACAACAAACCTTATCACCCAGCAAAAATCTCTCCCATTTAATTAGTTTAGAAGTATGCTAAAAATCACTGTGACACTTGTACAGTGATATTTGGTTTGCCTTTTTTTCCCCCCCTCGTGCACTTTTTATGTAATGACTTCCAGCGAGATCTGGATTAGAGAAGACATAAGCACTAGTAAAACTTTACTTTGAAAGTCAGCTAATTGGATCCCTTCCAGCCTTTTCCATCCTCACTCCTGCCCCCCCCCACACCCAAAGTCGTACCCCTTCCCCCGCTTCCCTCATTACTTTTACATGTGTAGAGCTGGGTCCTTTGCTGTACTTGTTTACAATCCCTGACTCTCCGACTGGTCCCCGAACACCCATGTGTACATGCTCACCTACACCCATATACACACCACAAAGGAGCCCCTACCTAAGTGCCACATTGTCCCTAAAGGTCCATCTGCCAGCTGGAGATTGCTGGAGTTTGTTATATCAACCACCTCTCTTGCTTCCCACCAGGGACTACAGGGAAGGACTCATAAAAACCAGTTAAAATTTTGGGGGCTTCTCTTTGATAGGAGCAGGGATTATAGGGGCCCGTGGTTGGTCTTTACCTTTGTGCCTGGTGAACACAGCAAAGGGAGAGGAGAGAGGCAGAGGATGTGCCCCTGTTATCCCACCATCCTTTTAAATGGAGGAAATCTGTACTACAGTCATCATGCCCCTTACTCTATGCTCTGGTAGTTCCTCTATATGTGGTTAAACCTCAAATCTTGGTACCCTGCTGACCTCGCTGGACATGGCAGAAAGAACGTGGCTGGAATATTTATAAGAAACCAGTCTGCTGTGAGCTGGTTCAATCCTTTTCCTTTCCAGCTTCAGAATTAGGCCCTGAGGAGTGCTGTGTCTTCATGCTCCCAGCTGCAGTTGCTGAGATTTTCGGCGTGGGCTATGAAAACCTGGGGTGGTGGATGAAAGCAGGCCAGCGTGTGTGCCCAGACTTGCAAGAGGCTGTTTCAAGCTCAGGTAAGAGGAGATAACATCAGGCTGGAAAAATCAACGTTGGCCCTTTTGGGTCGCCTAGGTGGGGATGCATCTACAGAAGATGCAGAATCTTTCCCTCTGTTGCTAGAAATTTGCACCTATCAAGTTTTCCTGTTGGTCTTATATCCTGCCTGCACTCTCTCTCACAATGTCTTTTAATTGCCTCCCCAACGCCCTGAGCATCTTAGCACCACTGGTGCAGGGAGGGACTTCTAAAAATAAAATGACGATAATAAGTGCAGTTATTAGTACTACACTGTGGTCATGTCACATGTACTAGAGTACCATGAGGATACAGTATAGTCATGTTATATATCTACTGGAGAACAATGAGGGGTATTCCACAAATCCTGGGTGTCACCGGTGGGTGGGGCTCCAAAAGCGAGGGGGATTATATTTGCTGAGTAATACAGAAACATCCTGTTTTTAGTTCATGCTTACTCACAACCCATGCATGCAAGAATTCAACAGGAGATGTCGTAAGTGGAGGCTTTCTTGCAAGAACTACAAGTCTCTGGATTTTATTTAAGCCAGAAATGGCCTGTGGTCAGGCTTTCTCATAATGACTCGGAGCTAATTCTCCCTAGGTCAAGGGTTTCCTCCAAGCAGCCAACAGCAACTGGAACAGCACTATACTGCATGCTAGAGACAGTTTGGGATTAGGGAATTGGAATTGCAGTCTTCACACCTCAATGGCCCATTTCTGTTCAAAGGGATGGTGGGAGGTTTAGTTCACGAGTCTTCATAAAGCTCCAGTGCAGAGCACCATGTTAGTCTGGTGCGGCTAGAGCTGACCAGAGCCTGGCAGTGC
>NW_017729001.1:23867743-23874676 GCF_001723915.1 Gavialis gangeticus
GTGGTCAGGCTTTCTCATAATGACTCGGAGCTAATTCTCCCTAGGTCAAGGGTTTCCTCCAAGCAGCCAACAGCAACTGGAACAGCACTATACTGCATGCTAGAGACAGTTTGGGATTAGGGAATTGGAATTGCAGTCTTCACACCTCAATGGCCCATTTCTGTTCAAAGGGATGGTGGGAGGTTTAGTTCACGAGTCTTCATAAAGCTCCAGTGCAGAGCACCATGTTAGTCTGGTGCGGCTAGAGCTGACCAGAGCCTGGCAGTGCTGAAGCAGAGGATGGAAAGGAGCTAGTAAAAATGAAAATAAAACTATTTTGCAAATTGACAAATGCTTCGTCTACATGGCTTAGGTTTTAGACAGAAGTGCCGCTAGAAGGTTTACTTCACTAAATCTTTCCCATGGAAAGTCAACGAGCATTAGCCTCCTACATAACACCTACTTCTGAAATGTTATCCTGTGTCCAAGGACACAGTGTTGTCTTTTCACAAACTATTTTTGTTTCACTTATGGTTTATCACATTAGCAGCAGTCTTCATGCAACTGACTGTCCTCTTGTTCGCCAAATAAAAATCTATTTTATCTTGACGTTATTTCTATGGTTCCTTCCATCTCAGATGCTCCCTCTGAATTTTAACAAAGCCTCACATTAGATAAGTCCCATTGAGCTTTCTGAGAACCATTTTCCAACTTTATCAGAGGTCCCTTGGAATTGTTGTATATCGCCATAACAATTACACAGGTCGGACACAACTTTCTGTAGCAGCTTGATGAATGTGCATAAGATATTTTCCTGAAGCTTGTATTTTTTTTTCCCCCTTTCGCAATCCAAGGACTTCCCATATAGTCCCCAATGTCTTTTGAATGTCCTGACACATACCGCTGCTTATATAATGGAAGCCAGGACACTTTTTTATTTGCATTGTTTTAAGTTAATAGCACTTATAATCTTTACTAAGTCATATACTACATGTTAAAACCATAAACGCCAGCAAAGGCTGAGACGAGAAGAGGGTAGAGAGGTGACTTACACATTTGTTTTATATTTTTCTAAGCTGGAGGCCATTTGGGAAACCATACAGCAACTTAAAAGGAGCCACAGGGCTGCTCTAGGTTATGATAGAAAGGGTGCCAGCTGCTATACTCCATTTGCTGTGGCTTTGCTATTGACTTCTTTCTATGTTGATTATAGTTGATTAGCCTGGCTACTTTGGCCTGCTGTGGAGGGTAACAGTATTCCTACGTGTTCATTCAGTAATGGGGGTCCTAGAAGGAAGAGCCCTTGGGCCTTATTTCCAAAAATGGTTTGTTTTTTTTTAATTGCATTAAACCTGCTATAAGGCATCCCATTTCACCGCAGAGGCAAGGGTAGCAGCTGCAGCATAGTACCCTTTTCTGAAACTTTGAATAAAGGCTTTCAATGTGTTTTTTTCAAAAGACTGGCAAAAGACATTTATTTCACCAGTACTTGCTTGGATTCTTTGATCTCTCACATAGTTTCTTCAAAAACTTTCTAACTGGCATGATTTAAAAACACACTTTAGAAGCACTAGTAGGCAGAACTCTCTCTCTCTCTTCCCTGCCCAAGGCCACTGCAATATCAAAATACTATTTTGTGGCTTTATTAGCCTTCTCAGCCCACAGAAAACAGTGTTTTGGTATGAGTTGTCACTTTGCCTCTCTCATAAGGTTCCCCAAAGTTTTTATGAGCTTGTAAAAGTGAATTAAATAGATGCTTCTGATGAGAATTATGATAATTTGCACTTGGCACTCAGCGCTTTGGAAACAAGTAACTAAGAGGCAACACGGTCCTGTGAAGTGCTGTAGCTAAGTGCATTTCCATTATACAGCATGGTGGTAAAGGAAGATGAACGGTGGTGCAAATTACTTGGCCCATGCCATAAAGCAATTCACTGCCAGACCCAGGAAGAGAATCCAGGAGGCCTAATTATATCCCTGTCCTAATCACTAGATAACACTTCTTTTCTGTCAGGATACATTTGCCTGCAAAGGCAGGTCCAGAAAGCACATAAAAGTATGGCACAACTGGACATCCTTTCTTGTTCTTGCAACAATGGACCCATTATCAGTGATGCCTAAAACGCAGAGGACACCTTGGGAGGTAACTGCACATTTATTTGGTGCCTGAGCTTTACCAGCATGCCAAATGTCATTAGTCACTGGTCAGAAGGATGCAAAGGAAAATGTACTTTCAAAAGTTACTATTGCCAGTAGTGGGACAATGACTGTGTCACGTGTGGAGTCAAGCTTTACTCATCAGGATCTGTGTGGTGCCTTTGATGGGAAGGCTTACATTCGTCTTGTGGCCTAGCTAATAATATTTGATGTAGGAGTGGTATTATGTATTTTGCACGAACTGTGTTGCTTAATGGCACTCCTGGAAGATGTGTGGATGCTATAGTGATGAGCACAGTGCAAGAACTTGGGTAATGCTTCCAATATGCCTCTGGCTGGGTATGCAAAGACAAAAGGTTTACAATGACACGTGGTGACCAAAAGCTTGTCCAACATTTCTCCCAACTATATAATTGGTCTAATAAAATATATCACCAAAAAACCCCTTGCTTCTTGCATATTTTTTGAACCATTACAACTACATCAGCATTGGAACCCTACTACATTGGCAGCGTATTTTGACCATCCAAAGCCTTCCAAAAAGAGTACTAGAGATAACTAGAACTTACCAACATATGATATCCTTCTTCCTTGAAGATATCTTTCTTCCTTCCTATTCCTATACCTTTTCCAACTGATTCCCCTAAGCCCACAGTCTCTCCTGTAGGTCACTTCTTGTGGTCGTATAAACGTTCTCCCTCTCTTCCAAGATGCAATGGCCAGATGACAGAGGGAGGCCAGATACTCGCATGGGATACATCAGCAGAACCAATTGCAATTTCTTCTTAAGAGGTCTGTTGTGACAAGTCGTGTCAGTTCAGAATTTGGGGACACCTAAAGAAGGAAATGGGGAACTAATAAAAGCTTTTCTGTTAGCGACGGGACCAGGTCAGGAGCCCAGTTCTGAAATATGCCACCCAGAGCCTGGAGCAGTTCAGTACAAAACTGATTTCCATGGTTCAAGAGCCAAATCTGTGAGGGACCTCTACGTTGGATCCTGACAACACAACTGAAGCGCGCCTCACTTTCTACCCATTTCTAAACATGGTCGCATGTCTTAGCTCACCACCAGCGCAATAATTTTAAGGGAGCAAATCAAGAAAGCGCAGCTCGCTCTAGTTTTTTAATAGCATACTTATAGAAATCTGTGCAAACTATCAGTTTTTAGCAGGCCTTGTCTGAGCACATACACAGGCGTCACCTGAAGAACTGCATCGCATCACAGATGCATACATTTCCTCTTGCCCTTATGCTACTTAGAATAACATCATGTGGCATAATACAAAATTAATATCACCTGCATTTCCTGCACAATAGTAAGAGGAGAGAAAGGATGGCCTACTGATAAAGGTGCTAGCCTGGGACCTGAGAGGCAGGTCCAATGCTGTGCCCTGTGAGACCTTGAGCAAATCACTTTGCCCAACCGTTCTGGGAACCATGTGGGAAGCAGGTTTGTTGTAGTATGATGGACACAAAATGTGTGAAGAGTAGCAGGAGGAGTTATTCACCAGCATGTCTGTAAATTGGGAGTGAATGCTACTAACATATTTGAATATGCAAATGAGACTATGGTACTATGCTGTCATATTTCTACTACCATGTTGACCACCAGTTGCTAAGAGGAGCACGAACTGCAGGTTAAAGTAGGCAAGGGGGAATCAAGATGTTTGGGCTCTGATTTCATCTCTGCGACTGATCTGCTGCATGACACTCAATCACACTCAGTGCCTCGGTTTCCCTAAGGGTAGAATGGTAATAATACCCCTCATCACAGGAGTATCGTGAGGCCTAATCATTAAGGAATGTAAAAAAACACTTTCCGAGCCTTAGATGAAAAGTGAAAAACAGTACAAATAATCTCCCTAGCCTGCCACTCTTGAACTAATCCAGCCTACTCATAATTACTGTAACCAGCTGAACTACTTCACATAAAGTCACTTGTTCACAAAAACTCCACCACCCAGTTTCTAAAAGCCCCCTCCAGCTGCCTTGAAGTCCTTAGGGCTTTTGTCATTATGGCACTTTGTGCGTCTCAGTTCCCATAAAGCAGTGCGCCAGTGCTAAGGGGCATCAAGTTTAACCCTTGCTAATGTTGCTCTGGGATACTCCCCTGGGCATTTTCACTTTAAAGGTGTGTCATAAATATCCCTGAAAAGTTTCCACGAAGCCAGCAGGAAAGGTGAGGAATGCAAGCATTGTTATTTCAGGTTACTATTCATAGCTTCCTGTGTTTAAATAGAGATTCTCTACATCCCCCTGCTAATACGTTCCCGTGGGCAAAAGGTGAGTGGAAGACTGATGCTGTAGCTAAGTTTAAGAACCAAAATGACGAGTGCGGTTAAATTCCACAGACTCTTTGCTTGGCTTAAGACAAGGCACATAGGCCTTTTCTGGGCTGGGAATGGAGTGGGGGTTGGATTTATAATGCTAAAGTTATACTAGTCTGACCGTAACTCTTCCCAATTCTGCTCCTTTTGCTTTGGAGGTGGTTTAACTAAACTGCCAAAGATTATCCTTATTCTGAGCGCCCACATGAGGGAGTTGACTCAGTAAAATTAGCAGTTCAACTCTGCTTGTGGAACAAAACTGGAAAATCGCCCATATCCGAGAGCCTGTCGTCTTTCCGAGACTGAGTTGCCCCATCTCTAAAATGGGGATGGTAATACTTTCTGATCGTGTGTGTCGAGTGCTCAAGCATTACAGTGTTAGGGCATCTTCTATCATGCCTAGAGAGAGAATTTGATTAGGAAGCTAAGACCTTCAGACGGGCACTGCTAGGGGAGATTTTATTTATTGCAGTTTCACAACAGAAAATATTTTCCTTTTGCCAACCATGAAAATAGTATTTCATGTTTCAGACATGGGTCAACTGAGCACAGAATTGATCTGAGGAATCTGTTAAACAACAAATATTTTTAGGAGAGCACTGGGGAGGATTGCTACTACTTATACCCCATTTTGGGGGGGTGGGAGGTGCAGTGATCATCTGCCTCAATCAACACAGACATACATGAGTCAGATGAACTAAACAACACACTTTAATTGTGGAGCATTTGGCAACCACTGTAGATCTTTTGTCTTTCTAACAAATTAGCTGGCTATTTAACTTGGGGACCATCACCCTCTTACCAGGTTCCTTAGTCTTCTTAGTTCATAGCTTCATAGTTAGGGAGCATCTCTAAATTATAATGTCTATCACTACAGGAGGGATGATGAAAAATGAATGCTGTTCTGTGTCCCAGATAAAAGAGCAAACCTCATTTCATTTTCCTTAATGACCACACTGGATTCTGAAATTAAACCCAGCAGGCGAGAAGATCCTGTTCAGATTTCAAAAAGGATCATGCAGTCTGTCCATGTGCTAAATCAGGCACATTTTTAAGCCCTGCTATGTCCTGTAAAACTGAAACAGTGTTAGCCATTTAGACTTCTGCTTTTCGTAGCCATCTATCCCTCCACCTACCCCAAGTCGCTGGATTATTCCAAAATAAATGCCATCCTCACTTTAAATGTCACTGTCCAGCTCCTCCCTCTGACTTTTGAAGGAAAACCCCTGGATACTCTTTGTTAGAATATTATTATCTGACATTTCCCCACCCTCTCAGAACCAGCCAAAAATACAGAAACCAACCCTATGCAGAATTTAATAAGTTCCCCGGTGCAGATTTTAAACCAGTTGAACCGAGAATATTTCACCTTCACTCTGAACTTGTTCCAAGTGCAGGTTAATACAGTTAATTGCGGTGCACCTGGTTTAAGCGTAGGGTATGTGAACCATCCCTGGAGCACACCTTTCAATCTTTTATTCTTATGTAATGCCCTGGGGCAGCTGACAGTGCCTGTTTAGGCTTTGTTCATAGTGGGTGTGCCAATTGGCTGTCAGAAGTCTCTGACAGCCTGCAAAGGAAAGGCTCTGCTGCACAGAGTGTGTGGTTTTATAAATATATATGTTTGTGTGTGTGCCTTCACATACACACAAGTATATGTATTCCTAGATATGCATCTCATCATTATGTGTTAACACTTGCATGTGAATGTGTGAGCAGGTACACAGATGTGTGCAGGCAATGCATGTTTTTAAAATGATGGTGTGTCCTGTTGGCTGGAGAGGCATTGTTTTGGTCCTTCAGGTGACAGAAGATAAGCTCAGCCCTTCTCAATGGCAGCCCTGTCTTTGGAGCCCACTTTATTTCTACCATCAGTTATAAAAAGGTGTATTACATCGATTGCTTAAGGGTGCACCATAATATCACATCCACACACACACCCACACACACAAACACACATGTGCGTTTATACACAAATATACAAGCATTGGCGTATGAGAGAGAAAAACTAAAATGCTTTCAGGTGCTGGAGGTGACCAGCTTGCTGATACTTGTAAATTCCTGCAAGTCTAAGATTTATTAACTTATTTAATGGGGTTTGAAGTTTTACATCAAGTAAATGCTTTTTGCAAAGCACTTGGACAAAGTTTTGAAATAGTCAGTGATTTTGTTAGTGTGAACCACTACAGCTGTCAAACATGCACAACCTTATCTGTGGAGGTCCACCGATACATCAGTCCCATATCAGATTGGCACCAATATAAGGAAAATTGGCAGCAATGGCAATCGGCTTTTTTGCCTGATGTGGCCGATAACGTGGCCAATAAATGCCCCATGCATGCACAGCTACACTGCAGCACTCAGATGGCCAGGAGTGCCGCCTGGCAGCGTAGAGAGCAGCCAGGTATGGCTGGTAAATCTGTTGTGTGAGGGAAGGGGAGGGAGAAATCAAGGCCCCAGAGGTGAAGGA
>NW_017729001.1:23874833-23880081 GCF_001723915.1 Gavialis gangeticus
GCCCCCCCCCAGCGTTGCTGCCTCCCACCCCAAGCACAGCCCGGTCCAGCCCCTACTGGGAAGAGCTCGGCGCCACCCCAGCCCCAGCCCACAGCGGCAGCCAGCCCTCACGCCACGTGCAGATCCAGGCACACATGTGGTGGATGCAGCGGCAGGAGCCACCCCTTCACACCTCCTGGACGAGCCACTCATGGCTCTGCCCCGGCCCTGGCGCCAATCTCTCCCTCACTGCGGGGGCCTCCATCTTCACCCCCATGCCCCTTTCCTCCCCATTCTCCCCTTCCCCACAACAAACTCACTCACTGGCTGGATGCTGCTCTCCACGTTGCCTGGCTGCACATCAGAATTGGATCAGTAACAGCAGATATGGCTAGCTAAAAATCGGCCATCAGTATCCCCCAAAAATCTCTATCGGTGCACCCATACTTATCTGTCTTCCTAAATTATGCATTGAAGTACATTTCCTGACACGTGTTTAATTCAATATGAAATCATCCAAAGTCAGATGAACTTTACTTCTTTCATTTTCAGTTGTCCCATGAAGAAAAACCTGAAAGAGAAGGCTACAGAGAAAGACAGTAATGGACAATTTGGTAAAAGAAAGAAGAGGATGCAATTTGTCCAAAATGCAACAATACTTTGTACAGGGACTATATTCTATGTTATAAGAATGAGAAAGCTGCTGGAAATTATAAAACTGCCCTGCATTTGGTAATGCAGATTTCTTGTTTCTTTGATGTTTCTTGGTGTGGAAGATTAGGTTACTCCTTAAATTACACACAAGTAGAAATCAGACTGTCACAGCAATTACTATGATGTTTCCTTCTTTTCCCTTATGCCACTAAAATACTTTACCTGGCAAACTATCACTGAGTTGACAAGTACATGTTTACAAATATTATGATTTCAAGACATTTCTGTTAAATATGCGTGACTTTGACGGCCTTGCCCTTTCTCTCATCATGTAACCATGTGTAAAATGAATGCACTATGGTTGTAAAGTACTATCTGCCTGCTCTGTAGTCATCGGATGTTCACTTTGTACAAGTGCACATGACTACAGAAGAAAATGAACAGTTGAGGGTTAGATCACGGTATAGTAAACTGCATCAGAAGCGGGAGCTTTTCTATTTAATAGAGACACTAAACAAAGTGGGTTAGGGCCTAATCCTGGTTCCACTTAAGTTAATGTAAAATTCCCATTAACAGTTTGGCACCTGGAGAGTCATGCTGAATAAGCAATTTCTGAGTATCCACTTAGATTACCGGTGTGTGAGGTGTGCAAATAGATTCCTTGACCTATTTCTGATGCCTGGCTTGTTTAGGAAGCTAGAGATTTCATATACTTTAAATCTTGTACATTGGATAAAAGATGTCACTATTTCCTTAATTACACTGTTCCTTTATTGAATATCTTTGGACAAACCCTAGGACATTCTGGGCATGTCTACATGTGCATTTACTTTGCAGTAATTTACTGCATAGTAAGTTACCATGCATTAAGGGGCTTTTATGCCAGTGTCTACACATGCAGGCATTATACTGCAGTAATGCTGTGTGTGGACAATTTGGGAGTTAGTCCCAAGTCAGTCTATACAAACAGGGTTACTGCTCAGTAAGGCATCTACATGTACCTTACTGCACAGCAGTGGCAATGTGTAGGGGGTGCACAGGGGTGCACATGCACCCCCTGAGAGTGCTGGTGCACCCCCTGACAGGCCATACTCCCTCCTTCGGTCACAGGAAGGGGGGGCAGGCGGGAGTGGTGGTGCTCCCCGCCCCACGAGCGCCGGCCGGGGAGTGGAAGCACTGCGGCCACTTCTGGGAGTGCTGCGGCCACTTCCCGGTTGGCACAATCGGCCGCAGGGGGACGCCTCTCCCCCCTTTTGCTGACTAGTCACTGGAGGGACATGGCACCCGTCGCCCATGCTGCACAGTAACTACTTGGGCATAAATTTGCTACCTGCATCATGAAGCTTTTAAAATGTTCTCAACTCAGGTCTAAATCTAGCTTAATTTACCAGGGAGGAAATCATCACTGACCTCGGTGGTATTGCTCCAGCTAGTAAAGTGAGTGTTTTTTATCCTGAAGGAACATGGAAAAGGACCCCTATTGAGGACGTAGAAATCTTAGAGTTCCTTGGCTGTTGCTGTCATTCTCCATTTTTTGTGAAAACTTTAAACATACAGGGTCAGAGAAAAAAGTCCT
This sequence comes from Gavialis gangeticus, assembly GCF_001723915.1. Lineage (NCBI taxonomy): Eukaryota > Metazoa > Chordata > Crocodylia > Gavialidae > Gavialis > Gavialis gangeticus. The sequence goes on from NW_017729001.1 coordinate 23,877,043, forward strand.
GAATCATACTCAGTATGGGGCAATAGCAATCCTAGGCCAGCTTTCCAGTTAGTTGAACATTACCCCATCATGGTTAGGAAACCATGGCTCACATGCCATAAAGGTTGCTTGCACATTTTCAATGATGTCACAAGGTCATAAATGATATGTCGTTACTGTGGTCAAGTCTTTTCTGCAATGTCTTGCTCTATACTGGTGTGCTGGGTATTTTTAAATTGAACTCCTATATTCCCTGGAGTAGGTTACTTTACAAGCAGTGACTTGAGCAATATTTCTTTTCAATGAAAAATGACACATCCAGCTTAGCAATGTGATGGGATTTCTCTCCTCCCATTGGCTCCTCCTAATTCTTTCTACAAAAAAAGTATGTTCCTTCCATGGCTGCATTAATAAAGTATTGCCATTGTCAACCAGGGAAGAATATTTACATTTTTGCTGAAGTTTGTGTTATGCAGCAGGGAACAGTGGAGCAGGAGACAGAAGCAAAGAAGAGAAAAAGAAGCATTTCACAGTCTGAAAAGGAGGAGTGAGGAAGGGGAAATCCATCTTTCAGTTCTTGTACAATGCAGGCAATTACTATACTTGACGCCGTGGAATATTTCATGACACCACCCAAATTCTGCTGAAGTCAATTTACATTGACTTCAACGGGCTAAGGGAGAAGGACCTTGGCTAAGAGGTCTTTTAAGTGCTCCAGCCCTGCTCCAACCAGGCTTCCTAGCAGGATGATGTACAACAGGGGTGGGCAACCTACAGCACAGAGGCCACATGTGGCGTGGGAAGTCTCTGTGTGTGGCAGGCAGCAGGTTGGGGAGGGGAAGGCAACATAGTGGCAGATAGGGCATGGAGCAGAAAGCAGAGCATCAGATCAGGGAGGGATCAAAAGGCAAGAAGTGCAAAGCAGAGCAGCAGCTTGGTGAGGGAGCATGGGGCAGGGAGCAGAAAGCTATGCAGCAGATCAGGTAAGGGAAAATGATTGAAGTGGCACCCTAGAACAGGGCTTGTTTGGCACAAGCATAGGAAGGAAATAGGAGCCTATCATAAAAAACAATCAGATACTTTGGTCTTGCTCCAATTGGGTCAAATGCTGGTCTTCACCTAGCCCCCAGTCTTGCAAAACATTTGAGCATGTGTGTAAATTAATATAGGTGTTAGTCTTTCCAGTAAAGTTATGCATATGTATTACTGTTTACAGGATCAGGGAATTATTTTCTACTGAGTCTTTACATAGTCACAGCTGCTACTGAAAGCAATTGGCCAGATTATCTTAGTCATGCTGGTATAAAATAGCCTATTTACAGCAAAGTTAGTGAATCTACTCTAGAATTACACTGATGTGGTTGAGAGCAGAATTGGGTCTACTGACATCAGCCGGGAACTCTTCTGCCACAAGACTCCAGGTGGGATGAGAAAAGCCAGATGTCAAAGGAAGGATCCTGGATCTTTCACTTGTCAAGTTCCTCCAGGATCAAGTTGAAAACCAGGTTTCTGCAGCCTTCGGAGGGTCCTGGGGCTGGGACTGACAATCAGGTAATTGTTGGTCCCAGCCCTGGCACTGCACTGGAGCCAGTTCAAGACTCTGGTGTGGTGCCAGGGCTGGGACTGACAATCAGCAAGAGGCACTGGAGTACATATTACCATGCAACAGCTTGAATGTGTACTAACTGTCCCGTGTGACAAGGCCCTTGGTTGGTACAATGCTGTGTATGGCTCTTGAGCTACACCTGTCAGAGTCAATTTGTTCTGTGACTAGGCTTAAATTCTGGCTCCTCCCCATGAGCCTAGGACCTGAAATGGAGCAAAAATGCCACTCACCAGAGTGTGGTGGAAAATGCCACATAAGAGCATGCAATTTTCTTCAGGCCTCTGAAAAAAAAATCTGCAGCGGGTCTGTACATGGCCTGAAGAGAACTGGCTGACTCAGTTTTCCTCTTGTTTTACAGCCACTTAGCTAGACAGCCCTTTATCTTAACGTTCCACTTATAAAAGGTTAAAAAGTGGTATTTTAATAAACACTTAATTGCTTGCTAGAGAGGATGCCTGCACGAAGCGGCTAGTATTTGATTCTGATTCGGGATTTGGCCGATTTTTGTGCAAACAGATGCGCCTTATGTGCAAACAAGCACGCTTGTCTTGCCGACATGTGAGCTAGTGCAGAGTTCGTGCAGGAGGAGGCGCAGGAGGGCCTGAGACCCTGCCTGCAAACCCCCCAAGGTAGACAGTCCCAGCCGTAGCCAGCCTACCAAAGGCATGACATGGATGGGCACGCGTCGCACCCTGAGGGTCCCCTTGGGTTCTGTGGCGCCCCCCCCGGGCACCTCAGAGACCACCACCCAGACGGAACCCGTGGTTCTGGGCTCCACGCAGACGGGGCCCCTGGCTCTTGGCTGCGTGGGCTGCTGTCCCTTTTTCAGGCTCTGGGGCCCGGGAGCATGGCCACCTCCCCGTGTGGGGTCTGCTCCCTTTTGGGGTCTCTGGCACGCCAGCTGGAGGAGCTCCAGGCCACAGTCCAGAGACTGCGTGCCATCAGGGACTGTGAGCAGGAGATAGACTCCTGTTGGCAGGCCCTTCTCCCCCAGGAGCTGGAGGGTAGACCCTATTAAATGGGTACTTTACGTTGGTCTTTCATCACTCCCATGGGACAGGGAGGTCCGGGTGATGGAGATCCCCTGCCCTCCATTAATGCTGACCTCGTGAAGGAACATCTTGAGAAGCTGGATACCTTCAAGTCAGCCAGCCCTGACAATCTACACCCCAGGGTACTCAAGGAGCTGGCGAGCATCATAGCCCAGCCTCTGGCACGGATCTTTGAGAGCTCCTGGCGCTCTGGTGTAGTGCCCGAAGACTGGAAAAAGGCCAATGTGGTGCCTATCTTCAAGAAGGGGAGGAAAGTGGATCCGGCTAACTATAGGCCCATCAGCCTGACTTCTATCCCGGGAAAGATCTTAGAAAAGTTTATTAAAGAAGCCATCCTTAATGGACTGGCCGACACCATCATCCTAAGGGATAACCAGCACGGGTTTGTTGCAGGTAGGTCTT
>NW_017729001.1:23890243-23890550 GCF_001723915.1 Gavialis gangeticus
TATGATTCAAATCACTGTCCCGAATCAATTCGGCTGAATCTCCAAATCACCCAGGTCCATCCCTTACTCCTCTCCCAGCCCAGCAATGGCTTCCCTGCCTGCCCCAGCTCCCAGCACTTGGGGGAAAAAAAGCCCTGATTCACCGGGTGCTGCCAGGTGGGGAGCGATCCCTGCTGCTCCCCACTGCCCCACACTGCGTGGGGGGCTCTGCACAAGCCCCCTGGCCCCCTCCCCACTGCCCCAGCCCCCACATGGCTGTCCTGCCTGCCCCAGCTGTGGCCCGTTAAGGAAAAAAAAAACCCCAAAT
>NW_017729001.1:23891002-23898742 GCF_001723915.1 Gavialis gangeticus
CATGATCCCCTCCCCTCCCCCTTCTGCCAGCCCCCTATTTACCAGCTCTGAGTCCGGTTCCAGCTCCCTGCTGTAGCCACCGGGGACTGCCTGAATCATCAAAGCTCTCCAAATCTTTTCTGAAGATTTGGAGAGTTTCAAATCGATTTGGACCTTTTTATTGGTCTCCTGATTAGATTCCATTTGGAGAATCGAATCGGGCTGAATCTGCTCCGAATCGAATCACCACCCGAAGCTTCACACAGCCCTACTAGAGAGTTCAAAAGCTAGTTTGCTGATAACTGTGGCTTTTAATGTTCAATAACGAACATGTTGATCAAAGTGCACCACTACTCTGCCTTCTGCCTGTCTTCAGACTAACATGGCTAACTCTACCTCTCCCTGTTTGGTCGCCTGTCTGAAGTGGAAATGCCATGCAGTGGACTATGTTACAGACAATTTATGGACAGGGAGAATGTACTCCTTTATGTGCTACTGAGCCAGGCTTCTCTAACAGGTCTCTGCACAGAGCCCCTAAAGGGGTTCACATGAACTTGCACCAAACCTAACCTAAACCAGAGGGCCACAGCTAGTACTCTTATCTGTAGAAAGAGCTGTAGTCCATGTGTCCCTACCCCAACTTGCAACAAAAGATGCATCTCTCCTAAACCCCACATAATACCCTAATGTGACAACTTATTACTTGGGCTTTGCAGGGGGGGAATCAGGATTTACCAAAATTCTCCTTCCATCAGTATAGCAATGTTCATACTGGGTGTATCTATATGCGTGCTTTACTGCAGAGCTGACTAATTAGCTCCGAGTAAAGTGTCACCGTCTACATGTGTGCCTGTATTAGGGCACAGTAAATTAATTAACTTCTCTGTAGGATAGTGCTGTCCAGAATAAATACTGTCCTACAGCAGAGTAAGTACATGCATCTAAATGCACATGTAAATGGTTACTGCAGCTTACTGGGGCACAAGGGCGCTAGAGTGCGGGAGCTGCCTGCTGGCTAGCTCCACCCTATAGCACCCTTTCACGACACATTGAACCAGGCAGAAACAGCCCCAAGGCTGGCAGGCTGACCCCTTGGGTCCCTTGCCAGTTGGGGCTGCTCCGCCCTGGCTCAACGTGCTGCAATCCCCAGCGCATGCATAAACGCTGCTCCTGGGAGCAATAAGCTCTGGCGCCAACTGGACCAGAGTTTATTGGTACGTGCTAATTGCACGTATAGATGTGATATGCCACTGAAATGCCTTCAAAGCAATGAATCGTATCCCTACTTCCAAACTGATATTTTTGCTTGTCCCGTAACTTATCAAATAATTTCATTTCATTACGCCAGGTGCCTTTTCATTTCATACTTATATTGTAGACTTGATGCAAGCATCATCCATTTTAGCTACTAAAATACATACACAACTTAGAGACTTCCCTCCCTACATTGAGGGCATGCTTTCATTGCATTGGAGGTCGTGGTGTTCTCAGATTTGGAATCCAGACCATGCTCTCTTATTTGTTATTTACTGCACTAGCAAAAAGGAAAAGGCCAGGAGATATAACCAGAAACTAGCAGGACTACAAACTGGATGGAGAGAAATACAGAAGGAATATGAAGTATCACTTCTGCAGTATACAGTCAGTTGTATGTATGAAAAAGGGACCTCAGAACAAATCTGCTGAATTCTCCAGCCTTTTCATTTATGCTCTTTGAAGTTTTCTCTCTTCTGAGCTGGAAACAGAGGCCCACAGACCACTGCTGACCTCCTCTGTGTCTCTTGGTACAAAAATGGACCACCCTTTGCATTAAGCATCAACTTCTAAAGAGCTGATGTTTTATAATTGATAAATTATGTTCTAATAAATGCTTAACAACTTGTTAGAGTGTCCAAGCAGTTCTGTAAGCGAGCTGTATTTCACCCCATGCTGGGGTCCTGGTTCATATGATCTATTGAAGGCAATTCAGATAAGGAAGGAGGCATAGATGGGTATCTATTTGTCCAGAACAGCATAGTGGGATATTTGTGTCGGGGTGGCAAGCGAGGGCAGAACTGGCCTTACTGCCTTTCTTTACACTGCTTTTCTTTGTGTCAAGGCCAGAACTGGCTTTCGCTGGCCCTGGAGTTACGGAGGTGCACTGGCTTCATCGCTCCCTGAACAGGATCAGCCCCAGCATAAGGATGAAGACACACAAGCACGACAATGGAAGTGGGGCTCTGGGAAGAAAGGATTTGAAAGGAGAGCAGGGGAAAAGAGTGAAGAACAATATTAAATTTCTGCATAGATTTTACTGCCTGTTGCCTTGTGCCACAAGAAGCGCAGGAAGTATATGTGAATGTTTTAGGCATAGTCTATGTCAATGCTTTCTGCACTGAGTGCCTGATAGGAAATGAATAGGGAGGACATAGTGGAGGATACTGTGTTTCATGTCCATCACTCTAATCTAGCCATATACTGAGAGCCTCTAGCAAACAGCATCCCTCTCTTGCTACAGAGATGCTTCCTCTGCTCTTGCTTGCTATAAGCAGACATTGTCAACGTGAGACGTAAAGTCAGCGGGGGATGAAACTTTAAAAAAAGAAATCGGTACTGTAATTTATTTCTCAGTAATTTTAAGGAGAAATGAGTTATCTACATCCAATTCAGGCAATAAACCCCACTAAATTTATACTGGATCTGAATAATTTCTGTGGCTTTCCTTGAGAAAAAGCATTAGCAAGAGCAGATGCGAGGGTCATTATCTTAACGATATCACAGAAGTCTGGGGAGTCACAAAGGCTTTCTCGCATAGTCAAACTGTCTTTGGGGAATCTAATTTGCTAGTGAGGTATAATCGCAAACAAATGCTTTTCATTATGGAGCTACATGAAACAGTATCGGTCGAACAGGAGGACTAGGCCTTTGAAATGTAAACACCGCAGCTCCTCAAGGTTACATCCATTGATTTGAATTGAAACTGCTTCCAAAACAGCAGTTTCCTTAGCAAAACCATACCCCTATCTGGGTTGTAGCCGTACTGGTCTAGAGGCAAAAGGAATCAGGACTCGTGGTCAAGGTGATATCTTTTATTAGGCCAAATAGATTTTTGCCAAAAAAATAAAATAAAAATTAAACATTTGTTTAATAGGACTACATCCCGCTTAGCTTACCACCAAACAACTTCGAGGTAAACAGACTGTTCCAACTTTTCTCTGGGCCTGATCTGCATATAAAATGAACTGTTCCAAACCGGAGATTTTACCACCTTCAATTCTCCTATGAAATATGAACTTTCATTTCTACCCAGGAGACCTCTTACAATCCTATCTCTTATGCCTGAAGAAGGCTGCTCATGCCCAAAAGCTTGCAAATAAGGATTTCTTTTTTTTGTTGCAAAAATCTAGTTGGTCTAATAAAAGATATCACCTCTACCATGAGTTTTGATTCCTACTCCTATTGGCACATGGAAGCTGCTTCGCCTCTCCGTCTTCTACCTTGCCTTCTTTTACCTTCTTCCTCAGTCTCAGAAGAGCCTGCAAGGAAGACAGTGCCCTTCCAGACCTTAAGAAATGCAAAGAAATGAATGCAGCTTGTTACCAAACTAAACTTACTTTGCGAGTTCAAATGGGTTTCTGCAGCCTCCTTGAATGTGAGCCCCAGGCTTGTGTAAAACCCAGAGGAAGTCACAGGGGCTCAGCCCGTGTTGAGGCCCAAGTTCTCCTGGGAGGCAAGATGGACAAAAAATGGTTATAGGTGAAGGGAAGTGGAAACATAGTTATAATATACACAACTTCTTCCTACCTGTGCCTCTGATAGCAAGCTGTGTAAAGAAATTTAACACATGCAAATTATTTTATTTTACATTCAACCACTAGGCCAGCTAACCAAGGTAATGTACACCCTGGCTAAGAAACCAAGGAACAGTAGATTGTGAGTCAGAAGAGCCTGAATGACAAGTGACTTGTATGAGGAATTCCTTGTGTTCAAGCAACTATCCTTGAAATCAAATAGAGAGAACTGCTGCAAACAGAGAGTGTACAGTTTTGTTCCTCTCCTGGGCAGAAAGGAAATCCCCCTCCCCTTTTTTTTACATAGAGACAAATTAATTCAATGGTGTAAAGCCTTTTTCTTCATAGGATGATACCAGGTTATCCTGTTTTACACCAAATGCCTCACTTTACATAACTTGCATTTCCAAGTAGAGGTGATGAAAAATCAGCATGCGTGTTCTGCGTGCTTATTTTAAAATACAAAATCTTGCACCTCCCTAAAGCTTTTTTATACTTTCTTAGATCGCTGTGTGAAGTGCAGCATAAATCAACAGGTACACCAAATTAATATATTTTGAAAGTTCTCCTCAAAAGCTATCCTCTGACCTTCAGCTAACAAATAAACAGCGTCTTGGCCCTCACAAAGAGCTCACCTGCTTTGTGCATCTAACCTAGGGGTGGGCAATTATTTCAGGTGGAGGGCCGCTTACTGAGTTTTGGCCAGCCATTGAGGGCCTCATGACAGGCAGCCAGGGACAGATAAATATTAATTTTCTAAATTTTTTAGGGGCCCCGCGGGCCGGAGAGAATGGCTGGTGGGCTGCATATTGCCCACCCCCGATCTAAACTGAAAAATAAACCTACCGTTTCCAAAATGACTAGTGACTCTGTGCACCTTCATTTTTGATGTCTGACCTGGGCCGCCCCTTCACTAGCTCTCAAGCCAGACTCCCAAGACTTGACTTACACGGAGACTCAAGTCCAGTATCTCTTCTAAACCCAGCACTTGTGAACGGTGGCAATTGCGGGAGTGAAACTGTGATGTGAATCTCTCTCCTTTATCCTTGTAGATCTGCAGTTCATAATCATGGTCCCAAATCCATAGTGATATTCTGGTGTGGTGGCATCTTCTAGACCACTAAAGTAGCATCCCATAGCATTTTTAAAGGATCGCAATTCATAGAGTTTCTCCAATGCCTATTACACAGGCCACACAATGGCAGTTACATGGTAATGATTGTCTATGGTTCTGACCAATGTGTTTTGGACAGACTAGCATGGGAATTCATGTAAAGGATTTTCACTCTTCTCACCATTCATTCTTCACTGTTGCCTTTAGATTGTAGTTACAGTGAAAATGTCTGTTCCCACAAAACTTCAGCTAATCGTTTCACTTGTTTTTAGACCAAAACAGCAGACACACGAAGCATTTTTAAATGAGTTTCTATGGCAATACGTCTGCACTGAGCTATATCCATGCCACAGCGTTCTTAACTGAGATGTATATCATGTCAAACTCCCAAATAACATAACCAATGACATGTCTGATTTGGCTCTGTGTTTTGATAATGCAGACGATAAAACCAATTAAGCAGGAACAAGATCACGCAGATCATTTTAAAATATACTTCCTTGAAGAAGATGGTCCCCAAATCAAGGCAATGGGTGTGTTATTCATATGCTGAACTCACTGTGCTAGGAAGTGTGTATTGTTCCACTTTAAGATCTTAACAGGGCGGTATACAGCCCGTCAGATGCCTGGAAGGTAACAAAAAAAGAGAGACTCAGGATACAGCACAAGGATGAGAGCAAGCATACAAAGTAACATATAAAGTTATAGTACATCATCTGTGTTCTGTTCCTGGTTGACTCTAATCTCATTTTCTAGGTTTTTCCACCGGTTTTCATAGAATTATAGAAATGAGGGTTGGAAGGGACCCCAGGAGGCCATCTAGTCTGAGCCCTCTGCTCAAAGCAGGACCAGCCCCAACTAGATCATCCCAGCCAAGGCTTTGTCTAGCTGGGTCTTAAAATAAATCCAAGGATGGAGATTTCACAACCTCTTTAGGTGGCCTGTTCCAGTGCTTTACTACCCTCCTAGTGAGAAAATCGACTTGTTTTACTTTTGACCTTTAATCCTGATTCAGGATGAGAAGAATTTTTTAAGTCTTGACAATTTTCACTGGATGGGAAACTACTTCTGGGCCCAGTTCTGGGTACAGAAGCCAGACCTGTGAAGCCGCTCTCGGTATTGTTCACCAGGTCCTTGGGCCTGTGTCTGCCCCTAACCTGCTGTGTACATTGTCGCTCTGCCAAGAATGCATAAGAGTTGTGGAGGGCTTATTAATGCTGTCGTGCACAGCAATTTAATATGCAAATGACCCTGTAAATTAGGCTGCTTAGGAAGGGAAACATATTACAGTGAGTGGCTGTCCCTCCCCAGGCCTGATGAACCGTGTGTCCCTTGGCTGTAAATATACACACCGACGTCCCGAAGGAGAAGCGGCTGCTGCCTGGTGGAGGAAACGTTAATTGAGGACCCTCCTTCTGTTCTTCAAGGCAGCATCACCCCAGTTTTCATAGGCACCTCACAATCTGGTGCCTTTCAGTGCCGTTCAGAGGGCAGAAGAGAACATATCCCTTTAAGGTTTTAAATTAAAGCAGCAATAAGGTGAAGCTTGCAAAGCAGACCACCATTATGGACAAGTTTTTGTTGTAAGCAACCACACAAAAGTCAAAACTCTTTAGCCCCTGTATTAGATTGACTGCCTGTATTAAGCCAAACTTTGTTAGCTTCTGGGGTTGCTCCTCACTGAAATTGTGCATGCAAGAGCATGTATAACCTGTCTTTGCACAAAGGCACTCCCAGAGGAAAGCTCTTTTAAAAATAAAAGCAGGGGGTGGAATGAATTATAGGACTTCTGATCAGCTTGGTCAACCTGCTCCAAAACAACGGATGTGCATGACAACTGGCAAAGTGCGAATGGCATCTTTTAGCCTCTTTTTTACTTTTCAGCGGCCTATGTGAAATGGGGTTTGTGTTTTCTGCCCATTTCGTAGTAGAATTGCTCAGAAAATAATCTTTTTCCTTCGCCAAAAAAATAAATAAATAAAAGACAAAAAACAGTGGTACGGTCACTGTTTTCCCTAGAATTGTTCATGAGTATCATTTTAATGAAAATCAGTGTTGTCACAAAATATATTCTATTTTAATGAAAATCAATGTCCCCCCAAAATATATTCTATTTTGCCTGTAGACATAAATGAAAAATATCTGAATTCCTAACGAACTAGTGGCTATAACACAAGGGAGCACAGACCTTGGAACCTGCACTGACTGCCTTTGAAGAAAGGCCAAAATGTGCTCCAAGCTAAAGCTGACTGCGCAGTAAAATACTGCTTTCAGTGCATTCATTGCATGTGTAGACATGCCCACTGTGTACTCACTAGTGAGTGTACATTACAAATCCACCTCTGAGTTCAATTCTGCAGCAGTTTGTTACAGCCACAACTGAGAACAAGCTGGAGCAGCCTCATCTTGCTTCAGTCCCAAATCAGTACTGTACATTGGCTAAGCTGGCAGCTATTGCACTGGTTCAGCACCCTCCAGCATCTCTGTGGATGTCCTGATGCACTGAGAGGAAGGCACAGAAAGTCCACAGACAGTCGGCACCTGTGTTCATGCTGCATTGCTGGGCTTTATTCACATTGGAGCAGAAGGGGTGATTGGTGGGGGACACAGATGAGCAGGAACAGGGCCCTAATCATACACTTGGCATTGAAGAGATTAAATTGTGTCACAAACCTCTGAGTATATTCGGGGGTGGGGATTAGTTACTGAAGCAATTGCCGTGGAGGGTCTCACCGCTTTTCCATGACTTGTGTATGGGCAGAAAAGCTGCCAAAAATTTTCTCCTTCTCCCACTTTTACAATCTTTTCTCCAATCCCTGACAAAGGGTGTTTGTGCCCAAAAGCTTGCAATTAAAGATTTTTTTTTTTTTTTTTTTT
>NW_017729001.1:23898960-23900263 GCF_001723915.1 Gavialis gangeticus
TTTTTGCAAAAATCTTATTGGTCTAATAAAAGATATCATCTCTACTATGTGTCCTGATTTACCTTTCCCTCTCCCACTGTTCTTTCCAGGGCTCAGGATCCCAAACCCAAGCTTGATATAGCAAAGGCCTTCTGAAGCAAGAAGCAAAACTGAATGAACACATAGAGGAGAAACTAACTCCAAACCCCTTAATAGCCTCCACCGTCAAATGCTCCGGTTTGGAGTTTTGATTGTTTTTATGTTTATCCTAAAAACCTTCTATATTTAATTTCTGGGAACTAAGCTATTTAAAGTGATCTTCCAGAAACTCCCATGACATCGTTCAAGATCAAGAGTTTCTACTTAGACGAGAAATATTCTGAAATCCTATGGCAGGGGAGTTTAAAATTATTTATAAGTGCAGATTCCACCCAGCCAGCTCCGTCGGACAGGAAAATGGAAAGAACATAAACCCTGGTTGATGACAGCCCTGAAAAGACCGCTACAGAATTCAATAAGGGGCCCTTCACTCATTTGTATTGCAAAGATGTCTCCTTTTTTCTTTTGCACCATAAAGGACCTGTTTCCATATTTTCTGTATAACACGTCTGAAAAGATTGTATTTAATTTTGCAGGAACTGCTCTTAAAATACACAGGAACTTGACTCTTTGAGGGGGTACAGCATTGAGAAAAAAAATCTCTTTGAAGTTCCTAATTAATTTGTATTTAATCATGTACCTCACCTTATCTCTATAGGGGCACTTCCACAAGGTGGTAGTGATGATAGGAGAGATGCCGGTGGAGGCTGCCTCACCAGCCCCAAAAGGAACCAGCGCCACACCTAAGTCCATTTCAGCCGTTTCCTCAAGGCACAATTTATTGTTCAACAAAACGCTCCTAGGTAACATCAAAGTAAGGCAATTTCTCTAACGAACACAAGCAGCAGTCCCCAAAGGTCTTTCCTTATTGGCCTCCCACACTTTTATAGAGCGCTGATTCCCAGAGCCACTCTTCCTGGAGTTCTCTATTCATTTCCCCCCTGGATTTCCTCCTTTTCTTTGATCCTAAGTGGCTCTTATACCCTTATAGACCTGGTTTGTAGTCACATGCTCCCTATCACATGCTTCTTGAATTCTTTTGCAAATCAGTTCTGCTCTGAGAGTTACATTTTCAGTTCTACCTTTGGACTTGTCTACACTACAGACCCCACGGCTGCAGTACCTATGCCCATATTGCTATGCTGGCAAAACGGCTTAGGAGAAACAATTGCGTATGCCAACAGAAGTTTTTTTTAGCGGGCACGGCTCCACTGCCTCCCTCCAT
>NW_017729001.1:23905263-23921322 GCF_001723915.1 Gavialis gangeticus
TGGCAAAACTGCTTAGGAGAAACAATTGCGTATGCCAACAGAAGTTTTTTTTAGCGGGCACGGCTCCACTGCCTCCCTCCATGGCTTACGGTGGACAGAAGTACTCTTCTATCAGAATAGCTGCATCTAGACCCAGCATTTTACCAGCATGTCAAGAAGCTAGCCATCACATCAGAAAAACGAAGCCACTGAATGGTGCCTCGGTGCCACTGTAAATCTTACCCTCTATGCCCACCTGTAAGACAGGAGTAATAATTGCTGATCTTTGAGGAGTCTAAAGTTCATGCTCACCCAGCATGGTGGAAACAATTAACTTTGCAAGAATTCAGTGTTACAGGCCTGATTTATACCTAAAGCAAATAGGGCAACTCTACTGAAAACACACGAGTTGCACTTACTTACATCTGGCCTGAATTTAGCTCCTTTGCAACCAAATCAGGAAGTACTAGACATCTTGTAAGAAATCCTGTTCTCATTAAGTTTTTAGTCCAGTGCATCGGATAACTACCCACATCTTAGAATATTTTCTGTATCCTGGTTTTGAGGCTCTCCTACCACACTGAAGCTTCTGTTTTAGGGCCTCAGCGAAAACCCATCGACATCCATTAGACTCTTCTCATTGATTTCAGTGGGCTTTAAATAAGACCAATGGGTTGAAATTATTTACTACTGTGCCTTCCAGCCGGTTTGACACTACCTACCGAGAACTAATTGTGACAAGAATTATACTGGATTGCCCTAAAAAACAACTCCAAGATAATTAACAAAACACATCAAGCCAAACAGCCATTAATCTGAACAAATGTTTTCAGTACTGGAAAGTGTAAGGTGAGCAAATTGTTGCCTTAAGAGCAAGGTGACAATCCCCTGTCCCCGTTCCAAAGCAAACAAATAACAGTGAAATGTAACATGATGCTTGTTTCCATCAAGGGAAAACATTTTGTCAGCCACCCTTCCTCTTGAGAGAGCCTGTACATTGTTTCCTTGTAATCTGATACCAACAAGTATTCGTGGTAACCCGTTTAATGGTTCCCAGAGCCAGCAGTTGGTCAGTAGTCACAGATAGATGGATTTGAAAGGCAAAGAATGACTGCTTTACCCTTCAGTATTTACTTTGATGCAAGACTCTTAATGAGTTTTACAACTATTAAATTGGCTAATTCTCACAGCCCTCCAGGAGGGCAAACATGCCGGTTTTATATACAGATAACATGAGCCCCAGAGCAATTAAAACCCACACTCTTAAAAGTGGTCCCTAATTTTGACTGCACAACTTAAGGCACTGATTTTAGCAATGGCTAAGGACTCACAATTTTAATGCAGTTCTGTAGGAACTGCTGCTGCTCTGTGGGCAGGGCAGAGCATTAATCCACATTAGCCTATTTTAATGCACATTAAAGCATCGCAAAAAACCCTGTGCGCTTTCACTAATGCACATTAAAATAGGCTATTTCTATTTTAGTGCCCTTTTCTAGTACCTCACAACTGAGGGCAATTGTACACACGCATGTGCCGCAGTGGCAGGCGCTTTGAAAAGTGTCCGGCGCTGCAGTTGTATAAGCAGCAAAATGCTCGTCAGCGCTGAGAAAATGGGGGCAGTGCACTTTTGAACACACACACCGGAGGTGCTTTAGTTCAAAAGTAAACCTCTGCCATTTTCTGCGTGCTGATATGCATTTTGCCACTTATACAACTATGCGGTGCAGTGCAGTTCGCATCAGTTTGCATGCAGAGCAGACTCAATTAATCACGTCTGTTCCGAAGCAGAGGATCTCCGGCATGTCCCCGCACAAAAATGCATGTGTATAAATGCCCTGAGGTACTAAATTTAATACGCATTAGCAAAAGTGAATGAATGAATGTGTAGACGTGCCTAGCATCTCTCAAAATTAGGCCCTAGATATACCAGGCCCCTAAAATAATGGAGGTATAAAAAGTTAGAGGGTATTTGTGAAAAATCAAACAGAACTGACTTGTTAAAAGATGCATGTAAATCAACAGCAGAGCTGGGAGGTTAGACATGCCAGGTACAGACATTACACTTTTACCAGTATAAGCGATCAGAACTGGTTTATACCTGTAACAGAAGTGCAGCACACACAGACTGGTTTAAAAATGGCAGAACCCAGTATAGGATTTGCCATCCCCCCCCACCAAAAGGCGAATGTGTGTTCAGTTAGCTATTGAGCTAAACTATGCTGCTTACAGAAAACCACATAACTAACTTCTGCCCCGGGCTTTTTGAATGTCTGTATTTAGCCCAGGAACCGTAACTCTTACGCCTATACACTCAACCACACCCAGTTTCTAGCCGCCCAAACCATTACAGACCAGCTGATATTGACTGGAAATGTATGTGCAAAAAAACTTTGTGCGCTGCTTTACAAACAAAATAAAGCACCGCCCCAAATCACTTGTAAAAACAGTTACGTTTCTTTGATGTTTTGATGAAGGAAATAGTTCACTTTGATTTCAGAGTTTCTTTATAGCCTTTGAGTGGCAGGCAGCCCTTTTACATTATTAATAGTCGGTTTGAATTTGATGTCTTTACTCCAAACTAAAAAGTTGGGATTTTTTGAGGGGGAGGGCAGCTTTGAAAATCCTAGGAATAAAGCAACTCATCATAACGCTTACAAGATAAAACATTACGCTTTTTCCCATTGAACTTTTGGGGGGTTTTATTTAGGGCAGTCTTGATTTTGATCACAAATTCCATCTAATGTAGGGGGAAAATGCCACAAACGATTACCAGAAGAGTTCTGTATCATAATACAATGAACTATTAAACGAAATGAATAGCTGACACACACAAATGCCTGCTAGGCAGTATCATTTTATTTTCTCAGGGCAAAATTCATTCCTTGATAGGGGACAGTTGAAAACCTGTGCACTGAAGGTCCGATCCAGTGTCACTGGGAGCCAGCTCCCTGTTAGACTTTTCACCCAACTTTGCACAAATATAAATGGCAGCACAAGGTGCAAAGCACTGGCAGGCTACATGGAGCTGCAGCTATTTTCATATAGTGACACAAAGCCCTTTACCAATCCAGTTCAAGGAGTCAGGCTTCCCGTAAGAGAGTTACCAGTATCTTCTTTCTCTATATATCACAGAGCAGTAAAAGATCTACTGTGGCCACAACCTCTTCAACATTGGGTCTCCTGCCCCATCTGTGAGTAGCTCGGGTGAAATCCAGATCCCACTGATTCGCTAGAATCAGGATCGTATCCGGATGTATGTGGCTGCCTGCAATTTCCTGACTTGTCTAATACCCTTTATATCTTCTCCTACACTTCTGAGCAGAGCCATTTTCAGAAAACCTCGGCCTAAGCATTTGCATATGAGCACTTAAGCTGACAGTTGGAAGTATTGGAAACCACAGTGCCAATAAACCCATTTTCCTCAGTTCAACCAATGTTTAAAAGGCCAAGCCCTTAAAATTCATACCTTCTACAGTCATGTTTTATTTGTTTAATGAGACTGGAAGATTGCTTCCAGGAGTAAATGAGAGCTGACCACGGTTTTGTGTAAACCAGTTTTGGCAGCATACATTACATAGCACTGCGCACAGCTTGTGCATGCTGTTTCTAATTCAGAGCATATTACTGAGAGACAGTGAGTGAGTTCAGAAGATGTCTTGTGACTACTGCATTGTGCCATGAAGCTTCTTCTCACTGCAAAACTGATGTACCCCTGGATTTTGAGCTCTGTGGATGACTGATGCATCATGGATATTCACTCTAATGGCATAGAAAGTATCTGGAGCTGCTCCCCTCCTGAAGTGGATTTATAGAAACATAAATCTGGACCAACTGAGTGCATCTACATGAGATGCTTACTGCACATTAGCCTAATAACACTGTGCAGCAGTGTGCCGGTCAAAACCTGTGCTAATAGCATACTGCTCAGTGTTATTAGGGTAATGCATGCAGTAAGCATCACAAAATATCAATGCGCTGGTGCTACTGTGCTGTAATTCTAGTTACTTCGCATTTAGTTAGTACTTCATTCGGCAAGTACTAAACTAAATGTGCAGTAACTAAGGTGCATTAACGAACATGTAGATGCGCCCACTGAGAACAAAATCCAGCCCGCAGCTCTTTTGCAATAAGCGCATTTAGGCAGGTGGGAGCAGGAAAGGAATTTGGACAAGTGCAGTTTGCATAGGGTTGTAAGTCGCTGATAAATGCAGCATAGAGTACCGGCCCTTTTTGTTCTCTGGTGTTTTGCACTATGGGGGCTTCCAAAATACAAGCTGTATTTCGAAGCTGCATTTTGAAGAATTAAGTCTTGTAGTTACATGGGTCTGCATTCTCACCAAGATCACTAGAATACGTATGCTTCCTATATGGTAGCAAATTCGCTGGAAAGGATTTCAGAGGTCGTATCATAAACTGATATGATCTAATAAATTAATTCATTTTAACTGATTCCTCATTCCCTTTCACTTGGTAACACTTCTAATAGTTACACAGTATTTCACCCTTTATAATTTAACAGTTTTTTAAAGTATATTTTAACTTTAAAGAGCTACAGTATTCATGCAGGATTTATACAGATTGATCTGCGGTAATCTTTCCAGAGTTCTTTGCCTTGATGAGAAATATTTGAAGTGGTCCTTACTGTATTCCAGTGTTTTACCCACTGCATAAAGAGCGACTTCTGAAGAAGTCCATGATGTACTGGGTAAAACATCAAGAGCAATTAGATTTAGCAAAATTATTCAGAAGAGGCCCAAGATCAAATAAACATTGCATTTCCACTGCAGAGGGGAACACTCTGCTACTTTTTTGCCTAACAACAAGGTACTGACAGCAGTGTTTCAAGTGAGACAGGGCCAGACTTTGATCTCAGCAGGGGGGCTTGTGTTAACCACTACTGCAAGCGTTTCTTAAAACCCACAGGTCAAGCAGGTATTTTTAGTTCCATTTTGAAGATGTGGCAAGATCCTTTCTCTTATTTCAACAGTAAGGTTATATATATATATATATATATATATATAAAATTTATGTTGGAAAAACTGCAGGCAGATATACTTTTGAGGTGAACTGACAGTAAACATACATGTGCTTTCATGCTTAGCCATGGAGGGAGCGGAGGGGAAGAATTTCCATAACCGTTTTCATTTTCAGCACCACAAGCTAACATTTTAATTATTATTGTAATGCTCGGTAAAAATAAATAGGTAAGGCTTATACATTATCTGATAAGACCAACCAAGAATGGGACTGTATCATGTGAACCACTGTTCATATGCAAGGTAGCGGACAGCCTGTACAGACACACAAGACAAGACAGACACAGGGTGATGGAAGAGACAATGTGATGCTCATCTAATGTCACATTCATTCCATATTTTTCTGTAGAAGGCAGGATTTAGCCAAGAGAGGGAAAGCTAAGTAGAAATAAATAATAACTGGAGAGGGAGGGCATATTTAAGGGAAGAAGAGGGAGTGAGCAGGCAGAAGAGACTGGGAAAGATGGGGGATGTCATGCAAACTTCCATTCAGCCCAGGACAGGGAAAGTCCAGTCGATTGTAGAAAGTTCTTTGCAACTATTCTTACTTGATGGACTATTTGACGGGCTTTAGTGCCACTTGTTTCCAAGAAAACGGCAGGGGGGCGGGAGGAACCAGCCACATACAAGGTGCAAGGAGGAGCAATCTCTTGCTCCCGGAGATACTGCGGGGAGTAGTGACCACATATTCCTGTTGACGTTCTGGGACTATAAGCCATTGTTTATATTGGCATTTCTCTTCCAATCTTGCAGTGGTATAGCTCCACCTTTGGTAACAACATAAACCCAGTAGAAAGTGGTGGCTGGTGGCTTCCAGCAGGACTGGACTCCACTTGGCCAAGATCGGTAACTTCCATCGTTACAAAGGGGGTTGTTGCACTACTAGCCTGCCTTAAATTATGGCGCTAAGCCAGCATTGTCTAGAGACCCTGAGTTTCACTGACTTGAATGGGAGTCTGGGATGCACAACGGCTGCAGGATCTGGCCTCAGGAATTAAAGTATCACCAGGCCACCTGAGTGAAGTCCCTGCATGCGTGTGTGTGATCACACACGTGCACGATTTGTGTCTTGGCACTGTTCAGTGAAAATGGTGGCGTGCAATTAGATTTTATATTTATTAGGCAGAGAAATGAGGACATTGTAATTTTCTAGTGAAAGCTATTGCAAACAGGT
The DNA here is from genome assembly GCF_001723915.1 of Gavialis gangeticus. NCBI lineage: Eukaryota > Metazoa > Chordata > Crocodylia > Gavialidae > Gavialis > Gavialis gangeticus. The sequence continues at coordinate 23,911,453 of NW_017729001.1, forward strand.
ATATTTAAAGCCTTGAATGCTCTTCTTTTCCCTCCCGTGTAAATTGTAGTTAAGAACAGTCATAAACCACAACTTTTTTCCATGTAAACCTACAAATAGCTTTTGCTTAGTGTTTGATGTAAGTCTAAATATGGCAAAAGTGTTTTGTTAACAAGCCCCAACCTTTGGCAGCCAATGAAGTGACTAAATTTCCTACAAATAGTTTTGGCTACTCTTCTGTTTACCAATGTGCTTGCTTCCCATAATCCCCCTGGGAGGATGCAGTATCCTAACACAGATGTTGGTTGTTATAATTGGGCAATATTCAGCACAAATGTCATCAGTGACACAACACTTTAACAATAAAAGAAAATGAAAGAGACATCACAGGGGACTCCCATTTCAAAGGAAACCTTCAAGGATATGAAAGGGAAGCATATTTTCCATATTACAAGTTCTCATTTAAATTACAAAAGTACACTGACATTTATTTCCTGAACAGTTGAGTTTATCGCTGGTTTAGTAACGAGCATCAATGACAGCTGAAATTACAGTTCCTTTCATACTGTGTTTCTTCTGATAATTGCCTTCCCCTACTTAGATTTCCTCATAGATTTCCTTTACTCTGACCATAATGTCCAACATCATGCGTAAATGTGAATGTTCATTGTATTTAAATGAGAGTAACTCAATTTTCATTTCTATCGCAGCAAAGAACGTGCATGTGGCATCAGTATCATCAGTGACAGCCTGCATTACTGATGGTCAATGGCATATAGCTGTATGACACGAAAGAAATGTTATTGAACACCATCTGTAATTAAAAAAAAATTAATGAGATGCATTTCCGTCTGTGGTCTAACTCTATCTCACCATCACATGGAAAAAAGATCCATGGGATGGGCCTGGAGATGACAACAGATTGGGATCAGATTGTCAGTCCTTTGCTCGTACGGCCAAGATGCTACTTCACGCAAGGAATTACCACCAACCTGAGCATGGCGTTCACAGTCTCCTTTCGTAGAAGGGGTAAGTGTTGACTGAAGGTTGTGAAGACTGCAATAGTCTCCTCCTCCCCCTGCAATTTATAATCCAAAGAGAAGGACTCTGGAGTCCTCTTCCAGGCATGGTTGGGCTGTTACAGCTACGTTGTGCACCATCAGGAAACGTTGCCAAGAGCTGGTTCCTCTTTGGCTACCTAAGCGGCAACACACCAGAAAACTACACAACCTCTGCTCAGAAATGCCTGCTGTCTACAAGGTCTATAATCATCCATGTTCTCGTAAGCCCCCGTGTCCCTCAGACATGCATTATAAATGGAGGTATATTGCATATAAATGAAGAGCTACTGCACAGGGGGGTGAAAGGAATCCTCCAACCTGATATCCTAATGTCAAATGATCTAGATTTAAAAGATTACAGAGGCAAATTTTCTTTCAGTAACTCAAGGAGCTAATAAAGAAGAATCCCATTGACTTTATGTTGGTGAAGATCCATGGTAATTCCATGAAAGGAGAGGAGAATTTAGCTATTTGTATTTTCCTCTGCATCTCATACAGTCCAAGTTAAACTGGCTTTTTCCAGATTCTTTCCCAGAACTTGTAGGCTGGTGTCCAAGTGACCCACATAAGAGTTGATGGTTACAAAGCACACTCAAACCAAGTACTACATTGGAGTTTAGGAGGACACCAAGGTAGGTTCGGAAACGCGCAATGAGCAGTTTGTGAACAGCACAAACTTTTCCCCACCGTAAGATCAGCCCTGTGCTATGCTATGCTAGTGCAGTAATAAATAGTCTAAAAAGAATGAGAGCCAGTTTTCCTCCCAGCAAAACAAAACAAAAAAACCCCAAGCAAAAAAATGTCCTCCCAACAAATGAAGTGTTGTGATGGGAATCCTGCATCTTCTCTGCATGGCTCACCTTTACCTTTGTCACCATTTATCTAACGACACAGTTTTCACGTTCTTGGAAATGCAAAGGAACGAGGGTCATGAAAACAGGGATTAGGCTGGACTCAGCAGGAGAAGCTTTTGCATTTGGCTGCCAGACAAACAAACTAACACAATGGCGCATAAAAGGGTACTTTGAAGTAAGTGACTGATGTAGCTTCGTGGGACAATAGGCCACAGAAGGACCCTCCTATGAAGAATTCTCTCCACATTTCAGGGGAGGGAACTTATTTGACACCAGGTTACTATTCTCCATGTCTTTATATACATTTACAAGCGGCTCTGCATAGGGCTAGATGGCATAATGGAAAGAAAGCCAGTGTCCAGGCTACACTGCAGCTTCTGCCATTGCTATCACAGGGAGAGCTCAGCTGGAGTTGAGTTATGGCTATGTAGCTTGCAACTTAGAAACAGCCTCCGACACCGCAAGAATCTCACAAGCTGGTTTGCCATTTTTGTGCTAGGATTAGTAATATAGTAATATATAATAATTAGTAATATAACCTGCTCGAATGTCACAAGGGACTATTTGCCAGGACACTTATCCCCATCAGTCCTTTCTCATCTTTCTTCCAGTGCAGTATCTCCTTCCCACTTAGAAGTATCTATGGAGAGTTGGCCCCACACAGATTTTGGACTGATGTAGTTTGATGATCAGATAGAAAGCTGGATGAACCTGACTAACTCATCTCTCAGGTGTAGAGGAGTGTATAGGATATAAAAAGAAAAAGGACAATTTTCTTGCCATTTTCCAGTTGGTCTAATAAAAGGTATTGTTTTGGAACCAAGATTTCTAGTTTTTTGTACGGCTAGGATATAAAAAGCCTTTGCATCGTAAGAACTGCATCCATAATGCAAACGCTCCCTTCTGCCACTGACTCCCCACCAAGGTACAACAAACAAACCAATGTAAAGGAAAAAGCCCTACCCAAGTAGAGTCTCCTTGGATATCCAAGGAGAAGACCCAGATTCTCTATGAAGTCCACTAAGGACTTCCCTCTTGTTATTACTCTCATGTGAAAGACGCTCAGAAATGACAGTAGTGTATGGGCATATAAAAACCGTAAAGCAGACAGAAATAATATATACAGTTACACCCTATGCATACAACAGTAAAACGGTGCCTCTAGTGAGGGGGTCTACCCCATAACTACCTCCCGTGGCCAGCTTGCCTCTTAACTTCCTTGCCTCAAGCCTGGTCCAGACATTGATGCTATCTTTAGCTCCTGATGCTCTGATCAGGTCTCCCTACCTACCTTCACTGACTTCTGCTGCTTTTCTGCACTTAATCCAAGCGCTTGCTCAAGGTACTGGGCAGGTAAAGACATAATTAGATCTTCATTTCCTTCGACTTCCCTCTTCACTTCCTATTTTCGCTCCTGGAAGTTCCCTTCTCCTGTACCCACTCCAGCCTCTGCACTTTCTCCCCTGGCACTTCTCACAACAGCCTCCCAATTAGTGTTCTGGCAAATGCCCTTCCTCATCCTATAGACACCATGGAGTCAAGCTTTCGTGACCATATCTGTCCCTCCTTTTTCCCTCTTTTGTACCCAGCTGTGCAGTATTAGGCAGTCACCCCGTTAGGTTAGGGACTGTTGTCTGCTCACCATGTTTCCCATCATACACTGGTGTAATCAAGTCTGGGTTGATGTAGACAAGTTTGGAGGGAGGACTGTGGTGGCCATGCCGTTAGCAGGGTATATTAGCCCGGTGTCTACCGTTGTGCCGTGGTGGTGTTGTCGGAAGGCAATTCCTACATTTTGTTATCCTATGGACTTTTAGAAGTTTCATCTGGATGTCCAGGGCGTGAGATAGGTACTCCTCCATTTCTTGCAATATGTATCTGCTTCAATACACGGCACTATGTGTACCTCACTATTATCGTGGTATAATGGATCAGAGTGAGAGGACAGGGACATCCCTTTGGTAATTCATTGCCATTGAGAGGAAGTGCATTTCAACATCAAAATATGCACGGTACAAAATACCCCATGCAGGACAGGGAAGCGGTGACGCGGTCACGTTGTACACGGTTTCATCTGGCTCTGGTCAAAGCTCTTTGTCTAGGAGGAAACTATTCCCATATGAATCTAAAATAAATGGCCAAAAGACAGAGCGAGCAGAGGAAGGGGAATGAAGCGGAGCAGGGGAAGCAAGAAGAATAGTTGCAAAAATGAGACAAATCGACATATTTTTGCCTTACAAATAATTCCAATACCCAAATCTTTTGTGAGAACCAGTAGATCCCAGATCCACCCCATTTGCCTAGATAATGGAGCCAGTAAAAAAAAATTGTACGTTCTCCTCTTTTCTGCAAATTTTTCTGAAAAAGTCCCTACTCAATGGTCTCAAGGATTTGGCTGGTGGTGCCATTACCCAAGGCATTGATTCTGGACAAAGCACTGTGAAACATTTGGTAATCTTGAATTAGCAAGAGTGGGGCTTGGAGATTTCCAGAAATCTTCCCCAAGGTGACTCTAGAGGGTGCTGGGATTATTCTCAGTCGTTGTTCTGAATTCGGAAGTGGATCTTCCAAAAAACTGCATGCCCTAGCTAGGTTGTTATGCAGTGTATGAAAACAATATGATGAGTCAAGTGGCTGTCTGCTCATGGGCCTCTTAATGCCAATGCGACAGTGGGCAATGAAAAGACCTGGAAGACCCCACCCCATCAATTTTTGGGCACAATCAGCATACTCGGGCTCAGCATTCAGCTCTTTTAAGATAAACTATCAAGGATAGGAGTAGGTGTTGAAAACAGCTCCGGAAAGTTATCTCAAGTTCTCTAGCATGCTGCTATCTCTGTACAGCTGTGCCGGCTGCAACAGATGTTGGAAAGTTTGCTTTTTTAGTGAGGAAGAGGCAACCAGGCCTCTGACAGACCTCCTTTGATCTCACCTGGGAGGAAAGTTATAATCTGTCCCTGAGAATCTCTGCAGTTCAGGCTTAAAAGACAAAGAGAGAAAAATGTGAAAAGAACAGGAAGGAGCACATAAAATAAAGCAAATGGGCTTTTGAAAGGCAGCTTGGTTCCCTGGAAAAGCATTGTGCCTAGTTATGTCCCAGGGAGGCTGTGTTTCCTTTTCTCTCTCTCTCTCTTTCTGTTTTTGTTTTTTTTTTAAAGGAGAAAAATCTCTCAAACACCGAGGTGCCAAGCGACTTGCTTTTGATTTGGGTGGCAGCAAATGGGACCTGACAAGTAGAGAAGAGCATAGTTATTTTTTCACTACCCCTGGAAAAGACAATAGTACTTCAAGGATTACAAGAGAAGGAAAAGCTGTAACCCTGAAAATTGCCCGGCCAGCAAAGAGAGCGTGCTAAGGAATAAAGGCCTGGACATCTAAATTAAAAAACAAAATACAACAATTTCCACCCCCCCCCCATAACAGAAGAATACATGCTACTCATTTCTGTGTTTAACAGCATAATCTGCAACAGACAACAGTGAGAAAAACCAACAGAACATTTCCGTGGCCCCTTTGGAAGGTAAAGCAGAACATAACTAATCGGACGTAGAGAGGATCTGGAACGAAACAAATGCTATATCCCACAGCTTGAAATCTGTAAATTAATGCATTTGGCACCAGGCTGCAGCTATCATGTAATAGCTCTTCTGTGGCCGTCTTACCAAACGGTACTGCTCGGAAAGAGATCTTACTGCTCATGCTGATGACTTTTTAGCTGTTTGCCTTCTTGAGCACAACTCATTTCTTTGTCCCAGACAGGGTATTGCGTCTATTTTTTGATGATTACATTCCCACCTGTTTCTCCATTTGTCAAAGGGTGTAACTACTGTATACCAGATAGTGTGTAACTACTACACAGAGGTGATAAGACATGGTTATTAAGGTGCTTTGAGATCCCCAATGGGGAGAACTGTAAGCAAGGCTGAAGTATTTTGTGTCCTTCCCAGTCTCTAAAATGTCTTTCTGAGCCAGTCTTGTCCTTGTATAATTATTAAGAAATGTACCCTAAGATTGTATATGCATGCAACAGGTTGAATCTCTCCTAAATGGAAGATTTTTGAAAGCCAGAATTTCTCTCTTCATTATCTGCCTCTCTTTAGAAAAGTTGGGATGCGAGTTTCTTACTCAGGAGAAGAAACATTGTTCCTGATAACTAGAAGGATTTATAGGTGATATTTGTGCAGTAGGGGAGGATGAATGGCATTCCAGTAGCTTGACGCTCAATTACAATCATAAATGTTATACAGAGATGTCTGGTGCTATTTATTCTTTATGTACATCCTGCTACTTCATTTGTCCTGGGTCACATACACAGTTCCTGGAGAAGAGGGAAGGGTATGGCTGAACAAAGCACTGCTACTCCCTTATTTCCCCTGCTCAAGATTTAATCCCAGAAATCTAGGTTTTTCTCTAACGTGCACCTAAGCACGATCCTCTGACTTCGGCTTTCCTTCCTCTCTGCTCGGTTTTAAATTCTGCCTTGTAGCTTGGGACCTTTGATGAGTACGAGGAGACGGAGTGCTCGACAGTGTGAGATGTCCAGATGCTGATTTAGTGGATGGATGAGATATGTGACTGTAAAATAAAGCAGTTGCTAGCTAATCTTTATGATGAGAGCAGAAATCCGACCGGTGGTGCAATTTTTCCCCGTTTTGTGTCAGTGTAGATCAATTTGGAAGTGAACGTGAAAGGCAGCTGCAGGATGGGTACGTTGTGATGCAAGGCTGCAGAATCAGGACCTGCATTTCACTGAGGTTACATCTTTGGGCCAGTCTGTAACAGAGAGATGTGCTACAGAAAAAAAGCTAGTTGTTGTCAGAAGAAATCGGGACTCGTGGTAGAGGTGATATCTTTTATTAGACCACCTAGATTTTTGCAAAAATGCTTCTTTAATTGCAAGCATTGGCGATGTGTAGGGGGTGCACACAGGTGCACGTGCACCCCCTGAGCGTGGCGGTGCACCCCCTGCAAAAAGGTGCTGCTGATACTGCTGGAGGTGCTTGTGGGTGGTCGCTACTCGCCACCCCGCTCCCTCGCCGCTGACACTGCCACCGGCATCTGTGGGCAGTCCGCGATCGCTACTGACCACCACCAATGCTGCCGGTGGTACTTGCCACCCCCCACTGCCAACAGCGCCGCCACCACCTGCGGGAGCTGGCTGTGCCCCCCCCAGCATCTGGGGACACATGGTGTTCATGATCACAAGCTTTCCAGCACAAACACCCTTCTTCAAGCACAGGAGAAAAGATTGTAAAAGTTCTCCTGGGTGGAAACAAAAGTTCATGCTTCATTTTAAAAATTGGCTAAAATTCAACATCTTCATTGTCAGGGCATTCAGACCTCATGGGCAGGCCTCTACTTCTGCTGCAGGTCTCCTGCAAGTGCCACCACCAAGCACCACCCATTAAGATAATTTTGTTTCTGCATTTGGAGACACAGGGTTTTCCTGAGCTTGCACATGCTGGCTTCCCTAGTGGCACCCTTACAGCACCATGTCAGCTGCAGTTTCCGTGTCTCTTCAAATACTTTAAATAAACTACTCTTCCCTTACTCGGCAAGAGATTCTGTTATTGTGCTGTGAAAATACTTGTGCTAACTTGTTTTTTTTTTAAGTGAAGCCCATCTCCTTCAGTTCCTTTCATCATGGAGATGCTTTCAGTGCTTCACGGGAAGTATTTTATACCCTTTTCCCCCTGTGAAGCCCCACGGGTGTAGTGTCTGATTGGCACATCTGTATCTTGTTGTGACAGGGCTTTGTCATATGCGATTCCCTGCCGAAAGTGTTCCTGTTCCTTCAGCCTTCCACGGCACGCCGGCTGCAATGTTCTCCTACAATCCCATTATAGGAGAATATAAGCACCGGCTGCGATATTCTCCTATAATCAAATAGTTCATTGTTTTTGCACCAGCTTCTTGAAAGTTCAAGAAGTGAACTTAACTAGGTGCCTTTTCCTGTATCCGGCTCACCATCACACAATGCTCTAACATGGACAGATGGTATTCTGAGACCTGGTAAATGCCTATTGTTGCAGCAGTTAAAAGAATACTATTGACCTCGGTATGGATATATATTCTTTTTTTTATTGTAAGCTGGAAAGTAGAGAAAACATGAAATACATATTTCTATGTTTCGAAGCCTAGTGTTCAGTAACCTCCAGCTGCCACGTAAGGTATTCTTCCATGTTACATGTCCTTGCACAAACGTTTTTCCTTTTTGTGGCTGGCTATATCATTAACAATATGTACAGCACTGTTATTTACTCGGATTCAAAGGCCGTTTCCATGTACATCCATACCCCTCTGTGCCTCTTCTCAGACGCTGAAGGTTAATAGCAGACTCTGGATATATCTGTTGCTATCTTTCTGAAAAGCACTCTGCCGTATTACTCACAGTGATGTGCATCATGCAAGCTACTGCATGCCTTGTTATTGCTCCTGTGGTTATTTCCCAGAAACCCAGTTTTGACCTGCTCCTTTTATGCCCCTGAAACCACTCTCTAGCCACTTTATACCAATTCATACAGAATCAAGAGTGTGCTTTTGGAGAAGACCTATTACATCTTCCTCCTCTCTGTCTCCGGCAATCAGTTGTTCTGTACAGAGCATTTTGAATTGTTTTACCAAATAATGCATATTTAGCTGATGAAACCTCTGCTCTGGCACTCACACGGCTCCTCTCTGAATTCGTTTCGCCGTTGCAAAATATCCCCGGAGTCAAAACAGCCGGCACAGCGTGTAATATTCTTGATGACTTCTTACTAGTCCTTGACAGCTCCCTCATGGACCCTCTCTCTGTGGGTAAGAAAGAGGCCACATGCAGCTCAAATAGACCAGGAATGAGTCCTGTTCATATGAGCAGCAAATATAGCTAGACTTTTGGTTGGTACAAAATGCACATTTCCAGGCGCTTCAGCAAAGCAACACCAATTTACACAGACCGATGGTCCAGCTCATATATTGGGACCAACGTATAACTGGTTCATAGAGTATTCTTTGAGTTAACAGGATACATGAAAGCTCTATAAGTAATATTTTTGCCCCATAACATTACACCAGCATTACCTGCTTCATACCAGGATGCACAATGTGCAGTAGAGACAGGGGCAGCGGAGTGTAGGTGCTGAACTGACACAAAGGTGCACCCTGCACCCGTATACAGAACGGAGTAAGGATTACGGTGTATCTGGTCCAACCCATAGACGCTGCTAACTCTGTTCATCCACAGGACCCTTCCCTGATAATACTGCATATTACCTCTCCAAAGGACTCACGCTGCTGTATCTCTTCGGTGTGATGCTCTGTCTTTATAGCAAGTATCTCTCCCTTCTCAGTTTATGGCAGTAGGGAAGGGATTCTCTCAAACGAGTCTTTTTGATGTTCTTATTATTCTTCCTCCGCTAATGAGCTTTTGGCTATGATATGGCATAAATTATTCCACCCACACCAAAGTAGGTGAATTAAATGAGTAATAATTACTCTGTCCAGCTGACTTTTCCCTCCACCCTTTTTAATTACACATTTTTTTTTTACAATATTTTGATATTTGGGCTGCACGTGGGTTTTTTCAGAGTCCCTTCCCCTGCCATACACACAGTATCTCATGTGATTGTGTCTGGTGACAACCCCCCAGCAGACGTGGCATTTACATGCTCTGCACTAAACGATGACTGCGACTCCTATTATCCTGTCTCCCAGCAGATTGCATCATTGACCTTGGTGTCCTAAAGCCATTCTATAAATAAAATTATAATTATGAAAATCATTGTAGCGCCAATATATGAACAAGATTTTGCTCAGTCGTGTTATAACAACACCTTGCAGATCACATTGGAAACATTTTCCCTTGTACCAGGCACGCTGTGTACACACAACAAGAAATGGCCTGTGTTTTGAAGTGTTTGCAATCTAAATTGATAATACGGGGGAAAAGAAAAAAAAAAAGGGAGAGGGAAAAAAAACTCAAGTGTATCTATAAA
>NW_017729001.1:23926322-23943971 GCF_001723915.1 Gavialis gangeticus
TAAATTGATAATACGGGGGAAAAGAAAAAAAAAAAGGGAGGGGGAGGAGAAATGAAGTGGCTTGCCCAAGGTCACACAGCGAGCCTATGACACAGAGGGGAACTAAAGCCATGTCCTTCAATTTGCTGCCTAGCACCTTAAATGTGAACCCATTTCTCTTATGAGCAGGGTCATTAAAGCAGTAGCTTAAAAACTCGCTGCCTGCTAAGTTTAAGATGGAAGAAGTTAGGAAGCCACATGGTAGTGAGGTATATTTTTAACTGCAAGGATGTGTTTGGTTGGGGGAAAAAATACGTCTCAGTAGTTCCACAAGGACAGGAGGGGAATGAAACCCATAGCCCGTTGCAGATCTGCTTTAGGTATGGTTGACAGGCATTAATTAAGAATGCTCTAGTTAGCCAAAACCTGGTTTGCCCTGTCCCAGTTTACATGACGCAAGCACACACATAATACCTCCATCGTCCTAACTCTGAAGACAGGAAGAGAAATTTGATCAGCACAAGGATTGAGAGCATTAAAACTAATCTTGATTTCCTTGGATCAAATTTATACTGTGATTTACTGGATGTCAGGTATCAATTTAAAGTGGATGTCATAGGATTTTAATTTGCAACCTCTTAAAAAAAACAGAAGGGGATGGGGGGAAAAGACACCAGAAGATATCCCCTCGAGCAGGCAACAAAATAGATCATATTCTCTATGCTGAAGGATTCTAGATATACAACTTTGATGGTAAAATCAACTCTTTCATTTGTGACTTATTCCCGAAGGTGACATGCTGAAACTTGAAGGGCACCAATTTGCAGATGTACTATGAACCATGGTTGTAACCCCTGGGCTACCCAGCTTGCCAAGACAACTTTAATCCTGAACATGTACATTCGTGAACAGCCTGCTGTTAATAGGATCCATGGCAGAGCAGTGTTTGCTGAGAGAACAGGGCCAGATTTCGCAGTTTGATGCATTGGCTATGTCGATACCGTGGTCAGCGCAGGCAACTCTGAAATCAGTGGGAATTGTGCCAGTGATTCCTGGGGGCCGGTTAGCCCCCTTCTGTCCACCTCCCCCACTTTGCAAACCTGGCCAGCCTCTCATGCTTCACTCGAGATCAACGTCGGGAGACTATTTTAAGTTCCCGGGTCACCTAACCTGGCTTTTTAAAAATCTTTCTTCCAATAAAGAATCTTTCATGTTCAAAAAACAACGATAGTAGCTTCTGCTGTAGAGTAAAAGGGTGTTAACCTACAATTACGTGCTGGATGACTGGCACGTTGGAAACCAGAGCATCTGTTTAATACCCCAAACCCTGTGGATCCCGATGCGGTGCAATTCATGTCTTTATCTGATTACAGTTTTATTATGTTAAATGACACCTTTTCGAAAGGGAGGGGAATGTCCTACCTAAGTGGATGTTATTGCTAACATAAATGGATGTGGGAAGTGCATAACTTGTTGGTTTGGGTTTTTTTTTGGAAGGTGATTTATCAGGGATAGGGAGCTCAGTTCACCTAAATGTAAAGCTTCTTGCGTGATAAGGATATTCTTTCCTTCCCATCCAGAGCTCGGGTCATGCATTCCCCATCCAGCCCCAGTCTATAATGACCTATCCATCACTGGCACCCTTTTGTCTGTAAAACTGAAAAAATAGCTCAAGTGCACAGAATGAAAAAAACAATTGTCCCCTTGAAAAAGTAACTCAGAAGAACCAGGGCAGTGCATGCCTTAAGGGGGATGGGGCTAGGAAGGGATTTGTGAATTGAATCGTGCTGGAAGCTGGAAGTGAACCAACCTGATGTTTTGCTCGCAGGTTCAAGTTTGACAAGTGCATTCAGCCAGATCTTCTCTACCTTCTTTCTTGATCTAAATTTTCCACTCGGGGGAGGCAAAATGCAGGTTCCTCTGCAGAAACCACAACCAATTCAGAGCTGATCCATGGTCCAAGACTGTGAACCTGCTTAACAGTGAGTCTAAGCCCACAGACACAACCCATTTGAAGTCTGAATGACTATGCCACGTAGTTCACTTCACAGGACCAGCAGAGAACAGGGGAACAAGAAGTGATGGGTTAAAATCTATGGGACAGGAACACATTAGGCTAAACTCTCAGTTCAACAAGGGCAACTCCCAATGTTTTCTCCAGAAATTGCAGCCATTTAATAGCAAAACTCAACTCACCTTCTATCTCTTATTGAGTTACCTTAACAAGGGCAGCCAAGATCGAGTTTCAGGCACTGGGAACACCTGGTTGAAAAAATAAATAAATCGAAGAAGCCCTTCCGCCTTTTTTGAACCTCGTGAATGTGGCTGGGCAGCTTGCTGGAGCCTGTACCGGTTTTCTCACGCTCTATCCAGCTGTGTTTCTGTGACACACTGTTTGGTGTCACAGGGTCAGTCTGTGGAGTTCCCCATTTCCTAACAATACATTTGATACCAGTTTTGGGTGACTTTTTTTTCCCCTAAAGTCATTCTTCAAGGTTGTGTGTCTAGTGTTTGGCCTGATAAAGAGAGAGACTGCGAAGTAGGTAAATCTTGCAGTGATTACATATTATAGCTGCAGCTCTGAAACCTGTCAGAAAGCAGCCTGCTCTAGATACTCAAATTCCTCTGTAATTAGCACATTGGTGAAATCCAAATGCCAAACCCTAGCAACCCCAAAGAGCGTGCAAAGACGCTCAGTAACACAGTGAAGAAGTGACATCTAGATGACCCTGGCTTTTAACACAATGTTAGGCAGCTGGAAGACTGCTGCTTTGGGAGGAGGAGGAGTGCAAGGGGAGGGAACGATTAGAGTTATTGCTTTGAATATACAGTATGTTTATAATTGGGACTTTAGCCTTGAGTAATTTTCCAGGATCCCTTTTTTTTGTTACAGGAAATAGGAAGCAAAATGGGAGGTATTTTTATCTTATCGTGTGTGAATTTGCCTCTCAGGCTCAGGCTGCTGCATAGTTTGCTTAACCTTGAAAATACCAATGTGCAAATAGGACACTACTGAACTGACAGTCTCTCTCATTGGAGTTCGGGCGGGGTCTGAGTTTCTCTCTAGACCGTCTCTTTTCAGAGGCGGTCCTGTCTAGGGAAGGGTGCATCTTCGAAATGACCTATTCTTTTGAACTATCCAAAGTCAAGGAGATGTGTCAATGTAAAGTGATTAACGGTGAGGCCAGCTTGGTAGCAATATCCACAGCTTGTACAGAGAGTAAATGACACAGAACCACACCCAATGGCCCGAAAGCCCAGTGATTTTGAGCTCAGCAGGGCTCCTGCCTAAGTAGTGAGTAAAGGCTCACTCTTCCGAACCCATCACATTTTAAACTACTGCTGAAGTCAGTGAGAGTTGTTCTGGGAATACTAACATTAGTGGGAGTTTCATCCACAAAAGATGCGCCCCGAAGAATGAAGGAGTTAGACCTCTGCAAAGAAATCCTTTATTAAATAAATAGCTTCGGTGTTAAGCAGCCAGTGCCTCTAAAGGGCACATACTTCCATCTCTTTGGCACCCCGAACATCCCCTGACCATGGCAGGAGTGCACAAGGAATGAAAGGCCAGGGCCGCAAAAGGGGGTCTGATTTGAATTTGCTTCAGTGAGGCTGGCCTCCTGGGTAAGAGCTATACAGGAGTATGGCTTGCAGGACTGGGACCCTGGGAAACTGCGGATGCTCAATATATGATGTGAACCATATGCACAACTAGTACGTCTGGTTTGGTTCTTCCAGGCAAATGATTACAGTGAAGATGAGCATGATCAGCCTGCACAGGGGAGGCAAAGGAAATCAAGCTCCTCATGCTCAAGCTACTTAGACTTCGGATCCATCCTGTAGCATTAAGTGCGGCTACCTGCCAGCTTGCTCTGGAGACGAAGGTGGGCTGGGAAAGGTGGGAACCAGAAGCAGTTTTAGTCTGTAGTCTAGCACTGCTTGCAGCTGCTGAGAACATCTCCTGCTCCAGTTTATTACAAGTTTTCTCATTCAAACAAACTGCAGGACCGTATCCTGATCACCTTACTTTCACTCTAATGGGAGTTGGGGTTACGTGCAGAAGTATGGCGAGCAGGATTTTGCAGTGTGAGTCACATTTCTCTAGGAGGTGCTTGTCACAGCAGATCAGGAGTCAGGGATACTCAATCCCTGCTCATTTCCATGGTAATTGGAGCATCCAGATCTTTGGGGTAGCTTTGAAAAGCCGACCCGGGACGTTTTCACACCTGCATTGTTAAGCACACGTAAGGCGGAGATTATAAGCATCTAGGGCAGGGACTGTATCTTCCTCTGTGGTTGGACACCGAATTGTGGGTGCTACTAGAATGCATTGTGTTACTGGAGTATGAACTTGGGTCTCCCTATGCAGTGTGCTAACTAATGGACAATGGTGATGTATAGTTGCAATGAATACCAAAGCCACGTGCACTCCTGCCATGGTCAGATGAGAACTGTGGTATGCTTTTGGTACCAGAACTCAGGTCCACTTAAACTCAGGAAATTTATCCGGTTGAGTTTCCTTGCGCCTATCGGCAGCCCTTGGACAGTTGGCCACATGAGAAGATGAATCTTCTACCCTCTGTACAAATTAGGGAGCACGTGCTTCATGACAAAGGATTGCTGAGCCCTCCAGGGCCATGAGCTTCACCCAGCAGTTCCTAGGCACCTGCGTGTCGTGTCGTCTCCACTTCATTCTCGAAACCTGGGTTAGAGACAGCATAACAGACGAGGGGAAAATGGCCAATTTCCACGGGCTTACATTTTTGTGTGGGGCAAAAAATACAAAAGTGATGGTTTTCATGCCTGTCACAAAAACGTGATTTACAAGGGCCCTTTAGTCATGCCGTGTAATAAATCCCACTTCGGGCTTGCGGAGCTGAGCCTGGGAAACAGAAGCAGTTCCAACTCAGCTGCAATTTGGGTGCAAAGCTGATGCTGCCAACTCGGCCAACCTTTCAACTGCTACAGGATGTTGTTCCTGCAACTCTTGCTGCGCTTCTGAGATCCTTTCTCAGCTTGCGTATACCCCTAAAGCCAGAAGGGATGGTTAAAAACCTTGCGCTGTTTGCTTGTTAACGTGCACAGCCTCAGAAATGGGGAACTTGCTTGCTTGCTGTGTGCCCCTTTCTTTGTCATGTAAGCAGGTTAGGCATCCTCGTTCCTAGTCAGGTGAAATACCTCTCTGCTGCAGCATTAGTGAAAGGTCTCCTTCGTTAGACAGGCAGCATTAACGCCCCAGGAAGTTTGCTGCAGTGAATGTAACACCTCAGCATCTGGCCTGTTTTGCTTCACGTCTGAAAGGACTTTGTGACAGTGTCCGAATACGAAATCACTGTTTCACTAATGTCAATGAGGTTTGGATGGGGATAATGCAGAGTAGGATTTGGGGCCCTTGTCAGTGGGACATGCCTGCATTCCTAGTCTGGAGGAATTCCAGGAATCCCAAGAAAGCTGTTCGGAGAGCCTCCCTCTCCTCTTACTTTTTAACTTGTCTCTTGTTCATCAGAGACAAGCTAATGAGCCGAGAGCCACTTGAAAGGTAGGGGGAATTATTCTTTAAAAAAACACTTTGGCCATTTTATGGATTCCTCACATTGAAGCACAGCCAGATGAATAAGCTTGGTCACCTAAACCCTGGTTTAGTAACGAGACAAATGATGAAAAGGAAAGCGCATGGCTGTAAACAGTCCTCCCAGGTTTTCTAGTTGTTAACTATACTTTGAAATCTCCGTTGTGGGCAGGTGATTAAATAGACCAGATTTCAGGTCCTTTTCACTGATTTTTACTTTGTTCCCCAGAGAGCTTGACTGCCTTCGGTAAGAATATTTGAAGAGTTAAGTTAGTCTCACTGGCTGCGTCTACATGTGCACTTTACTGCGGAGTAGACTAATTAGCTGGGGAGTAAAGTGTCATTGCCTACACATGTACTGGTATTAGGCCGAAGAAAACTAATTAACTCCAGTGTATGATAGTACTGCTTTACAACGGAGTAATTAACTGTGATTAAATGCATGTATAGACACTAACCATGAGTGTAAATGGCACCCAGTCAGCCCAGCCACCAGAGGCCAGATTCTTACCTGCCACCTAGTCACATGGCTCTGCACCTTCAGCACCCTCATGCCCCAGCCAGCCCTTCTGCTGCCCAATGCCACCACCTGGAGCCCAGGGCAGAACAGGGCAGAAGAAGCCCTGGCGTAAACTGCTCCACATCAGCTCAAATTGCTCCTGTCCCGGGTGTACAGAAGTGTTTTACTCCAGCTCAAACTGCTCCAGAGTTTATTGCTTTGAAATAATTGCATGTGTAGATGCACCCACTGAGACCAATAGAACTGTTCATACAAGGCAGGCAGCATCAGACCCTAAGCTGGTAAAAGTAATTTTCCCTGGAAAACCCTACCAACTAACTCTTCAGTTTGGAATAAGAGGTCAGACCCGCCACTAAGCTATAAGGTAAACTCATCTTGAAATTCAGTGGGCACTAAAGCAGCTTTGGTTGCATCTCTTAGCTAACTGGCCCCCCTTGGGGTGAAAATGCCTATCTTCCATTTTGTCTAAAACAAAACAGTATCTCTGTAATCCCTGTTTCCAAGATCAAAATTGTACCAGTGATTGTTTTCAGCAGGGTAGCCCTAGAAGACTGATCATGGACCAGCACTACATGGTACACTAGGCACTGTCCAGTTACAAATTCATTATACGAGGCTAGGCATAACCTAATAACTTGGAGCCAAATACATCTGTAATAGCAGTGAATATGGTCACTGGTGTTCTAGGCAGAAGAGCAAACGTTACTCTTCCCTGCAGGCTTCCTGGTAGGAGTGCAGGGTGTGTATGTGGGCAGAAATAGCTGCCACAGGTCTACTACTTTCAGTCCCCATGGTGCACAAGTAAGGCATGGGCAGAACCTTTGCTTTTTCCTCCTCCACACTACAGCGGCTCAGAAATGATCTGACAAAAACCCAGACACACCCATTTTACAGTGAAGATCTAGCGTTCTCCTCAAACCCTGTCCGTCACTGCTCCCTGTGAAATCCTCCGTGGTGATCAAATCGGTAATTTGTGCTATTAGTGTCTCACTCCGTGCCAGTTGCTTCGTTTCCTAAAGACAGTTGTACGTATCTGTGCAAGAAGCAAAACTCCCAGGCTGTAGGCTACCAGAGCAAACATTGTGTAATAGCAGTGGTTATAGAGTGGAGTTTCATCTGCCATGCACTGAAATCTGTCATGTGAGAGAGCTCCTCCTAGAAGCTTATTACCTGCAATATTTGCCTTTCACCAAGCTATCAGTGCTCATCTCATATAACTCCCTATTTATTTCTGTATTTATCTTTAATTACAAGACACTATACAAGGCTGCAAACAATCTTGCTGCAGGCCCCAAACATTATCCCTTATAATACACCAATACCTTCTCATGTTATGAGACTCGTAACTCTCTCTTTAACCAGCCTCTGACTCTTCCCAAGCAGAGAAATTGTGTCCTAAGGATGAGATCAATCAGGAGTTTAGAGGCCTATTTGTGTCTACTGAAGTTTGAGCAAGAGAATCTGCAACTCACCCTCTCCGTGTCTCCCACGTCCCCAGCTGTAATGAGTAGTTACCTGACACGGGTGATATGAAACCTAACCAGCGCCTGTCAAGTTCTTTCATATCCCCAGTAAAAGTGCTACGGAGAGGTACAAAGCCTAAAAATATTCTAACAAACAATAATTAGCAAGCCAAAAACAGGTGGAGCCCTGGCCACGAGGTCGTCATTCATTTAAAATGCACTTGCTTGTATGAGCTCCTTGGAAGGCCCGATGAGATTGAGGCCGTCAGGCAAATTATTATATAACCACATGAGGAGTATGAGATCCCACCACTGCGGTGCAGTCCAGTGCATTAGGTCGGCACTTGACTGCGGTGAGGAGTCAAGAGAGCCGGACGCTCGTCCTTGCCCAACAAATTGCAAACGCCTGATTTTTACATGCGCCCCTGGCTCCCATCTCACCATTTGATTTTTCAAGTCTTAAGATTATCTACGGGAGGAAGTGGTCCACATACATGTAATTAAATAAATTATTCCACTTGTTTTATTCTGGACTAATTCCATGTACAGACTAACCTGTACTGAAATAATTTTCCTGGTACCATGTCGTCCCCATCACCATTAGGGGGTTTCCAAGTGCCACTGTAATGCCAATGGCAGACAAAGGTTGGACAAAAGATGAAGTGTCCAGCCCAAAGCCACATAGCAGGTCAGTGGCAGTCAGGAGCGAAACCTCCCATTCAAGTCTCATACCTGCCAGGGCATGCTGGCTCCGTAATCATTGGTGTACTTTGCCCTTCTATAATAGTGCCATTAATCAGAGGATTTAAAGGTACCGCGCTTTACTCAGCAACGCCTAAACGAGGCAGATAAGAATCATTATACTCTGCATTGGGAAACTGGGTAGAAAGAACTAACCTGTGTTTAGACTAACTGGATTTAGCACAAGCAACAGGCTCCACGGACTGAAACCAAACCCAGGTACAGGTGTTAAAGGTTAAGTGCATGCTCACTACTCCAATTCAGCAGGCAAAGGTTTAAGAGAACGGTTGACCGAGCTTTTTCTCATTGGCACTTTAGGGAAAAGCTCTGAAGTTGGCAAGAAGTTTAGAAATAAGTACAACCCTGTGACGGCAATATCTTAAAGGAGTTATTCCTGCAGAATGACTGAAGTCCAGCTATAGTTAAGATGATGGGAAAATATTTCCTTGTCTCCCATCCGCCGCTATGTGTCCCTCTCACGCGTGATAACATCAGGGCTTCTTAAGCAGCCCTACCCCCATTTAAAGAGAGACATCAGCTTTCAAAATAATGGCAATACTGAAAGTGGAGAAACTCATCACGTGGTGAGATCACCTGAAGCAGGAAGGTAGAAATACTCTGTCTAATCGCTGCTCGTATGCTGATGGGTCTCAGAGCCCTTAGCAACTAGGTCAGCCATTCAGGATTCATTCACGCAGAGAGCACCAATCCACAGTCGAATCAATTAGAGGGTTCATGTTTCATTTGCACGGTTGGTTTCTTTATCCTTAAAGTGAATTTAGCTCTTAGGAAGGGTACCAAACTGATACTACTTGAAATTAAAGCCCACCAGTTAACCACAGCATAACTGGAGCGATGTAAGCTCCCCCCACTTTGCCTCACCGGAGAGAATTAGTTCAGATCTCCAGGGAGCTCGCAGAATCATTCCTGTCCTCTGGATACTCTCAGCCTTCCCTGTATCCTTTCCTCTGCCCGTTTCTCCACCATGATGAATCTGACACCCCTATGAAACGTTAGGTTTCAACCGCAATCAAGCAAGCAATTCTGATGATCATGATTATTATTATTTCTTCAGTGCCGCCGCTCAGAGGACGTCAGTGCAATATAGAGGCAAAGATTAATTCAGTTGCACAACACCCTTGTGAGCCAGGAGTTATATTCGTTCTACAAAGCAGTGAACAAAAGAAGGATTAAGTGGTTTAAGCAACGTGCCCAAGGTAGCAGTACAAGGTAGTGGCAGAGTCGAGGACAAGACGACAGATACCTTTACCCACAATCTTTTTGCTCTTACCAACAGGCTCCTTAATACAAGTCCTTTGAAGACCTGCTCTGTCTAGCAAATCCACAATGGAAGGACTGTAATTTAGCCCTTTATTTGCCACTGTAAAGGAAAGCTCAGCAAATCAAAGAGGGGAAGTGGATGTGCCTGTTTCATTCTGAGCATTTTGTACAATGGGACTGTTCCTGTGACAGTCAAAAGAAAAGTAGGTTTTTTAAAATCGGGTTTACTTTATATTGCGGGACAAAATATTTCCCTTTAAAGAATATTTGAAATGCTTTCTACTAAGTTTAGATGTCCCTGTAAGATTTCCTCTGTTTGAATTAGAGGACTCCTTGAGGAATGCAGGCATCACCATAGATATAAAGAAAAGTTAAGCATGTTTCTGTACCCTGATATCTGTACTGTTCACAAGGCAGCTTCTGATTCCATTCAAGGTAACCTGAGCCTGACACATAAATGGACAATATATAACAAACGGAGACATCAAAAGGTGAAAAAACTTCTTGCTCCTTCCCCTGGTACAGCACTGCTTATCACAAGCATATGACATCCTAACTCCATTCAGTAACTAAAAGGTAGGACAGCTTATGTTCCTGCAAGTTTGGTCCGTATTTCTGATTTCCTCCACATCTTTCATATACTTCCCCAGTAAGTTTCTCTAAAGGTATTTGATCTTCAACAAAATTCTCTCTTCCTCTGATACAAATGAAATCCTGTTACCATACTTGGGAGGATATTTTCTGCAGTGCCTTGCACAATTGGATCTTGGTGCTTGATAGGGTCCCCTAAGGGCTACAGCAATAATAACAGCAATAGTGCACATTCGTTGTAATTGCTGAGCCAGTAAATTTACTCTAGAATAATGAGGGCAGGATTTAACCTACAGCATCTAAACTGAGCGTTTGTGTTAGCAATGCTCACCTGCTATAAACTAATGCATCTCCCCGACTTCAATGCATCTATGCTGATTGGCAGTAATTAAAGTTTGGATCCCTTGTACTGGCATTAAGTTCACAAGATAACTTCCCTTCTAATTCCCTGTTTACCCTCGCTTATAGATATCTAAGGTTCTTATTTAGCCTGAAACTGTTCCTGCTGAATCTAGGTCCAAAAAAGTGATGGTTTGTGCTTGAGTTTTCAAGAGAAAATGGTAGCTTTTGTTTATGAAGATTACCAGAGAGCTAGGCAACTGATTTAAGACTGGAAGTTAACACACCAGGCACATCTACACGAGATACTTATTGCATGTTAGACTAATTGTACCACACATTAGCGTGTCATGGCAAAAACCATGCTAATGCGCAGTAGAATTAGTCTACTCTGCATTAAGCATCACAAAAACCCCATGCACCGTTGCTACTACACATTAATACCGGCTACTGCAGATTTATGCAGTACTTCATATTACAGGTCCTAAACTTAAGGCACCTAGTATCTCCCACGTGTAGACATGCCCAGTATCTCTGAGATGCTTTGAGACATTAATAGACAGTCATGACAGTCAAAGACTTCAGGGTGGAGGTAAGATCAACAACCTAAGGTTCACTGATCTGCTGGACACAAAGGAGGAAAGCTTGCAGAGCCAAATCAAGAGTATCCACAGGGCCAGAGAATGACCTGAACTGTAGTGTGTATCAATGCGGACAAGTCAAAGGCAGTGGTCTTCTGTGGCCAAAAGTAAGAGAACCGTGTAGACACTGAAGTAGCAAAGTGAACAGGTTCATCATCCTGTGAGTTGTCTGATCTGATGAATTGAACTTGGATTCATGAAAGTTTGGGATCTCTCCCTCTCTATATATCTTAGTGAGTTTATAAAGGGGCCCCTTTATAAACTCACTAACTGACTTCAGATTAACATAGATAACCACCCCTCTCTGATCTCTGGAGAACATAAAGAGGGTACTGTTGACTCAAGCAACCTTGGGAAACTCAAAGCGAACAGGGAAAGATAAAGAGCTCCCTAGATGCAAAAATCAGCATACTCAGATGTACAGATTCTCGACCCAACAACTATATGCATTAGAGACATAGTGCTTCACAAAGGCCAGCACATGAAGGCTGTTGGTCTTTGATATTAAATGTTGCAGCTGGTGGCTTATGGTCAGATGGTAAAACCACAATGGAAACGGGATGATTAGCAAAAGGATCATTACAAAAAGAGTGTCACTGATGAGGAGGCAATAAGATGGAAACTCTAGATGCTTGGACACAATGGCTGAATACAGAATGACTGCGGCTTAAAAACTATATTTTTTGACCCCAAAAAAGGCACCAGGCCAAGAGGCTGATCATGCTAGATGACAAAACAGAACAGGACAGCAGGGATCTAAAGCTGCTATATGCTGATGCACAAGACAGAGTGCAAAAGAGAGCAATGCATGATTGACCCCCTTCTGTCATTAGTTTATGTGACATAAGAAGTAAGGAAGGAAAAGGTAATTATTTAAAAAGGGCAGTGAATTGAACAACAAAGGTCTTCCAGTTCCAAAATTATCCTGCTAAGTTCTTGGCTTCCAAGCAGAAGGCAGTAGAGCATTAAAGGTCTGCTGGTGCTGACTCTTCGACCTATTCCCAGTATTTTGGATATATCCATAATGGCAATTATCTTTAAAGATTGAACTCCAGTCCTAACTACTGCTAGATAATTAATGGGTTTTTTAGTTTAGTGGTAACCTGACAAAATAAGAACAACGAAGTAGAGTTCAGGTTGAACCAAAATCAAGAAAATATTTTCAAATTCTGAAGGGGGTGAGGGGCGAAAAATTAAGAAAATAAAGATTTTATTTGGAGTCAACCTGAAACTTTTTGTTTCATTAAATATGATATCTTTTGTTTTCATTTTTGGATTATTTAACCTCTCTCCCCTTTCATCTTTTCTTTTTTTTAGAACATAGCTTAGTTTTTAAAAGATAATGCCATTTTGAAATATTGAAACATTTTATTTGAAAATGCTTCAGCAATTCTGAAATAATGTTTCATTCTGCACAAGTCGCAATGAAATATTCTGATCCTTTTCAAAGTCTCTCCCCTGCTATTTTTGTTTCTTTTTTTTTCTTTCTTTTTCTTTTCTTTGTTTTTTTTTTTTTGGCTGAAACTATTTGTTGCAGATTCCTGCTCCCCCAAACTACATTTTTTTTGGCAAACTACTATGGAATGAAAAAAATGTACTCAGTACCCAGTGCAAGAGTCTGGGCCTATTTAAACTTCTGTCCTCTGTAGCATGCACAGAGAAGGAAGTTTTACACATCTTGAAGAATCAGTTGCATAAACAATCGTCAAGGGGGTATTTATTATAATAATGTGAGAAGAAGTGTCCATGAGACAACTTAGTTGCGGTTGGGCCACAGTGGGACAGAGTTTGAGACCCTCTGACTCCAGGATGGATTCTCTCATACCTTAACATCAATTTTCCATGGATAGCAGGTATTAGAATATGTGCCTGTGCATAATACTGTTTTTCCCAGGGCCCAAGGTACTGCCATGTGATTCTCTTGTTACCGAATCATTCTCACTAGCAGATGAGGACAATGAGTTAAAATGTCAATAGTACAGTACAGTACATCTCACTCCTGCCCCAAGTCTGGTGTCCAGTGCTAAGCACTATACCTATCAATAATTTTTCCTCTGAAGTGCAATAAACACTCTCCATGGAAACTGAACCTAATAGAAACCTCACTATGAAAAGCATCCACATTTACTGCATAATATAGAAATGCTGGCTGAAGTATAGCTATCTCCAGATATGGCTCACTGGCCATTTCTCCTTTTCACTGGTAGGCTTTGTCTAGTTTCCCGGCTCGTTGCCAATACAAAGAATTTTGGTCCCTCCGAGAGGGCATACTTTTCAGTTGATGGAATTTCAGCTTGGAAAAGAAACTCAAAAAGAAACTTTCGCATCAGAAAGTTGAGCTATTTGAGGGGTACGCGGCTCCTCTGAATACCTGCTGACCTTTTCATTGATTAAACTAATTCATTTTCTGATAACAGATCTCTGAAAAAAGGGATCTCTCTCTCTGTGTGTGTCCCATTTGTCTTTCAGCCTTGCACTGTCTTTAAAACTCATTGATAAGAGAAGTTCAACTAAAAAGAAATGCAGACTGTTATTTGCAGAATCCCAGGCTCTGTGCCCCTTTCAGACTCCTTTTGTGGTGGAACCCACATGTTTTCCCCTGCTATCTTTTTATTGAGGTCAACAGAAAACAACCCTTGATCTAAAATAATCATCACTGAATGGGCGTTTGGCATATAGTCTGTATGACAAGAAAATGAGCTACATCAAAGAAAGGACAGCAGGGAAAGGATGGGGGAATAAGGGCAAGGAGCACCATTATAAATACAATGACATTAAATTCAAGAGTTTGGGGCAGAAGGGGCATATATAGCGGAGAGAGCATCATCTGAGGAAGATAAGACCTTATACTTGTTAAAAGAACCATGTTATTAGTTTCCAAAAAGGAATATCCAACCAAGATAAGAAGATGAGCTCCTAATCTCAGAAATCTCTCTGAGGCTGGCTATCAACACAAAATAGGGATGAAGGGCCCATTTGGCTGGATTTTTAGACACCATGCACATCAATCGTAATGGCAGTCATGTCACTAAACTAGACACACACAGCAACACTTTGCAAATTTACTTCTAAAATTGAGAGTGGGTTCATTATCTCCACATCCTTTTTTCAGCAGGTTGGCCTGGTGCTTGGGAATTTGCTTTCTACAATCGTTCCTTCTGGGAATCTTTCAAGTACTTTATGCCCCTAATAGCCATGGCATCGGGATGCTTAACTGTGGTCAACTGGAGTCCCCCAAGCTACAATCAACTGACATTTAACAAAATTATGTAACAAAGAGGGTATAGTAGTTTAACCTGAATTCCAACCCCCACCCCCATGCACATCTTTATTAGGTTTCATTCAGAGAGCCGGTATCCACGGAGGGATGCATCCTTCACCGTTTCAGATTTCCACTTGTAACACTGCCCCTCTGTGGCCAAACTCATATGAAGGTACAAGGAATCAAGAGTTCTAGTTTTTTGTATGTCTATGAAGATACAACACATTATTTATTACCTGTTTTGAGGGATATTCCTACAGGCGTCCCACCTGGAAGGAACCTACCTGCTGAACCTGTGCCTCCATCCGTCTTTCATCACGTTTCTACAGCTTTAACACCCCCGATTACGGTTTAGTCATAGGTCACCGTATTTCACAAACACAGGCACTGAAGAGAGTCAGGGCGAGGGATCAGACAGCAACTTTCTTCTAGCCATGGAAAAGGTGAAGTACTTTCAGAGGCAATGCAAAATCCTACACCACACCTAAGTTGGCCTCCCCCTGCCCAGCCACTGGAAAGATTTTTATATCCTATTATGATGCAGATTTGGAGGAGCCCAGATAAATGTCAAATAGGAACCTCGTGGCTGGGCTTACCTCGGTGATCACAGACACTTCCACCTGGGAGAAGATATTTGTTTCCAGCATGATTCAGCTGTTACAATCTACACACTTTAGCACTGGGACAAATTTTCAGCCCACAGCCAGTTCTGACATGATTCAATCACAGTCTTTTTAATCTTCAAAGGACTTCAGAAGCATTAACTTGCGAACCTTTACATCCAACATGAAGTAGGTTTATAAATATTATCTCCTTTTTAAGAGATGAGGAAAGTGAAGTACAGTTCAGTTAAGTGACCTGCCCAAGGTTACAGAAGAAATGAATGGGAGGGAGGGCTGGGATGACATATTCTTAAAGGCAAGCCTGCATGCAGCTCTCTTATCCAAAAGCATCCCCATCAAGGACATTATTTTCCTGGAAACTTAACCAGGCTCTTATTGCAGAGCTGAATGAATGAAGGGACTTGATTTCATTTCCTGATCTTCCCCTGAACTCTTGTTGAGGCCTGGATTCTCAAAGGCAGTCATTTTAGTAAATGTCTGACCATTGGCTCCTCTGTGCCTCAGTTTCCCATCTGCCAAATGAGAATAATAACACTGCCCTACCTTGCAGGGGTAGAGTATAAATACCTAATTGTGAGGCACTCAGTTAGCATAACAGCGAGCCCATTTTAGATTACTAAACTGGGGACTGAGGGAAAATAGTAAGGATCACACATGGCTAAGGTCCAGTTGATCTGACATGCCCATGCTATACCTAGCATTCCCAGTTTTTATTTTAAAAAAAAAAATACAGGAATTTTTGGGGGTTGATATTTGAAACATAAAAAATGGTATGAAATCAGGATAAAAGGAAGAAAAGGGGGAAAAAACTCATTTAAATTGGGGAAAAATTGACAGTGAGGGAGGGAGTAAGGCTGGGATTAGAGAAGGGGCAGGGAGAGAGAGGCGTGGCGCACTCCATCAGCCACTCCCAGGGCTGCAGCAGGGAGCAAAGTGGGGGGTGCTGTCAGTGGGTGCAGGGTGGGGGGGTATGTCTCTTGCTGCTACGTGCCCCCTGGGAGGGCTGCAGGCTGGGGGACCTGTACTGGGCTGTTCCCGGGGGGTGCATGCCCCCAGATCAGCAACAGGAAGCACATAGTGCCACACCCTGCCTTTCTTCCCTGGCTGTATTCACGCCCCTCCCCTCTGCTGCAGCAGCCTGCTGCTGGGCTGCCCTGGTATTTGGGGGGAGTGTGGAGTGGCGCATGGCCAGATGTGGAGGGGGGGGACCTGACCCCAGCACTGGCACCTCCTGCACCCTCAGGCAGCAGCTCCAGCCATCCTCCCCCAGCTCCCGCATGGGCACCCCCACCCCCAACTCCCAACTCCGTATGCAGCCACCTCCACTGCCCCCCCCCGCTCCACATCCGGTTGGAAACCTGTGCTTCAGGTAACTGGCACAGCGACACTTTTAGCTTACCCCACTCATGCCAGTTAACAGGGATTTGAACTGAAAAATAAGTGTAAATCAGTAAAAAGTGAACGACTTCAAAAAAAGTCATGGAATTTATCTGTGAAAATCAGTAGAAACTGGGAATGCGGAAGTCTAGCTATACCTTACCCCTATGTTGGGGCAGAGAGAGGAAGGAGAGGGGTGTAGGCTAAAGCTCATCAAGTTTAAGGCAAAAAATGCTTGGACTATGAGAGCACAAAGGCTCTTGAACTTCCTGCTCTGTGTGCATGTACGTAACCGATCCTAGCAATTAGCAGAGAGACCACGTCACTCCTACAGAGTGACTTTCTACTGCCTACACAAACAAAATCAAGCCACGTCCAGTCAAAATTGAGCCACAAATGATGCTGAAACCATGGTCTGAATGGTTCAAAAGAAAGGGCCTAAAACCTTCCGTGTGGGGCAGCCCCATATTCTTGGCTGGGGATTAGTCATTCCATCCTTTAATGAGTGATGGGGCTGTATACACTTGAATTCATTACAGGCTCCTGAAAATGCAGGCTATGTTGAAGATGAAAGGAGAGGGGAGAATTATATACAGCAACATATAGGTCTAAACTCTATCAAACAAATTAACGACACAATAGACTTTGTGTGTTGCAACTAATTTACATTTCAATATCCCACAGATCACCATCCCCTCTATTGACTTTGCCCAAAGGATGTGCTTTCAACTTAGTTACAATCTGTTCCATTCTGTTACAGATTCAATTTATATTACTTTTAATATCTATAGACTACTATGCAACTTTCAGAATCAGGGAGGATTACCACATTGCCTTTGGGTGCTTAGCTGAAACGGAGCATATGGCTATTAATATTATTATGAATCTGTTGCTTTAAGCTACATTAGATTGCCTTGGGGAAGGTTTCTTATTCTTAAGAACAGAGGACTAAATTAAAGTCTCCCTCTTTTACTAAGGAAGTTTTGCTATAAATGATCACACTTTTTTGTTTGCTTGTTTACATGCCTCATTTAGGGAATTTTCAATGAGGCAAAATTTACAGAGAGGATTCTGGCTCATCACACGGTTAGTGGCAAATTTCATTAAAAATGTTCCTTTTCATTTTGTTCCTTCCATAAATTGAAGAGAAATGCCTAATTCCTTTTGTATCTCCTCATATGTTCAAAGCAGTGAGCAGTGGCCAAGTGTCAAGGGCTGTATTCTGGGTTTAATTTAATTTTTACAGGCTGGGCAGTATGGATT
>NW_017729001.1:23948971-23956299 GCF_001723915.1 Gavialis gangeticus
AGGATTCTGGCTCATCACACGGTTAGTGGCAAATTTCATTAAAAATGTTCCTTTTCATTTTGTTCCTTCCATAAATTGAAGAGAAATGCCTAATTCCTTTTGTATCTCCTCATATGTTCAAAGCAGTGAGCAGTGGCCAAGTGTCAAGGGCTGTATTCTGGGTTCAGAGCTGTTAAATCTTGCACAGCTCCTTTTGTGATGTCTCCTATGCGTAGGACAGTTCCTGGGCTTTTTTTTCCATTGTAACAATTCATTTGAGTTAGTAACTGGAGCCAGCTTCAGTGAGAGTGGCCAAGCTGCATACAACTCCCTTGCAGAGAAGAATTGGATTAACATTTGACAAGTTGTTGTAACTTCAGCAGCTGCAAGTCCACTGCATCATTAGCTCAAGTACCAGAAGCAATTAAGCTTCAACCTACCCCCCCTGGGCCAGCTGTTTTGAGCTTAACCACTTAACTTGAGCTAGTGATTTGTGTATGTGGATGCAAGTCAAGTAAGGGGCAAAAAACACCAATAGGTACCTTGCTGCTAGAGCAGAAAAGACAAGTCCATGGATTTCTACTCTGACTTACATCTCCCAGCAAACAGGGGAAGGGCTGGGGCACGGGGTTACAGGTTGTGTTCGGGGGCACATAGGCCATAAAGAAGGGTGCATGGGGTGGTAGCTGTGGAGGAGGGAGGTGGTATTGTACCTTTTTCCTTCCATCCCCACTGATTACAGCTTCTAAGCAGGTGGCATAAATGATTTCAGAAGTAAAACCTGGACTCATTTTTTCTGGTCCTTATACCAGCAACCACATGCACAGCCAGTGTAGCTTACTGTGCATGCTCAGTATATGCACGTTCACTTATAAGTCTACACTACACAGGTAGTAAAATTGAAAATTGTGTTTAAGTCCTCCAAATGCCCCTGATGCAGCTTTTTGGGCTTTTTTTATTTTAATTTTTAGGGGAAATTTTTCGTATTAAGTCAAATCAGCCAAAATAAATTCCAAATCCGCAAGTCATTCAAGAACCAAACGTGGCCCTACTACCAGCAAACACCCTCCATCCTCACCTGGGGTTTCGGATGCTTCCAAGTCCTTTGACAGGCATCCTACATGTAGGCCCAAGCCTGAAAGCTTGGGGTTTGGGTGCCCCTGAGTTTGGCCTGCCTTCGGCCAGATGGCTGCAGGACCAAGCCAGGGAGGAGTCCCCCATTTCCGTAGCTGGTGAGTGGCCGAGATCCTCCCGCTGGAAGCTGGGCAGTGGGAAGCTTACTATGGAGGCTCTCGTAGGGAGACCTGTCTGCAAGCAGATAAGGGTGCAACCCTCCACTACATAGTGCCATTTTAACTGCATTACCTCGGCCATGGTATTTCCCCTGCCACGTAAGTATGGTATTTGCCCCTGATTCAGCTGGGTAAATGCCTCTTAGGTGCACAAATAGACTTCCATCCCACCTGTAACTATGCCTACCCCTGAGAGAAGGGACACACAAGAGAGGGGGTATTACACCACACAGCAGTGGGCTCCTGTGTCACACCTGTCCCAGAGGAGCCATGTCCCTACCTGCCAGGTCTGTATTTTAACATGTCAACAACACTGATGCTCATGCTACGAAAGTCTGGTTGAATTTAAATGCATGTGGCACTCAGTGAAGCCCCTGCAATTGTACTCATTCAGCTTTTCAGGCAGTGGCACCCCTAGAAAAGTCAGGTGCTATCGGCCAATTGCACAAGCATATTACAAAATGCCACGTCCTTGCCTGTCTAGCGTTCATCTGCCTGTGCAATTAACTGTGTTACAAGTCAGTGACACGGTGACCTGGCCGCTTGTGGATCTATATTTTGCTAGGCCCCAGCTTGAAAAGTGACCTGCAAAATCTGGACTTTGGGCAAGCCAACATTTCTGAGTGCAGGGTTAATTTTAAAGCATTTTATGCCGAAGGATTTGCAGACTGCTTCAGGAAGATGTTCCAGATCACTCCCTTTTTTTTTAAAGCTCCTTCATTCAAGCTGCCACAGCCTGGCAGCCCCATATATAACAGATTGATTTGAAAACATGATTTAACTCTCCCCCGTCAAAGAGATACGCTCTCAGTGTAACCAACACTTTCTTGTAAGATTTTATTTCAATCTATCTTTGTGTCCTGAAATGTCACGTCTCCCCCACCCCCCAGCAGCACTCTGCTAATCTACACTTCAATGGCACAATCCACCAGAGGTACAGGTTTAAATAGCACATGTTCTCAGAGGGAACAATGAAGAAGGAACTTCTTTACAAAAAAAATAAAAATAAAACCCTATCACACATTTAAAGCCAAATGCCTGCTGGGACTTAGGTTCAAAAGCACGTTTGGAAAATTGATCCCTTGAGAAGATATGTTTGTTATGGTGTTTGGCCTCAGGATTTAAAAGGATTTGCTTTTAAGCAGTTGTTTTACTGCAAGTATGTGACTTGGAGGCCTCAGGTGTGAAAGTCCTTTGATAAAAGAGACTAGTGTGCATCAAACACGACTAGGGAAAAGCATTAAGATGAACGGGAGCTGGGGCATGAAGAAGAAAGGCAAGGGGAAGGACACGGACTAAAGTCCATGAAGTTTAAGGCAAACAAATGCTTGGACTAGGAGACAACAAGGGCTCTTGAACTTCTTGCTCTGTGTATCTGTATGGAGAAACACTAACAAGCCTATGAAAGCTGGATCCCAAGTTGCAATGCAAAGTGATCAGACAAGACCAGGCAAGAGTCTACCAGAGAAATCCTCTGTGGTCATTTCAAGTACTTTTTCTCCCTTGCTCAATGACTTGCTATCATCAGTTTATGATATTTAGTTCACTAGCACCTAGAGGTGTCAGTCATGGGTCAGCAACGTCTCGTGTGAAGAGCCGTACAGAGAGAACAGGAGTGAACCTTTGCCCCCAAATCTTATTCCTCGATTGTACGCGAAAAGGGTGAATATAGAGAAGTGCAAGGACCCCCGAGACAATACCGGTTAGCCTGACAGCACACCAGCTGCCTAAGTATTTGGTTGACCTTATGAAAAGGAGAATTTTGAAGGGAGGAATAGGAAGGACAATGGCATTTGAGGCTTGCAGATCTCTGATGGGAGCCCATCCAAAGCTTGAGAGGCAGCAAGGGAACAAAATTGTGTTTGAAAATTTAGATGAAGATAGGCATCATTGGCCACCTGGAGAGTGGGGGAGTCAACATTTTAACCCTGAGTGAGAGATGACGACCAGTGTGGGGATAAGCCCCTGAAGGCCCTGGCCAGCGTTCTGCTCAGAGGAAGAAGGCAGCGCGCTGGGACCGCGTGCAGTGATCTACAAAGCAGCTGTGGTTCCCGAATGTATACACCAGCCCCTCACCTGGTGCTAGTAAGGAAAGATCAAGTAAGTTCTTATACTTAGAAACTCAGAGTTGCAGAGGGATCCTTTGCATGCAGTTTGCATGAACTGCAGCAATTACTCCTGGTTGCTAAAAGAAGAGGATCCAGCTTTATTGCCAGCAATTTCTTGTATGATGGCAGTTCTCATAAGGCTCAGTCACGGACGCTGTGTTAGGTCCCGTCCGTACAAACAAACAAAAAGTCCCTGTCAGAAAGCTTCCAACCTAAAGGTTCTTCCATCTTGAATGATCTTCCAAAAAAATTAGCTGGTCAGTGCTGAGCACCTCCCGTTTACTTCAGCCCGAATGGCACGTGCAAGTACCTAGCACCTCTGAAAGATTAGGCCTTTAATATTAGCTAGTTAAGAGACACCAACCAATAATGCACGGCACTTTCCAAGAATACTTGTGCAGGTTTGAAATGAGTTTGTCTCAGTCATGTTCTTGCCACTTTTCTTGTTTGCTTCTTGGGATCCCTCAAGTGTTCACACTTCCTGGTGGGAACCTTGGAATCAAGTCTCACGCACGTAGATTCGCATGCAGAAGTTTAGGGCTGGAAGGGACCTTGTGAGATCATCAGGTCCAAGCTCCCTGCTCTGGGCAGGAAAGACAACTGGGGGTCAAATAACTATGTTATAGTTATTAATAATTCTTCCTCTTAGATCTGTAACATTACAGAATAAACTACAATTGCACGGTAGGGAAATTTTGCCAGCTGTTTCAATTCGACACCGTTTCGACTCATTTCGAGCTCAAAACAACAAAATCAAATCGAAACAAAAGGCTTCAAAACAGCCTTGAAACAAAACGAGGTTAGTCGAAACATGTCAAAAGTTGTGAAACGTTTTGAGTTTCGAAGCAGCCAGCAGTGAGGTGGTGGGAGACGGGGGAGAACCAGGGCTGCGCTCCCCGCAGTAGCCAGGAGCACAGCCCTGGCTCTCCCTGTCTCCCGTGGGCGCAGTCTTCTGCAATTGGGGTCAGTTCCCTTCCCCAGTCCCAGCCAGCAGCACCGGCTTCCCTCCCTCATCTGGCAGGCAGATCAAGGGCTGCAGCCCCAATCTGCCTGCCAGATGAGAGAGGCTGTTTTGAGCTTCCCCATTATAGCTAAGGGCCAAACATCGAAACAGCCTCACTGTTTCAATGTAGCGAAATGGAACAGTTGTTTCGAATCGAACTGAAATTCGAAATGCAATGCTGTTCCGTCGAAACCTCGAAACTCAAGTCAACATGGAACGGTGCCGGTTTGCACAGCCCTATTGCATGGCTCTGTAACTCCAGAAAATCCTACTCCTTCCAAACTGGAACCACTGGCTTCACACTGAACCAAGGGCCCCATAACCTAGGTCTACTGTACATCTCACAGCAGTGTCTCTATCTTGGTACAGCTGAGTTGCAGTATGCACCATGGTGATTCCAGTCAGCACTAAACTGGGGGGCTGTGCTTTGCCCAACGTACTAGATAGCTCACTTTGCCAACCGAGGAGTGCACTGGTTGCTGTAAGCAACATAGGACCCTGGTTTCAATATAGATTTGTATATAACCTTTGCTCCCATTTAGTAAGTTAAGGTCTCTAGAAAATTTTAGTGGCTTGGGAGGGAGAGGCAGGAATCTTGATTCACCGCAAAGCTGCGTTAAGTGGAGTTTATCATGTTTTGGCAGCCACTGCAACCAAGGGCAGCTGTGAGGTTGGGGCATGTAGCACAACAGATAGCAATCATAATATCAGCTTTTTATGTCAGGTGAGATAACATCATAAGTCTGATGGGAACCTATGTGTGGGACCAGGGTTACGGCATCATAAGAAATAACCTGTCAGAGCCTATGGGTGTACAATGGTATATTGTAAGGATACCATTTCTGCACTTTAAGCTGATGCAGCAGGGAGCAGAACATTATTTATCCTGTTTCATATATGACTGTAACAAATTCAGAGCCTCCTTGCCACGTATATGTTGTCCAGTTGGTGGTGAGTGTTCAAGATCAGCTTCATAACACTCACTGCAATGGCATTTAGGGAAGATGTAAAGAAGAGCAAATTTTTTGTTTCTGAAGATCAGTCGACAGAGGTAGTTACTTTAGCATGTCAGTCTGAAGCTAGGCAGAAGGCAAGGCTGTGTGGCACCTTAAAGAGACTAACTCCACTTATATAAGAGAAGTAACTGGGAAGCTTTAACCAAAGAAGATAACCCATGAGACAGAGGTGAGAACATGTTTGAGAGACAAGCTGCACGACAGCCCTTGGCACGGTTGCCATTAGACTGGAATGGGAATCCTGATGAAGCACGTTGTTAAATGCCAATTCACCTAAGCCAAGACTTCTAGCAAAAAAAGATGTAAATTTGATGAAAGTTTTGTTGGGATGGTCCTCAGACATGGATCAGAATTTCTCGTCAAAACCAGAGAGGGGTCCCAATCCTGCAACAGCCCAGGCATGAAGGTACTCATCTGGGATTCAAGATCTCCCAGAGCAGAGACTTGAGCTAGGGTTTATCATAGCTTGGATGAATACCTTAGCTAGCTACTAGAATATAGGGACACTTTCTAAGCCAATGAACAATACTTACAGAAGTGGAACAAGTCCAAGAGGAGAGCGAGAGAGAAATAAAAAGGCAGAATTTTTGTTTTCCAGCCAAATCTAATTAACTTGCCTGTGTTTGCAGTGTCTGTTTCAGCTCTGGGGGCCTTGAGAAATTTGAACATGTATTTTTAACATTTGAGCTTCAAAGGAAAGGGAGAACATCTTTGCTAGAAAGTAGGCAAACACCCATTATTTTTCATCATTTCATATGGCCAAAAGCCCCCAGGGAGCATGCTTGCTGCTGCAGTGATTGAGAAAGATGGAAAGTCTGTACATCTCAGGAGACCAGCCGTTCTAATCGTTGTATGTAGCTCTACCTTGTGGTTTGATCTATGAACTACAGCACTGCCAAGCTAAAGGAAACCCTTTTCCAATAAGCTAGGGGCCATTTAGTTGGACTGTTTCTATTCAGAGATTCACTTAACACCTTCCCTAAAATCTGCTTATGGATGGACAGATCATAGACCTCCTTGTTGAACTGCATCCATTCAAGCGAGCATGTAAGAAATCTTCGCAGCTAGCCATGGCTATGGTACAAGTGGACTGGAGTGAGGAGGCATGAAGCTCTATACAGAAAGTTAACTATGGGCATAAGGAACCATTTTCTGATTTACAGATACCTTAACGAAAAAAGCCACTCCTTTCTTTTAAGTGTTTACATTCACTGGTCTTATCTGCATTCATTGGTCTCAGAATTTTATAATTTGTATATTATAAAGTGCAGTTAATGAAAAGCTGAGGATTCATCTACGGAGAGGATGAGGCCCCAAGAGAAAGGTTGCTAAGTTATGTTGTGGAAGGTCTAAATTCCTGTTCTGCCACAGACTTCCTCTGTGATCCTGGACAAGTCACTTAGCCCCAGATCCAACAGAAAACCTACGGTCAACTTCAGCTGTTTAAGCTGGCGTTAGGTACACAAGCCCCATACTCAACTGCCACTTCATGCAGGCAGTGTCTAAACTTTATAGGTGTGTCGCTTTTTGAGTAAAGTTCCTCGGGTGCCTGGGTTTCCGCTTCTTGACGTGTGCAGAACCGCCTCAGTGACTGGCTTAGGCCTAAGGCAGAGTTGGATGCAGAAATCAGGTGTTCCTCCATTTGAATCTCACCCAGAGGGGAGAGCCCAGAGGCATTCTCAGAGCACGGCAGAATTGGACTCTTTGCAAAATGCAGAAGCCTGAGAAGAGAGAGGAAGTATTCCTGCCCTCAGCCCTTTTTATATAATAACCTGGTGGGAAGGCCCCTCACCATTTTTGTTGCCCTCCTCTGAACACCTTCCAATTTGTCCACATCCTTTCTGTAGTGGGGGCCCCAAAACCAAACACAGTACTCCAGATGTAGCCTTACCAGCGCTGAATAGAGAGGAATAATCAGTTCTGTTGACCT
>NW_017729001.1:23961299-23968981 GCF_001723915.1 Gavialis gangeticus
TAACTATATAGCGATATATAGAGAGATATATATATAGAGAGAGATATACATACACACACACACATACATACACACACACACGTGCGCGGGCGCGCTTGCGCGCGCATGCATACATACATTAGGGCTGAGTGAAATGGCACCGTTACATTTTGACTTGTGTTTTGACATTTCGACCGAACAGCGTTTCATTTCAAATTTTGTTTCAATTCGAAACTGCTATTCTGTTTTGTTTAATCGAAACAGTGATGCTGTTTCAACCTGTTTTGAGTTTTGCCCAGAGGCATCCAGCAGGCAGAAGGATTTGCAGACTCTCTCATCCAGCAGGCAGATCAGGGACCCGCAACCCCAGGAGGGCTGCAGGGGCTGTGCCAGTCCTCCCGGGGTTGTGGGGCCCCCAGTCTGCCTGCCAGATGAGGGAGGGAAGCTGGGTGCGAAATGTTTAGACTGCCTTTGTTTTGTTTCCATTTCACTGTTTGTTTTTGAAACCCTTCATTTCATTTCGATTTCACTGTTTTGCACTCAAAATGAGTCGAAACAGTGTCAAAATGAAACAGCCGGTGAAATTTTGCACAGTCCTAATAGACATAGACATATACACATACGTGTGTGTGTGTGTGTGTGTGTTTGTATTGCATTTGATGAAGTAGCGAAAGCTTGTGTTCATATATATATCTTACTTTGTCAATCTGTAAGGGTTTATATCTTTATATAAGGTCTATCCTGTTGCTGTGCCACTGAACAGAAGAGAATTCAGGAGTTATAGATTTTATACTGGTGTAAAATGTGTCATGTGTCTGGGCTCACAGTCAACTGACCATAGTTATTTAATCCTTGAAGTGTCACCTGACATTGTGCATAAAGAAGCTAATTAATGGCGGCTATTATCGGGAGCTGGATCAAGATGATCACATAGTCATCAAATGGTAACTGCTTCTCCCTTGACTGATGAGGATTGGTATTAAGTCCATGGCCTGCTACTGAAAGATGCCAGATCATTCAACACCAATTCCAAAGTCACCCACTTGTCCCGTCCTTGGCTTTTTTGACATTTAGACTTACGTAGAATACAATCTCCCTCTGAACATGTGCTATTCTTATAACAGTCAGAACTATCTAGTACTCGGAAAGATGTTTCAGCATTGCTGGATATATTTTTTACTGTGCAAGAAAACTGGGTCCTACTGACTTCAATGGAATTAAATGAAAAGAAAATATAAAATTAAGTGCACGTTCAAATCTTTGCAGGATCAGTTTCTTTAGCATTTGAACTTTACACTAACACTTCTCACTCTCTACACTGGAAGAGGAATCAGTCCAGCACATCTTGCTCTCTTTATTCTAGATTGCCTAACCTTCCTAAGAGCCTCAGTAGTGGCACAAAACCCTGGCTCCCGTCTGAATTGTATTATTACTTACAGATCCTGATACATTAGGGGTCAAATGCTTTCCAACAAACAAACGGGGATAGGAAAGAACATGATTCTGAGATAGGTTTCGAGTTCACCTGTCAGCTAGGTACAAGTGAGATGCCTGCATCCTCTCTCGGTCTGCTATGAACTTGGAAAGAGCTTTAGCACTTTTCTGTCCTTATGTTCTGGTTTTCCGCTGGCCAGCTCTATTGTTTTCCCTCTCTTCCCTGCACAGAAAGTAAATCCCAGGAGGATCACTTCTTTGTGAACACTGGGCCACCAGAGTTTTTCTTATTTGGGAGGACAAGGTAACAAGTAAATGAAGCAGGTAAAATTTAGGGCAACCCAACCTTAAAGGCTGTTACAGGAGTGCTCTGCAGAATAGGTACCTAGGCAAGCTAAGATGACACACCAGGAGAAGGGACTCAGAGCTACACGGCATTGTTCATAGGTTTTGAAGAGCCCCAAAAATCTGGTTCTTGTGTACTGCAAATGGCTTCCACGTGTACAGCTCCTTAAATGCAGTTCTTAACAAAATGCAGATCTGAAGCTGAAAGACAAATGAATGTCAGGTATTTGGAGGAACAGGTTCCTTTCATGTTGCTTCACTACTTATCCGTCATCAGCCTTAGAGGCATCTTTTTACTCCTATTCATTACACATTACGCCACATGAAGGCACAATTTATCCCCTAATTCAATGGAGCAAATTAAGAATGGTATCAATGTAAATATTTCACAGGAGTGATGTTTTATTAAGTGTGGGAAGGTAAAACTGGAGCGAGAAGCCTTTGAATGCAACCTGGGTCTCAGCAGAAGTGAAGAGAAAGTAGTATTGTAGAATCTGCATGTTCTTTCGATACAGCGGTGACCCTTAAAAGCATTTGGTTACAAAGACTTAAGTATTACTCAGCATGAAGACTGCAGAATCTGGACATAAATAAGGTGCGCAAGTCTGTTACAAATTCACGGTATTGCCTGCTTCATTTGAAATGAGATGATGCTGGTGTTTATAGCACCTGCAAAATGATGTTACATCTCAAACTGGAGCCCTTGTGTGAAGAAGAGGCGCAGATTGCCAGCTCTCGGGGCTAAAGGCAGTGTGGCTTGGCGAACAAAGCCCTGGATGGGGACAAGAAGGCAGAGCTAAGCAAGGGACTCCATGTTTCAGGTTGGAAACAATTCAGAAACTTGCTAATAAATGTGGCTTTCCCAAAACAGATTTTCCCAAATAGTCTATGAACTGTGAAGATTTAAAAAGAAAAATGTTGCAGGTTAAATGAAATGTTTGGTTTGAGACTTTTATCTCAATGTGCTGGACCTATGGGCTTCTTTGCTTAAAAAGTTTCATCCAGAAATAATTCCACTCAGCCACATGATTATAGCTACAACCTCCCTGGGAAACATAAATCCAATGCAAGTAATCTTACCAGTAACAAAGGAAGTGTCCCACTGTGACATTAGGTAGCACCGATAAGTCCTGCAACTATGGAAGGGGGTGGCAGTGAAGGGGTTAAGGCCTTTGCAGCTTCTTCCCATTGCCTAGTGGGGGATGAATAGACCCTAAAGCAGAAGAGTGTAAGAGAAATTCAAAAGTAGGAGCTATGAAGCCAGCCCTGTATCTGGACCCCAAGTTTTGAACTATTTATTTTAATCTTGACCTAAACTTCAAAAAATGGCAATGCTTTTTTAGCCAGATGAGACAGTCTACACACAGCAGAAGAGTTTAAATGCTAAAGGGGGCATCTTGACATTCTCTATATTTTCCTTTTCCATTGATCTCTTTCAGAGTGGGAAAATTAAACTGACATAACACGAGTGATAAAATACAGATGAGGAAAATGCTTAATCACATCAGACATGAGTCCTAACTCAGCAGCTAGTGCATGCCAGGAAAGGTGGATTTATGTTTCATTTGGAGTAGAGTGTATTTTTCTCTTGTATTCAAATCTCTTGTATTTTTCCTTTGAACCTCTAGAACGGGACATTTTTCAACACTATTTTATTCATCAGGTGCAACAGCGGGCAAGATACATCTCCAAAGTAAGACACACAAATCAGACTATCCTACTTTTAAAACAGAATGGGAGATTTAAGACATAATTGATTAAAGGATGGTAAGAGGCAGAGATCCCTTTGGAGAGAAAATGTTATTCAGGAGCTCTCAACTGTCAAGGATGGAGAGAGCTAACTTAGGATAGTCAAGTGAGCCAAAAGAAAAAGAAAAAGAAAACCCATAAAAGCCAATGGGAATTTTGCTTGTGTAATGACCCAGAATGGCCAACAATATCCTGAAATGAGCAATAATGTATTTTTTTTTTTCTGAACTGGACCTCCAGGTCTTCAGATTCACATATATCAATACCTGAAAATATACCAGATAAGTGCATGATGATTGATTATGGAGCTAACGGCTTTTGGTGCCTCCTACAGAGCCTTTCATATTTCTGCATGAACCAGTTGGCTTAACAACCTCTTCAAAAGCTTTTCCAGAAGGCTTCCCTTTTTTGCCTTCCAAGTCTGACAGTGGCACAAATTCAGATGTTCTCAATGAACTCAGATAGCTGAAGGTATTTAGCAAAGACTGTTGTATTTGGATTACATAGACAGTTGGGATAAATGGCAACGAAAAACATTTGCAATCTAGATTCTCCTTAGGGTTATGCACATACGGTCCTATGTTAGCAAGCACTGAGGATTTAAAGGAATTCCTACTTTAAAATCAAAGCCTGTTGTTACCTGGCTCGACAATACAGTCACTCTGCTTTTCACACTGTAGAGCTGAAGAGTGAAAGCAAACCTATAGCTCCAGCTCAAAGCCCAATGTACTTTTCTTTAGAAAGCCACATCTAAGCAAAATGCACTATGTCTACTCAAGCTGGACCTGCAGGCAGCATTTACACACTAGATGTCAGCACCTGCAAAACTGCTGGTGGCTTCCAGAACCAGATGTACGTGATTATACATTTTATAGTGCTTAAAACAAAAAGCATTCTCTGTGTCCCTGGAGGAAACATTGTAGCTCCATTCAGTTAGAGATCTGGCTATTTCTAGCGCAGCATTAACAAATTCAAATGAGTGTTGCATCTCGTCCATCCTCTTGGCTCTAATGTGGGAAAAGATGGATAAAATCCCGAAGGGACTAGAAAAGGATTCAGCAGACACTCAAGCCTGGACAACCACAGAAGTGGAGTGGAATTGTTGTGGCTGTTCTCCGTGGGGAGAGATTACAAAGATTAGAGTCATTTAACTTGGAAAGAAAAAGAGTAAGACATGGAAAAGGAGCATAAGGGAATGGATGGGCGAGAGAGCCAGTCACTCTCGATCAGTGGTCTTTTCTGATGAGAAAGTTGTGCAAAGCCAAAAAGCCACAAATGTTAAAAGCAGAATGAAGGGAATCCTTTAATAATGGTTTAGCTCCGTGTTGAGGGATATCCTCAAGGCAATACTGGGGCCAGATTGTGACGCAGCCTGGATGTGTAATGTGAGAAACAACCAGATCTTAATTTTCCGAGGAGAATCAGGTCTAGAACCATGAACAGCACCAGCTATTTCACTACCTTTTGACAAGGTTATCTCGCTCTCGCTTTCTCTCTCTATCCATCTATCTATCTCATCAATCTGCATTTCAAGCAGCGAAGGGCTTCATCAGCAGTGAAGATGCTGCTCTTTTGGGATATTCAGTGTTGGCTACTAAGGTTCATGGAAGTTGGCTCAGATCCGTAAAACACAGGCAAATACATTTTGTGGCTAGAACGTCATGAGATAAATTAGCCGGTCAATCCACAGGTCATGTGCTCCCTTTATTTAAAAAAAAAAAAATGAAAATCATCCACCTGCTGGCCCACACAAAAACATAAGGGGGAAAAAACCCCATTGCGATGGTATGTGAGAGTAGCACTTGAAAGGGTTAAATGCTGCCAGCTAACTTATGCTAGTATATCAGCTCCTGGTGTTTAGCAGATGCTGAACAGCCCCGTACAGCAAAGAACGAGACACATGACCAACAATTGTAAAACTAAGCACAAAGTGATTGTTTTCCTGCCTCCAGGCACCACCGCTCCCTGCAGTTGCTTATTCAGACCCTTACTTTACTTAAACATGCTTTGACAAAGCACCAAGAATTTTTTCTTAGGTACTTTCACGTCTCATGTCAAAACTTGACAGAAGTTTTCCCTGTAGAGCACAGGACCTCAGAGAAGATGCCATTGCCAATCAGATCAATGCCGGTACTGGACAAAAGTAGCACTTTTGTGGGGTTTCTGAAAGACTACTTTCATGTGGGAATACATTTGCTTATTGTTTTTACATAAATTAAATTTGGGATTGAATCAAAAGCAAATATCTAAGCTGTAGATATTGGTCAGGTCCAAACTTGGCAACCAGAGTCTCTCTGCCATTAACATATTGCAGCAAAAGTGATAAGCTCGCAGAAGGGGGAACATCTACTTTTTTAAAACAGAAAAGTCCTGTGTGTTTAGCTGCAAGGGAAGCAGTGGGCAAAACAACACTGACCCTTGGCTTCTCAAGACCACAAGAGACTGCTCAACATGACGGAGCCAGTAGCTCTTTCAGGGGTGTAGGTTGTAGCCGTGGTGGTCTAAGGACATAGGCAGACAAAGTCCTTCGGGTGAATCTGATATCTTTTATTAGACCGCATTCTCATTGGAAAGAAAAGCAGCAGAGTAAATTTTCAGTCTCTTTAACTGCAGCTTCTTGAGCCAGCAAGGGAATCATTCAGCAGTATAGGTCCAGTCCTTGTAACAGAAATGCTTCTCCATATATCTCTCCTTCCTTCCCTGTTTTTCTAGGCCAGACGTTCTTTACCAGGGTGCTGTGATGTCCTTCCAGGGGTGCCGCAACATGGGTGGTACTGCAGCCAGGTTATATGGCTAGTGAGCTGGAGCCTGTGCTTTTCCTACAGCCCTTCCCAGTCTGACCCCACAGGCTCCTCCTGGAAACAGAGGCACACTGGGCAGGTAGTCCTGGGTGCAGGGACCCTGGAGAAGGTAAGGCCACCCTCCCCACAGCTCCAACCCCAGAGGCACATGGGAGTTTTGCAAAACTCCTTACTTGTGCCTCGCTCCTGCATGCTTCAGGTTAGTCAGACATCCCTAATATAGGCAGGAGTGTGCAGCAGAGCCCTGGTTGAGAAGCACTGAGGTGAGAGCAGGCAACACAACAGCGGTTCTCAACCATGGGTATCACCAAACTCAAAAAAGTGGTGGAAAGCTGCCCTGACTCTACAAAAGTTCAGAACAACTGCTCTGGACAGAGCCAGCCAGCAGCTACTTCCTCCGTCAGCCTAAATGAGTCCCAGCTGGAGACCTGATAGTATGATTTGCAATCCCTGCGGTTTCTCCTTCCTCCCTGGATGGCAGGTCCTTTACTTGTCTACTGGACGGATACCACCTTCACTAGAGGTAAATGCGTTGGCAAAATCTGAGCAATTTCCCCCCCTAATTTTCACTAAGTCAATTCCTGGAAACTGAGATCTGTCCTAGGACTAGCAAGCCTGTCTAAGGCCTTGATCCTGCATAAATATACAAGTATGAATTCACAAGGACTACTTATATTAAGTGTGTATAAGAAGAGGCCCCAATGGTATAGACCTGCCTAAAATGCACAGGCCCTCTTGCACCTAAAACAGAAAGAACAGGAATTCCCAATCTTTCAT
Organism: Gavialis gangeticus; assembly: GCF_001723915.1. NCBI lineage: Eukaryota > Metazoa > Chordata > Crocodylia > Gavialidae > Gavialis > Gavialis gangeticus. The sequence continues at coordinate 23,968,385 of NW_017729001.1, forward strand.
AGTTTCATAGTTTCTAGGGTCGGAAGAGACCTGAGCAGATCATCGAGTCCGACCCCCTGCCATGGCAGGAAAGAGTACTGGGGTCAAACAACCCCAGCAAGGTGTTCATCTAGCCTCCTCTTAAAGACCCCCAGGGTAGGAGCCAGCACCACTTCTCTTGGAAGTTGGTTCCAGATCCTAGCCGCCCTGACCGTGAAGTGGCGCCTCCTGATATCTAGTCTGAATCTCCCCTCTGCCAGCTTGTGACCGTTATTTCTAGTCACTCCTGGCAGTGCTCGGGGGAACAGGGACTCCCCCAGTGCCTGCTGGTCCCCTCTGACTAGTTTGTAACAGGCCACTAGATCCCCCCTCAGCCTTCTCTTGTGGAGGCTGAGCAGGGTGAGGTCCCGTAGCCTCTCCTCATAGGGCCTGTCCTGCTGCCCCTGATCATGCGAGTGGCCTCCTCTGGACCCTCTCCATGTTGTCCACATCCCTCTTGAAGTGCGGCGCCCAGAACTGGACGCAGTACTCCAGCTGTGGCCTGACCAGTGCCGCATACAGGGGGAGGATCACCTCCCTGGACCTGCTCGAGATGCATCTGTGGATCCATGACAAGGT
>NW_017729001.1:23973981-23979045 GCF_001723915.1 Gavialis gangeticus
CCATGGGGGCTTTTGCACCCTCCTGCCCCCTTTGATCCGTGTTGGGATTACCTCCCTTTGGGCTTGGAGGATCGTCTCCTTAACGAGCAACCACTCTTCTTGGACACCCGGCTCCCCTCCCCTCTGGGACCTCAGTGCTTCCCCGACTATTCTCCTTAGCTCATGGAAGTCTACCCTCCTGAAATCTAGGGCTGCTGCCTTGTTGTAGGCCTTTGCCACCCTGTGCTGGATGGTGAATTCCAGCAGGCGATGATCACTGTCGCCCAGGTGGTCTACCTTCACTATCTCATTTGTTATTTTATATACTCTCCTCCTCTTTCCTCTTATTTCCTTTCCTTTCTAAGATGAATGATCTCAGTCTTTTCAATCTCTTTTCATACATGTGATTTGCCAGGCTCTTAATCATTCTTCCTACCCTTCTACAGACCTCTGCTACTTTTGCAATACTTCCTGCTCAATGAAGCGACCATGCTGCACTCAGGATCCCAGATGAACCTCTACCGTTGATTTATTTCATGTTCTCTCTATTATTCCCCATTTTGTTCCTTATGCACACTTCTATCCCAATTGCTGTTTTGTCCACCGTGGTGCACTGAGAGGTCCTAGTCACACCGGTGAAGCAAAACAAATTAGATTTCCCAAAAGTAGTGATAGGTGGCAACATATGGATATGTTCACAGCAAAACTTTAGACCAGTTTTGTATACAAATCCAGTTTGAAAATGAATTCAAAAGGCTTCCATAGCAGGGACACCATTTCATAAAAGGCTGATTTTAACATACAAATGTTATATGTGCACAGTATAAATGAAAAATTGCACTAGTAAGTTTAATTGACAGTTAGAAGTATTATGATTGCATTCATAAACTAACGTACTGCATGAACAGACTGCCAGTTAGACATGCAGCTGGACGTCTGCATATGCAAGTACTCAGTGGCTAAGTACAGACAGTCAAAAAGGTCAAGGCTGAATTGATTCAATCTTCACAGGTTAGTCTAATCCAACTGATACCCAAGTGAACAGACATTCACTTTTGATTCTGGAAATGCAGCCACATGCCTGAAGTGGCTTAGGCCAGAAGCAGGGGAGCGCTACAGCATGCCTCCCTGCTCGGCTGGAACAGACAGGTTGGGGTAAGGCTAGCTTGCCTACCCTGCAAAGGGGCAGGGGGTGTTGTGGGTGAGGTGCAAACCATCTTGGGATGTTGGGGGACTATGAGTTAACTTGAATCTGGAGGGGATCTGGGACAGAAGCTCAATAAACTGATTTAACCTAAATCAGTTAAATCTGATACTATATCCATCCAGGTTTATCTTAAACCGGTGTCAGCCATTTTGAAAGAAGTTTATGTGCACTGACCTTCTGTTGTGTTACAGATTTGAACCGGTTTCTGATCTCTTACACTGGTTTGTGTGTAATTTCTCTCCCTAGCCAATGTATTTGCAATGTCACAGACAAGTGTCTGTACGCATACTGTTACACGCATAAATTGGACTCTTGCATTGGAAAAATGGACTGCCCAGGAGCTATTTCAGCTTTCCTCATAGTATCACACCACTGGGTACCTATCGTCACACAGCTTTTTCAGTGCAATGTTGCTGATATGAAGTGCTCAAGATTGGCCTAAGCTCTTTTCAGTGATAATATGATCCTACATGGCTGAAGGAAAAGGGGTGTTTGCCATTGACTTTGACAGGAGCAGGATCCAGACCCTTGGCCTTCAGGAATGCTTAGTCAGATATCCAGTGAAATCAATAGAAAGCTTCTGATTAGTTTCAGTGCATGCCTGGTTAGGCCCAAGGACTGCTACAGCCATTGTAGACTTCTGCTGCAAACAGGCACATCCTGATCTCAGCTGATGCCAAAAGGACAAATGAACTGTGTAATTTCCATACTAATCACTCCCACTGGATGTATCCCTTCTTATGATGTTGTTTTACACTGCTGTGTTATTTCAGAAATCATATTCATAGAGATATGACTCCAGTTACTTTAATACCCTGCATTCTACAGCGGGGGCCGAACCAAATATAAATAGGTTGGCAGATCCAGGCAAAACAAATTTCTGTATTTTACAAGCTACGAACATTATTTCACATCACTTCAACATCAAGGGGCTGATTAATGACCCTGGCATTTCTGAACTTAGCGATTCTCCCAAGCTCTGCTATGAAGCATTGCAGAAGCTATGATAAGTGTCCAAAGTCCTGCCTATTTAATCTCACTAAATTACTCCCCATTCATTTATCTTTCAGCTGTGTTATTTAATGAAGGCTGTATTTTCAGGCAGAAGTCTGAGCAATGACATCTCAGGAGGCTGGCAGGATGTGAATAAGTTATGGGATGCTTCTTCCCAAACCAAATCCCAGATAAAAAGTCATTCAGCTGAGCTCACCTGCTGGACATGGAATATTGATTGTAGTGGTGAGAGAGGTGCCAATTTCAGCTGTAGGTCTAGGTAACAGAAACCGGGCTTCTAATTCAGTCTGTCCATAGCAAACAAGCCAAATCATTCAGCTGGTCATTTTATAAATACACAGCATTTATTCGGGAAAGGACTGAATGGAAGTGTCTCCCCTCCCCACTGCAATGGAAACTGAAATTCTAGACATTTTACTGCTGTTGATGACATAACAAGGTGGATCAAGTTGCTTGCAATCCTCACTGTCAGTGGGTCTGCGCAGAGTACCCCCCGCCAAGCCTCTTGATTCTCGCCTGCCACGACTTGGATCTTAATAGAAATAGGGAGGAAGGGGGTGATATTTGAGAGAGTACCTGCAGGAAGTACCACGCTGGATCGGGTATAATGCAGGTGCTTTTATTCAGCACTTTTCTATTGTTTACAGGAGCCCCCTTTGGAGGAGGAAGCAGTCCGACAGACCGATCTTGGCCCCCCCCAAGTCTCTGGGCTGAACCTAGTCCATTAATACAATTGGTACCACACACACAAAGTCCCGGTATCCACTGCTAATAATCTCATTAGCAGCTTATTACAGCCGCAGCCTGTGTCTTTCACTGGCAGCCGGCGTGCAGGCTCCACGGCTCTCCCATGGTCAGGGCTTGCCCTCTTGACCCTCAGTGTCTCTCCCTACTTGGGATGGGTTTTGGCTTCCCCGGACTCTTTAGGGGTCTGGGCAGGGGTCATCCCTTCCTGCTGTCTTTTCGGATCGGTGTAGACTCCCCGATCCTTAATGCCGGCTGCAGCTCCAGCCGCAGCGTGGCTCCACTTCTCCCTGCACTCACCAAACTGCAGCTCAATTACCCGGGCAGTCATCTGTCTCATATCTGACCTGTCTTCTGGAGTCCCAACCTCACAGCTCTCTCCGATATCCCAGGTAAGAATCCTTTTTCACTTTTCCACTCCTGGGGTCTTGATTAACCCTAAGCTTGTCCTCTTATGCCCGAAGGCAATTTCTCCTTTACCTTCTCTCCTTCTTATCCTTTGGGTCCAGGCCTCCATGGGCAGGGCCCACCCCCACGTTGTAATTGTCTTCAGCTGCCCCTGTTCCTTTAGTAACAGTTCTCAGTCGGGGCCCTGTTAGACTCACAATTATATAAAACAAGCAAAAAATAAATAAATCCAACTGAAATCCTGGCCCAGATCAAGTCAACGGGCGTTTGCCATTAACTTCAATATGGCCAGGTTTTCATTTCCCATGTCTTTCTTTGGAGGCAAATAGATTGGGTCCCTAGCCAGGGACCTCCTTTGATTCAAATCCGTAACCTGGAACATCATTCTGGCTATTAGAGCTGAAAGCGAGCAGATGGGAAAGGAAATGTAGAAAGCAATTCATAAGGCCTCCATGTCCATCCAGCAATGATGGTATAATATCCTTTTCCCTTCTTTTTGCATGGATACCGAGCCAAACCAAAGCCTAATGCTCAGCTCAAATCACGTTAATCTCTGTATTTCCACAGAGAAAGTATATTTTGTTACATTAAGTCTGACCAGCTGTAGCCCAACTCTTATTTAGTCTCATTAATTTCACTTTTAGATTGTTACGCTGTGTCCAGTAATAGACAGCAGTTAGAAAAGCACCACCCCAGGTCAGCACAACAGATGGAGGGGATTTCTTTCCCTCTGTTGCTCCCAATTAGAAAGCACTTTTGAGACAAAATTTGCACTCAGACACACTCGCAGTCACAACTCCCACTGACTTAAGTGAAGCATGTGTAACCTGCATTTGGCCTTTTTTGCATCAGAAGATGAGTTAGCTGCAGCAGCTTCCTACAGTACCTACCTCCTTAGCTCAAGCCATGGGGGCTCATGTTTTCAGTTTTAGAGTTGCCCAGTTCAGTGCTTGTCAAAACTGTAACAGCCCAGTGACTCCAAGGTCATACGTGGGGGGCCTAGGATGAGAAGCAGCACTCACCCTCCCACTTCCACTAGTTTATCTGCTTTTTAACAAGTCCCAAATGCCAATAGCACTCCTACAACTCAAGCAGAACAAGAACGTATGCATCTCTAGCATTTTAGATTCAAATTATCAAAGGGATTGAGGCACCTAACTCCTCTTGATGCCTTTGAAAACCTCAGTCCTACCCATGTCTTCTAGACCTGCTAATCCTGTTTGCTGCCATCAGAATGGCATCTATGGAACTAGTGGTTACAAATTCACTCCCTACATCACCATACCTAGTTGAGATGCAGCCTTTATTATCAATAACAGGAGACTTCAAGAAAGTCTAGCACAGATACCATGAGGACTTCAGATGATTGCATTTGCACCTTGGATGTGATCAGCTACTGTTACCCCCTAGGGACAAATCACTTTCAATGGGTACTGCAGGTATATTTTGCTTACACAGGAATCTGTGAGCCCTACCTGATCTAATTTCCTTTCTAAGAATATCTTTATATGGTGTAAATCTCTTGTATATATAGAATTAGCCCATCACTGTCCTAGTAACTGTGCTGCAAACCCTATAACCTGCCTGCTTTTTTGCTGTTATGTAGCCTCATAACATACTTAGGAGGAGCTCCACATTTATGAAGTCCGAAAATACCTCAGATCAGCTCATTAATTGTAAAAAAAAAAAAAAAAAAAAAAAAAAAAAAAAAA
>NW_017729001.1:23979144-23980415 GCF_001723915.1 Gavialis gangeticus
AAAAAAAAAAAAAAAAAAAAAAAAAAGCAAATTAAATGTTAAGGCAATGCATTCTTTCAAATAGAAAAATACCCCGTATATTCCATTTAAAAATGCTACAAACTTGTCTAGGCTGCACCCTGTGACTGCTTGCTTATATGCCATGTCTATGAGAAGCCTTTTATTATAAAATGTGCATATGCAGCAATTTGGACCCTAGTTATCCCAGTTGCTATAGCAAGAAAAAGGATATAAAGCTTATGAACAATGAGCAGAAAGAGCTCAGGCATATTTCATCTGAACATGAACTGCCTACTTGGAAAAATTAAGATCCTTCCAAAGCTGAATGAGACACCCTGGAATAGATGTTGTTTAAGCAGCCTCTTAAAAGGTTGTGTGTATGAAGTTGCCAGGAGGAGGGAGGATACTAGAGCATGGAAAATGTTCAACCCCTTATTCTGAAGTTTTTGGATCTTCCCTTGGTTTTTATTCCTCCAGTCTCACCTCTTCTTTCTATTGCCAAAAATTACATAGCAATGTACCTGGCTGTGACAAAAATGACAAAGCATGTTCCTTCTATAGCTGATCAAGGTTACAGGTTTTTTCCCTAACAGTACTGAAAAGACCATTACATAATCCAGATGCAAAAATAATGTGGTCAGCAGCATCCTTCCAGCCAGACAAGCATAACACAGGCCTGTGGACTTTCAAGTGAATCCTTCCAATCCAACTGGCTCAAGTGGCGGTTAAATGGGAACCACACTGATCTGGTCTGCAAAAGTTCTTGCCTAGAGAAGAAATGACTGAATGAAAGATGCCAAGGTGCAAAGGAAACAGATTCTTCATTATTTTTTCCTGACGACTGACCACAGTTTATGCATCATGCCTAATCCACATACATACTGCGTCTAAATGGGAAAGTGCTATCAAATTGAATAGGCATGATTTAAACAGGATCCCAGCGAAAATACTCTGACAAAAGTTTTACAGTTCAACAGAGGATGTTAATCTGTGAGCCCCACTAAAACATCCTACAGCAAGAATATAGTCCTGCTTGGCTCCACAATTTGGGAGCCGCCATTTCAGGGGAGCTTTCCTTTGCCAGAAGCAGCAACAATGCAAAAGTGAGCAGTGGTAGGGCTGGGTCCCGTCGTACCATATTCCCAGCAGGATCTCAAAAGCATCTTAAAACTTCTATGAGTTTGAATTCAGGCCTTTGGCACAGCCATTTCTGAAGACTGCTAGAAACATTTAGAAACAGGAACTAAAATGTAGAGGACCTAAAGACAGTG
>NW_017729001.1:23985415-23996762 GCF_001723915.1 Gavialis gangeticus
AAACTTTTATGAGTTTGAATTCAGGCCTTTGGCACAGCCATTTCTGAAGACTGCTAGAAACATTTAGAAACAGGAACTAAAATGTAGAGGACCTAAAGACAGTGCTGCTACTTTATTTCATCATGAGCTTGCTTTGTTATGCTTTTTTATTGAAGTCCCAGGTTCTGCAGATAGACTCATGGAGGTAGGGTCGAAGGGACCTTGTAGATCTTCAAGTCTGTGCAGGAAAATCTCAGCTTTAATTGAAAATACTCTCTTACTCTCAAGGTAGTAGGAAAAAAAACTCAGCAAGTCCTAAGAAGGTCCCAAACTGGAAAAGAAACCAGAAGAGCCCTCATATATGTATATATACAAGTAAACTGAGCTTTCCCTCCACAAAGGGGAGTCTGATTCATGATTTAATATTGGCTAGTCGTGTGAAGGTTTGGGGTCAAACCTTCACATGACAGGAGACAGAAGCTGTCTTGGTATGCCAAGCATTATAGATGGGTTATTTATACCACTAACTGTATTGTTTTCTAAGTATTGTTGGGCTGATCCTACTCTGACTTAATTCAATGTCCTACTATTAATTTCACTGGTGTTACTCCTGGTTCCCTCTGGTATAATTAAGAGTTTCAGGCCAATCTACATATAGTATTATGTACACAAAAAAACAGGAAAACAGTTCTAATTATGAATTTCAGTAAACATTGTTTCAGCATGAACGCTTATATTATTAGAGCTAATACACTGTTTGCTTGCAACACTGGTGCCAGATCAATTCAAGAGATACAGGTGTGGAAAAGATAATTGCAGGAGATGACCAGGGGATGGCAGCATATGATTAACTCTGAATTGCTTGTAGGTTTACTGCTTTCATCAGCAGGGATGTCTGTTAAAGCCCAGGCAGTGGCACCCTGGTTGCCTTAAGATATTTTCAAGGGTGCCATGGAGCGCCGTGCTATGTTAGCGGTGTACGTGTACAGATATGATTCGCTAGATGAACCCAGATATTTCAAATGGGAAATCTATAGTGTGAAAAGCATTCTGCTCTATTGTAGTGTTTCTCAGTTCTTTGCACAGGAGAATTGCTTTATTCTTTTTCCATAGTCAAAAAAGAGTGCAAAATTAAAAGCCGCCTTTTTTCAAGGGGTGCCTTAAGTCTAAAAAGGTTGAGAACCATCGCACTATGGGTCTCTTATTAAATATGTTTGATGACAACATGGATGCTATAGAGCATTTTTAGAGCTGGTAGGAACTACAGTCAGTTCACTGACAGAAAGGAAGAGAAAAGGGGGGAAAAGATAAAAAGAGAGGGAGAAAAGAGAGCAAAGGAACAAAAGAGAAAAAGAAATATTCAGATTGCTCAGTGCTTCTAGACGAAGGGTTGGTATACATCTCAGCAGAGTTTAGAGCAGCTGAGGGTCGTTGTATAGAGCAACTATTGCTGAAGCACGCTTTCATTCTGTCTTTGCCTCAGTAAGAAATTAAGAAGGATAAAATTTGCAACCGGCTTTAAGGTGCAGATTTTCAAAGGTATTTGACTGACTCTCAGATACTTTATGTTGTATTTTGGACATGTTTTAAAGCCTGTTTCAGGATCCACTTTCGAAAGTGATTTAGGCAGGTAAGGCACTTGGATGCTTTTGGAAAGACAGGATTTGGGTAAAATTTTAAAATGCATTCAAGTCTTTTGAGTGTCAAGGTCATTTACAATGGCAATCTGTCCTGGAGACATGAAAACAGTGCGCGAACAGATGTTACAGCTGGTCATCAATTTTGAGGGACGCTGGTACCGAAAAGATGCCAGCAAATAAAAACTTAAAATCAAACTTCCATGGAAATATGCATATTTTGACAAAAGCTCAACTTAGAGCAGTTTCCAAGATCAAGCGTGGAATTTTAGGACAGTGATCCCAGCACAGTGGATGATCTGGTGGGCATGTAGGATGTGTAGTAATCCAGGTTCAAGTGTCTGGTTTGAACAGGGACTTCAAAGAGTTATCACCATCAGTCATCAGGAAAGACCCAAAGTCATTCTAATATTTTCTGCAAAAGGCAAGAGAAACTCCAGAATTGACAACAGCCTGATACTTCAGCCACTCAGATGGAAGATCTAGGTTGACGACCCTGTGCTGTCACTTTATGACCATGGACTTGTGCCTATGTGATCTTCTTGCAACAAAAACCCAGCAGCATATTGGGTTGGATTAACAGGAGTGTCACTTGCAAATCAAGGGAAGTGATTCTTCCACTTAATTCAGGGCTGCATGGCCTCACCTGGAGGCTGTGTCCAGTTTCGGGCCAGGGCCCACACTTCAAGAAGGTTGTGGACAGTTTGGAAAGAGGCCAACCAAGAGCGATCAACCTGATTAGAGGTCTTGGAAGCAAGACTTACGAAGAAAGGCTGAAAGAAGCAGGGCTATTTCATCTGGCGAAGAGAGGAAGAACTTTCTGACTATGAGGGCCATGAAATACTGGAATGGACCATGTAGGGCGGGGGCTCTCAATGTGTTTTGATTCAAGGTGCCCCCCCAGTAGGCTCAAGACAACCCTCCAAAAATGCAGGCTCTTAGTTTTCACTCCTTTTGTGACTGTGGGAAAATAACAGCACAAATCTGTTGCAAAGACCTCAGAAAGCCCAAAACCAGTGAGGATGTTTGTCACACTCTGGATTCCTGTTTGAAATCTCAGGGTTTAATCTTGTGAATCACATGTAGGTGTTTGCACACTTAACTGTGCTAATATTGTGCGACACCTTTAGAGGTATCTCACTGCACCCCAGGGTGCTGGTTGCGAATCACTGACCTAGAAAAAATGTGGACTCGCCATCCATGGAAATTTTCAAGAGTGGGTGAGACAGACCCTTGGTTGGTCTATTCAGGGATGTTTGTGCCTTGAGCAGTGGGCTGGACTAGATGACCTTGTGAGGTCCCTTCCAGCCCTAATTTCCTATGAACCGATGACACAACCCTATAATCTGATTCAGATGGGCAAAGCCTTGGGTCTTCACAGAGCCCTTCTGATTTCCGCTAGGATCCACAGACACATCAGCTTCTGCCTGCGTGAATCCAGCTGCAGAGCTGAGAAGCTGACACTTGTTTTGAAATGGGAATTGGAGACACTGGACCAAATCTTCACCTGGTAAATCTGCATCACTCCATCGACATCAATTCAGTTAGTGCGGAGTGAAGCAGCTTGTGTTTTAATGTTGGATGAAGAGGTATTTTTAGCTGAACATTTATACAACAGACTAGTCCGCCTTTCCCTTTATGGCTTCCATTAAAAGATCCTCATTGGCAATCATTGGCTCTTTCACTTCCGTGTCCTAATAATCTTCCTTTCACTCTGTTTTTGGTGGGTCCAAATGATCATTATTCTTTCTTTTTTCCCCCTCATTTAAACATGCCCAGAACACTTAGTATTTTATTTAAAAACCCTTTTTCAAAAGGGTTGGTTGGTTTTTTTTGGTGGGGAGGGTTAAAACCAAGGCATTAATTACCCAACACAGATGCAGGAAGTTAATTTATGAAGATGCGATCAGATACGAAAGGCGATGATACACGCTCAAAGAGAGAGGAAAATGATGTATTATACCCTTAAGAAAGGGATTTGATTTGGTTGCCTTTTAAAGTCAAGTGCTGAAACCAAATGAACTAAAACCCACTTTCAATGAGCGGAGAAACATCTGTGACGGGGGATGGTCCAGAAATATGCAACACATTAGACAAATTCCAATTTCAGCTTCACAGGGAAAAAAAAAGCCCAAAATGGCTTGTAGGAGGATCCCCCCCAATGGCAGGGTCAGTAGCAATTGCTTAGTGCCAATGATTCAAATGAGACCCAAGGAATAATCTTGTATAAGAGTCTCTCCTGGCCCATCATGAGTGACTGAGTTCAAGGAGTAATTTCCCTATCCAGGAGCTTTAGAAAATTAGTTTCCTCTATGGATCACAGGGTGGAGAACAAAACATGCCCTGAGCAGATAATTAAATGTGGATCCACTACCTGGGCAGAGCTGGTCACTTGGTGCATAAGACTGCTAGGCAAACATATCCATTGGTCCATTTGCTGGACCAATATGGATTTCACAGGAGCAAGAATAACTTGCATAAGCAGGAGCGTGTGGATTTTCTTCGGTTACTCTAAGTTATGCGGTCTTGTGTAAAAATCTGACCTTTTAAAAATAAGAGGATGGCCTGATCTTCTGTTGAATTAAGGCCTGTGGTAATACAAATCTGCGTGGGCATCCTGGACCATGCAAAGCAGTGAGATGTGTTTTAAGGACATGGAACAACACCTGGGGGAGGTAGCTGCAAGTTTCATGACATCGGAAAATTTTCTATGTTTCTATAGGCAGCCAACATTTAGCACCTCTGCTACTCATGGCTGTAAGAGAGCTCCATTATTAGCTGCATTCTGTTAACTCGGGATTACTTGCTTGTTGTATATAAGTTAGCATGCTGCCCAATATTTCAGGGGAAAAACCCCCAAAACTAGAACTTTGAAGCAACAGTGCTGTTGACGCAGCTCAATGAGTCAGTCAGTGCTCTCATACATATGGAACTGGAAGCAGTGACTGGCAACCTCCAGGCATTGTGATCTGGTGAAAAAGCTCCAATTTCATGTTGCTGCATTCTCAGTTCATTAAGTTCATTTTTTATCGTGCCATGCCAGTGGAGTCTTGGCCATCCTTGTTTGTTTTTCCCAGTCTCCAAGCCAGTGGATGTGGTATCAGATGGGATTTCTGCAGCCTCTACATATACCTAAGCCAAGTGGGTCTTTCTTTTCTAATGATAACATAATGCTGGTGGCTGTCCTATCTTGTCCCAAATGCTTTCACATGTGATGTTACTCTACCCTGCCATACTATTTCCTTGGAGGCTGTGCAGACATTTACTGTCAAAGCCATCAAGGCATTTGGCGAGCTCAGGCACTTTTGTCTTCAAACTTATGCTATTCTGCCTCCATACATGGCTTTGCCTTTATAGCATAACTTTCCATGTGTGCTGCAATTGGCTGTGCTTCCTTTGCTGTTTGTGCGCCACATCATATTATGATCAGGCCTTGTACCTTCCCAGATATAAGTTTGGACTTCCTTGGGTTTAACATTAAACTCAGTTTGTTTTTGCCAGTGACTTGTCAACTCCTGTATTCTACTGTCATTGTCTGCTAACACAGCGTTGTCATTGTTATGCATTAACAGTGGGGCCTGGGTGGTCTGGCCTAGAGGTTAGACACCCAAAGCATAGGTGGTGGGGGCCCAGAGATGTCTGACATTGGAATTGGATTTGGAAACCATAGCTAAGGTCAGGACAGGCCATGGTCAGAAGCCACAGCTGGAGGCAAGGTTAACCTGAGGGTTAACCGGAGTCAGAAGCTGACAGCCTGAGTTGAAGGTTGAACCAGAATCAAGAGCAGAACCAGAATCGGGGGTGCTAAAGGCCTTATCAAGATCAGAAGTCAGAGCCAGACGTCAAAAACCAGAAAGCCAGCAAGGAAGCACACAGAAGGGCAAGAGCAAGAAATTAAACTTTGCTTAGACAAGGAGACTACAGACCAGGCCTGGCTTTTAAGATCTGGGGCAGGTCAAGCCTGTTGACTGTAGCATCAGAGTATTGGCTGCCCTGATTGCTTCACCCAGCCCAGCTGGGACCAGGGTGCTGCTCTGGGCTTGCTGCAGGCGGTGCTTGGTCCAGAAATGTTGGGGCCAGGGCTCTAGCCTGGCCTCATTACAGTCGTCTGCGAAGTCAAGATCTGTTAACTTCTCTCTGCTGAGCCACTGCACTCTGAGCTCCTTTCTCATTGCATGCCTAAACCCAGGCAATGATAAGTGCAAAGGTTCATGGAGACCATCAACACCTCTTCCTGATGCCCAGTTTAATCTTCATCCACCTTTACATTTTCCTTTCAGCTTTAATGCAGGATTTTGGATCATCATACAGAGCTTTAGACTCTATCTTGACTGAGTTACTATACTGCCTTATGATTTTCCATACAGATGGTCTGTGTAGACTGTTGAATATTTCCTTCAAGTCAACAACATTTACAGCAACAGGACACTGACACTCATGACCTTTCTCAGGTATCAGGATAGATATTTACTCCATGTATCCATGCCTTGCTTAAACCCTGCGTGCTCTTCTCATAATTCTTTGTCAACAATTTCTTATTTGCATCCAAGAGTTATTGTCGGGTGAATACAAGCACGCAAGTTAATTTAGCTTTCGGGATAAATGTTAAAAATGTGACCCAGCAGCAAGTAATTGGATAAGATAACCAATCACTTCCCCACCATAACACCACTAACTGAATGTATACGGAGTCCATCTGCTTAACCTTCAATCTTTCTCCAAATGGTAACATACTCCCCCTAGTTGGAGAGCCACTTTACGCTTTTTACATTTCCATTTTCATACTCCATTGCAGAGAAGTCAACCTGATAGACCTACCTCCTTCTGTCTAATACTAGGACCTAGCTAATCAGAACAAATCTTTGTAAGTAAGTAACTCAGCAAGGCAATTACATTTAATGTGGGTGCCAAGATAACCCACACCTACACAGCAGCTGTGTTGCAACCATAATATTGAACATTCACCCCGTATGGCCTCAATAGCCTACTATAGGCAAACTACCCACAATATAAATCAAAAAGCCAGTGCAGAAGTAAAGCCATGCCAAAGTGGTCCACGCTGCCCTTGGTGTAAAGAGGGGGACTCAAAAGACAATATAGCACGGATCTCAATCACGCCCCTCTCTTCCTTAAACCTGCCTCAGTGGGATAACTTTCAAAACTTCTTTTGACAATCCAGGCTCAAGTCTTACAGACTTCAGGTATCCAGACAGTGGTTATCTGGTACTTATTCAAAGACCACCATTAGAAACCCTCTTATCTTTCCAATTCCAGGCTGAATCCTGTTTACTGACACTGTGTTAGCTGGAGCGAATAAAGATAAACCAGTAATCTTTTTGCAAAAGCTTGAAGTGGAAAGGGAAAAACTTCTCTATTAAAAGTAAAAAAAAAACAAAACCCAACAAACCATTGTAGCTAGTGCCCAGCAAAGTAATAGCGATAAATATGAGCAGGTAGTCTTTTTGTCCACCTGCCCGGAAAGCTCTCCTCTGCCTAGAGAATAATTCATGCCCATTAATGATATTGGTTAGGACAGTGCATGCAATTCACAGTCTGAAAGTTTTCCAGAAAACACTGCTCTATATATATTTCCTCGCTTACCCTTTTAACCTTTACTCTAGTAATTTAAATACTAAACAGCAGTGTGCTGCCCAAAGCCTTCCCTTAATAACTTTATCTTCTCTAGCAAATGGTTGAAATCATTCTGCTTTTCTCCTAAACACTGTTGGGACCAGCCTGCAGAGACAGGCACAAGAGCAAATGCCTCTTTGTTAGTCTTGTTTTCTCAGGGGGGAAGCCTGAAAATAACTTGTTTGCCCAGAGCCCGGTGCTTCCCCTTTTTCTCTGATGGACTTTGGCACTGCAAACTCTGTTGACAGCAGACATTTGTTAGCAGCCATCACTATATAAACTGATAAAGCACAACACGACCTCGGTTCTAACAGTGATTTAGGGTGCCACTAAAGCTCTGTGCTTTCCAATTCAGAGTGACAAATGTTGCACAACTCCTTCTTGATAGCAAGTAGGTTTTCCAAGCTTTTATATTTTATGAAAAAAGAATCAAATAATCTTTTATTAGAAAACTAAAAGCCATCAGGGAGGAAATGAGATTTGTTTACTCAACAAGCCAAAAGATTTGGTTGAGAGAGAGAGTGCATATTTTCTTGGAAAGGTTCTTTGGGCAAGCCCAGAACATTGCTTTGCTATAAAGGTTTTTTTTGCTGTTTCCAATGGGAAAAATGTTCCTGATGCTTCTGGATTTCTCACTCAGCATTTTCCATGAAAAGTCAATACTTTCCATAAAAAGTTTTTCGAGTCCTATAGAAAACCTAATTCTCTGATTGGAAAAAAGACCAATTTTTTAAATCAACTGTAATCCAAAGAAATGTACAGAGAAAATGTTCTCCATAGTTGTTTTGCTTATTTTAATCAACATACAAGAAAACCTAGATTTGTTTTCCTCCCATCCACAAGCATTTTTCCCCCCTGGTTTGTTTAGATATTAGAATAGGCAGGGGCTCATGTACACACCACATTTTTTGTCCTTTCATGTGCTGCAACTGCATGTCTGTTTGCACGAGCGGGATTTCCCAACACTTTAGAAGTCTTTCTTGTGCATTAAACTAAAACTGCTCAGATGTAGTTTAGCTTGGCTCACTGGGAATTTAAAGCATCGCATCCATGGATTCATTGCATGCAAACACAAAGGCACTCAAATATGTATAATGGGCCTCTTTCTCCACTGTATGGTGCTTTGACTTTTTGTAGTTCACCCCTTTGAATTGCTTTCACTTTCAGATTTCTTCTGCTTCTTTAAGCTAACATTCCTCGGAAGTAGGGTTTTTTTCTCCTTGTGTGGTTTGCCAGCTCCCTGCTTCCACAGCTGTGTGGCAAGGCATGGGCGTGGGGTGGGTGGGGGGCCCCGGGCTAGGGGGGCAGCACTGGACCGTCCCACTCTCCCACAGCACCAGCCAGGGACCTAGCTTAATTCGTTTGAAAACCTAATGCGTGTAAACTCAGATACGATGTTCCAAGGCTTAATTCATTTGAAAACTTAGTGTGTGTAAACACAGATGCGACGTTCCAAAATAAACAAGTTTCAATTTTATAAAACTATTTAATTTAATGAGGATTAAAACCCATGGTGTATACAGGCACCCCAGATTTTCCCTACGCTATTTTTGCCACAAGACTGGAGAACCATGTAGAATTTGATGTCACAAGAAATTCGAACTCAAATAATTCTTTTTTTTGCTTCTCCCTCCCAACCCACCTCAAATTAGTTAGTGGTTACTAAATCAAACTCCTGACAACCACTTGGAAGAGTTTTCTTGAGGATTAATTTTCAGTGGAGGTCTGAACAAGTTTCAACGCGTGTTCTCTAGTAATGGCTCAGCAAAAACATCTCAAAATAAAGTCATTCTTTCTTTTCAGGACACCATGGTTAACTACATTGCTCAAGTCCAATTTGATAAGAGGAAACTTTCTTTCACAGCCTTGGGAAAACACTTGAGGTAGGACATTGTTATACCCTCTTTACCAATAAGGAGACTGTCGTGGGGCACTCCTGTGCCCCACTCCTAAGGAGGCTCAACCCCAGGAAGGGGAGAGATGTAGCAGGGCACCAGGGTGTCTGCTACTGGCGGTGGTAATATGGGCCGAGCTGCCAATCACTGGGGCAGCAGCTGACGGTTGCCAAGGCAGCTGAGTGGGTCAGCTGACCACCACGGGCAGGGCTGGGCCTTATATAAACAGCAAGGCCGAAGCCTGGCTAGGGGGTTACCATCTTGCAGCTTGAGAAGCAGGAGCTCTGCTGAGGAACAGAGCAGAGCAGTTCCCTTCTGGCAGCCTGAGGGGTAAGAGCTCTGCAGGACGGCTAAGCTGAGCAGTGCAGCCTGAGCACCCAGAGGGCTGCATTATGGTGAAGGTGGAGAGAAGCCTGACCGGGAGGCTTTGGCCAGAGAGCCAGGAGGGCCTGGACTTTATGTTATAGCCGGTAGGCTTGTTGTTCTGTTGCAGCTGGTTGGCTTATGGTTCTGTTTAGTTCATTGGGTATATTACCGGAGGACTGGGTGAGGCTGTAGGGGTGTGAGGAGGCCTCATGGGGCTCTCCAGTAGTCTGGGGGGTTCCTGGGTGCCCTGTTTGGGGCACAGAGCAGTGCCTGAAGGCATGGCTGCTTGGCACTGGAGGGGTGCAGTGTGTGGGGTTGAGACCCCAGCCCGTGAGGGCGGTACTCAGCCCAGTGAGGGCATAGGACCCTGGTGAGGGGTCAGGGGGCCAGGCACGGCTGTGTGCCACCTGAGCACCGGCACCAGTAAAAGCCCGAGACAGGGCTGGCATGCAGGCCCCAGCGAGGGCAAGAGCGCGAGAGGCGTGGACACAGGCCCCAGCGAGGGCAAGAGCGCGAGAGGCGCGTGGCATAGGCCCCCAGGGAGGGCCAGCTCGTAAGAGTGAAGCCCGGGGAGGGCTAGTATAAGATTGGAGCGGCATCGGTTTTGTATAGGTGCCCCGGGGAAGGGCGAGCGTGCGGTTAAGAGTCCCAGAAAGGGGCAGGCGTGCGAGTGAAGCCTGGAGAGGGGCGGACATGCGGATTGAGGCCAGGAGGAGAAGAGCGCATGAACAGGAGCCCGGAGAGGGCAGGGCGCGCGGGCACAGGCCCGGAGAGGGCATAGATCGGAGACACAAAAACGTCCAGAATAGCTGCGAGGCTTGGGGTGTGCTAAAGGGGAGGTAGGAGGCACGTGTAGCCCATAAGGCTGGGGTGCACCAGGTCACCAATAGAAATTAGGAGACCAAAGGCAGCCTCCCATATTAAACTATATAAGAGCAAAGACGTGGCGGGCAAGAATCTGAGGGTGCTGGGTCTCCTAATTTGGCACGGCAGGGGGCACTAGCGGGCTCATGGGGGCTCCTAGGCCCCACCCCGTGACAGAGACTTAAATGCAAATGAGGTAAGGGCCTGTTTTTCAGATGTGGTGGACACCACAGTTGTAGTAGGTGGCTCCTGGAGCATAAGGACCTCAGACCTCTCAAAGTAGCTCGCTCAAGGAAACCGAGGAACTCATAGTTATGATCAGAACTTTGGAGGACTTGGCACTCAGATTCATACTCCAACCACTTAACCACACTATTAATTCTAACAATGAATGAAGCCATTATTTTTAATCTCACTAACTTTTAGTGGTTTTTACCAATGCACCAGTTGTTCCCTTGAGAATGACACTGTAACACATGGTTATTTATTTTTAAATTTTATAAACATTTAGATTCCAGAATGGCAATTTTTTTAATTGAGTGAAAGACTGGAGCAGGTGTTCATATTTCTTCTGGGGTGACCCTAGAGGACCAAGCATCATGCTAGGACCAAGGGACCCTGTCATAATCTTTAAGGGGGGTCAATATATTTACATTTTTCATTTCTTATCAAGCAGTGACCTGTCTGCCAAAGTGTTTGAGAAGGGATCCTAAATCTCTGTCACCGCTGTGCCTGATACCTAAACCTGCTCCATGAATATATAGTTGTGGTTATGGCAAGAGATGTAAATCTGTGCAAGTCATAGGGACATGTTTCAGGTATATGATAATAAAATTTCCTGTTCAAATTACAAAACAGCACTTAGGCTCTCACTTGAAGTTGTTTTATGTTGTACATAAATCAGCTTTTAAATTCACCAAGGAAATGGAGATTGGCTGGTACAGCAAACCAGAACCATACATATTAAAACAGAAT
>NW_017729001.1:24001762-24005749 GCF_001723915.1 Gavialis gangeticus
ATAAAATTTCCTGTTCAAATTACAAAACAGCACTTAGGCTCTCACTTGAAGTTGTTTTATGTTGTACATAAATCAGCTTTTAAATTCACCAAGGAAATGGAGATTGGCTGGTACAGCAAACCAGAACCATACATATTAAAACAGAATATTACCATGAAGGGGATGGACAGGCAGTGGGACAACTAAGGAAGATAGGAAAATATTTTAAATTGTCAAGTTTGGCTCTCTGGCATTCCCACAGAAACACAAATCCTATCTGTACTGCTCAAGAGATAAGCAAGTACTATAGAGCATCTTCATATAAAACTATATCGAAATTGCATTGTTTGTGATAAAATACCACAATGCAAACAGAGGAGAGGGACTGGAAAGCAGACATGTTTATTCAGTATTCATTTTCTCTTGTTTTGGCTTCCATGTACCTCGTCTCTTTGGCACTGCATTAGACACAGCTATTTTGACAAGGGTTTTTCTGAGGACTGGATATGTACTCTGCACAATATTTGACTGCAGCAGCTAAAAGTTAATTGTCTCTGCATTTACAGCACATACATAAATTACACGAGAACTTGAGTCCTTGGCTATGGCCTAGAACAACTACTAATGCAATATGATCCAAGTTGCAGCTCGGTTCGCATGTCCATGACATTGAAAACTTAGTGATACCTGCATAACCTTTTACTCTGGCTTTTCGTTCCTGCACAAGGGCTCAACTGAAGTACCTGGCCAAGACAACTCATGTATATCTACAGCCCACCATGTTTAAATTGCCTGTGTACCAGTGTTCTGGCAAGGGGCTTGGAGAACTTTTCTACTACTCTGGACTGCTGTATTAAGCAATATCCAACATCAAATAACCAACTTCTAATGTGAATGTAAAATGAATTGCTAACACATAGAATATTAGCATACAAGTAAGAGTTGTACTTGTCCAGGAATGACAGGATATTGCAAACTTCTGTCACATGTCTTCCTAAGAATGCAGCTACTCACATGCACTGGACACAGGATACATAGACTTACTGCAGCAATAAGTCTAGTCTAGTAAATGTGTGCAACACACATCCTTGCATCTTGTGCTTTTACTTTTACTGTCATGTTAAATGTAGCTAAATTATTTCCTGCTATGCTGGATAACTTCTGATGGCTGTCATCCTTCTTCAAATGTTTATTTCACTTGTCAGTGGGAAATATACAAGCAAGGAACTTTCCTTTTATATTTTTACAAGGATTTGCATATGCCATTAACTTTTGCCCTAGTTGGTTTCCAAAATCTATTCCTGATGTTTCATACTCATCTGTCTTTGTAAATCAGGTAAATCAAGTCTTCACTTGGGAAATGTAGCTTAGAGTTCACCTTATCTGCTGAACACAGGAGACTAATTTTGCTTTTCCAATGTTGTTCTAAACTTCAGAAGTAACACTGTATACCAGTGCAACCCCGAGAACTTCTCAGCCATTCTTCCACAGATTAGAGAGCCAGCTAATCTTAAGGAACCATATTTTATTGCTTTAAATGTACTTCCATTTTTTAACCTATGATCACAATTTTGCACCTAGTAAGTTACAGTAACGTGGTGCATACAAGTGACTCACTCACTCTCTGAAAAAGTGCGTTCTGGGGAAAAATTCTCAGGCAACAATACTGAAAGTTTTAAAAATGGGGAAGTGGCACAACTTTAGCTGCCCAACATACCTGCAGAATCTGACTGCTCTTTGGACTTTATGGACTATCTGTTGTCAGGTTATGACTGTAGCATGAAATCCATATTAAGGCCAGAAGTCACACATGCTAAGGGCCTCTCTCTACTACAGAATTCAGGAAGGAGAAATCATTCACACCTCAACTTTAAGACATCTTCAACTGCAAATAGTCTTTGTATGAAGGAGAAACAGGTCCATTACCTCTACATCCATTTCTACAGTTGTACAGTGGGAATCTTGACACTGTAGGACGGGGCATCAGCTGAGGCAGCTTAAATTATGCCAGCTGACACCATTAAGGATCTGCCACTCACTATAGTTTTAAAGTCCTGTTCTTTTTTTTTCCCATTTCTATTCATTCTTAATCCTTTTAGGTATCTATATGTACGGATAGAATTAGTATTACTATATTCCCACGTAATATATAATGGGTATTTGTAACAGGTAAAGGAATGGGAACCTTGTTTTTTAGAGAATGTTATTGCAATTTGTAAAATGCAATTTTTTTCAAAATCTTAACAATTCTTTGACATTTCTAACTGATTTTTTTGTTTGTTTGTTTTTGTTAATTCTGTAGCAAGTCACAGGATGGATTTTTGAACAGAGGAATTTCTCATATGAAATTCTCAACTTCATACTGGTAAAACAAATTACAATTTTTTTGCTGTCACCATAGTGACGGTGACAACTGGCACTTCATACATTTGGAAGCATAAGAACTCATAATTTGGACTGAACATGATATATTTATTGATGAAAGGAACCTGTGTCACCAACCTCTCAAACATATTTTCTAGGTCTCGCAATAACTATTTCTTACATTCAAAAAATTATATGAGACTCTCAACTTTCATTAAAGCAGTACATTTCTAGTCCTTAGGGTTGTGGAGAAAAACTTGAAAGAATGAGCCAAATCCATGCTAAAGGCCAAGAATCCAGAAGGCATAGAAGCAACCTCAAATTATTGTATATTTGAGGTTTTGAGACCTGATACAATTTTATAACATTTTAGACTGACAATTTAGGAGACAGCTGCTGTCCTTTCAGCAAGTGTGGCCTGATTTCACACTTATTGGTTTAATAGCAATGTAATCCTAGGAATTCATCTGTCATAACTTACAGGGATAGGACCTTCTCATTGCCCTCCCTTGTTATGTAGGACATTTGGTGCACTGATGAATGTTAACCATGTGGAAACTGGATGCTACCCACTGATTTCCCATTGTAAATGGCAACTCTATTGAGCAAGACAAATTTGCCTGGGAGGCCCATCCATTTGCTTATGCCAACGTAATGCCAAAGACTTGTCACAACAAAAAGTGATTTCATCAGAAAGCTGCTAAAGCACCATAATATGGATGTCCTGCTGTATGAAACACTGGCTTAAAATACCTGGGTATACCATCATAATAATGACTCTCTGATATACTCTTTTCTTGGGTGGACTTCATATGGCATCCTTTCTAGTTGCTAACTGCTTACCAAAATTCAGTGGTGCACTACAGTTGCTATTCTTCATTGGACAGAAAGTAATTACTGAAGACCAAGCTTTTTAGAAAGGTTCAGTTCCCATTTAAGCAGCTAAATAAGCTTCCAGATGTTTCAGAAGAGCTAGCGTATTGTGTGCAGGTCTATCTGCAATCAGAGCTCTTTGAAGTGCCTACATATTTGCAGGATCAAACCGTTGTTATGGGCAATGGAATACCTCACAAGTACTTAAGGTGTCAGTGCTTTTGGAAATGCAAGGAAGATCCGCCACCATTAGGAATTCAGAATCCAATCATTTTTACAAAAAAACCCGACAAGCTCCAATAATGTGATCTCCCAGGTGCCATGTACATGCAGGGCTATACAATTATTGAAGCAGTTCAATTCTTCAGTGAAACAAAAGCACATTCTTTTTAAGCATGCCAAACATTTGTGTGGCCTTTGTTGTCAAAGTCAGAGTACACATGGTTTTAATATTTTAACAACCCCACAGATTCTGGAATGAAAGAGTGTAATAAAGACATTTATTATGCACATTCCTGTTATTAAAAGGGAATGAATAGTTATAGAACCAATCTTGCTATAGTGGCCATGAAAGATGCCAGTCAGCTTTTCAGAGGCATAATACTTCTTCTCACCACAGAAATGGCCAGATGAGATCACAGCCCCAGTGAGATAAGCCTTGTACATGTGCACAGGAGGAGACAGTCTTAGACCCTAGCAGCTTGTCATCTAAATGACAAGCTCATTTAGATGAGCGGGCTTTAAACTAGGCTTGTCAGGGGAAGGGGAAGA
>NW_017729001.1:24005760-24014812 GCF_001723915.1 Gavialis gangeticus
AAGTACAGGTATGATCCTCATGTCACAGTTGAGGAGTAGAACAGAAAACTCAGGCTCAGCTTCTAGTAGTTCCTCTTTGATTTAATAACACCTACTTTCAAAAGCAGACCCATTTGCTCCAGAGTTGGTGTAGACCGTAACATGAATCCAGGTATCAGCATCAGCAAATCCCTGCCACGGCTATGAGCAGAAGCCTTCTACCCATGATTAGCTAAAGCAAACTTTCCCTTCACTCTCTCACAACCAACAAAAGAAACAAGAATAAAACCCATGCTCTTACTATATTCAGCTGAATATATAGTTAGAAATACATAGTTCAGCCAATATGTGGAACAGAAAAGAATTCTTCAGAAGATATTTTTTCTTTACAGTTTTTTATATTATTATCCAAAGAAAGTCCCCTTTGATTAATTGATCTACTTTCTCCCTGAGGCCTAAAGAAAAGGGTTCTTTGCATGGCACAAAAAGTAACCTGGTTGAATATTAATTTAATGAGAAAATGAATACAGACATTTGCAGAAAGTTTTACTGGCCCTTGGCCGACAGGAACTGAAAGTAACTAACTATTGACAAACTTATAAGCGCCCTCCAAAGTTTTTTACTTGGGTCAGCATCTAGCATCAAGTTTGTTCCCATGTGCAGTTTAGAACTCGTTATGAAGAATTACAATGTATATTCTAAAAACTTGCCAAAAAGCAATTAAGAATTAATGATACAGACTGTACAGTATAGTCATACATTATGACCACTCTTCAGGGTACTAGACACCGCTTAATTAAACACAGAGATTTGGTTAGGTTGATTCCACCGAGTTTAAAGTAGAACTAATAGCATGAAAATGAGCAAAGGAAAAAAAGTAGGTCCGTTGTCAGGAAACATTTCCTCCAATGTCAAATAGATTATGCAATAGTCACGCAAAGAAAAGATTGGAAGCCACATCCCTTGAGTGCCTTAGGACTGGACAATAACAATAGACCTGCATCAGCAGAAGGGCTAGACAACCAGAAAGGTCTTCTCCATTGTTAAGTTCCAGTAGAAATTAGTGAAATAATGCAGAATAGCCAATACATGCATCTCAAACATCACATCACTAACCACAGTAAAGAAAAAAAAAATCCAGATAAATTTAAGATTCAGCTAGGCACTCATGACCCGTGGAGATGTGACGGTTAAGTATTAAACCATATTATCTCCATTCAAACATCATTCATCTTTTGAATATTTGATATTAATCTGAGAATAGAAAGCATCAGCTGAGCCTTATGCTTTCTATTCTACTCCTCAACTGTGACATGAGGATCATACCTGTACTTCCTTTCCACACGCACCTTCTATTTGGTCTATATTCTATATTCAAAACCCTCTCCTATATGCCATTATTCCACCGTTCATGTTTATTAATTCCTGCTTGATATAGGATGTATCTGTAATTTGCTTTGTAACTAAAGCTTTCATCCTAACTCAGGGCTGTCCAACTGGCAGCCTGTGAGCTGCACGGGGTTAAACTGCAGCCCCTGGGCTCCTGCCCAGCTTCTACTCCCTGCTCCTGACTCCGGCTGCAACCAGAGTCTGGGCTGCCTCTCTCTACTCCAGCTTTTGCTGCCTGCCCTTGCCCCAGGAGATGAGAGCAGTGCAGCACGGTGCAGCAAAGGGAGCTGAGGGTGAATCTGGGGCCACATGGGTTCATGGTGTGTGGAGGAGGGGAAGAGGGAGGAAATGTGGTGCAGCAGTGTGGGGTGGGATCTGCATGGTATGTGGTTGGAGGGGGCCTGAAGCTCAGCTTGGATGTTTGACCCCAGCCTTGACCTAACTGATTAAATTATAGTTCCCTACTAGATCAGAGGTGGTTCAAGCACCTACATTGAACACCTTCAAGAGCAAATTGGATGCTTATCTTGCTGGGATCCTATGACCCCAGCTGACTTCCTGCCCTTTGGGTGGGGGGCTGGACTCAGTGATCTCCTGAGGTCCCTTCCAGCCCTAATGTCTATGAAATCTGTGAAATCTATGAAACTTAAGTAGTATTTGTAAGTAGTAAGTGAGTGTGTCTACACGTGCATTAAGGTACTTTTTCTAACGTGCATTAAATTTAGTGCCTCCAGAGTGACGTACTAAAGAAACGTGCATTAGGCTGCCTTAATGTGCAGTAATGATTGTGAATGGTTTTTAAGTGATGCTTAATGTGCAGTAGCCTATTTTACTGCACATTAGCATAATTGCACTTTTTTTACATGATGCTTTAATGTGCAGTAAAATAGGCTACTGCGCATTAAAACACATGTTTAGATGTGCCCACTAGGTAGTTGTTCTCTGGGAAAGTGTCTGAGCTCTGTAGATGCAGGTTTGGAATACAGGCCATGGTGGGAGAAAACCTGCAGAGAGTAGCTAGTCAGAGACCCCAGCATTATAATAAGAATCCCTAAAAAAAATCCCAGAAAGAGTTGCACTGCAAGGCCAGATTCAGATGTGCAGGCATGTGTGGTTTGTGGTGCTGCAAACTTCTCTGCGGCTCCATAAACCATTGCAGGGGTTTCTGGGTAGCAAATAAAACCCCTGAAAAAAAAGTGCCACCAAGCACACCAAAGTGCCATTTTTTCCAACTATTTAAGCTGGTCTAATAGAAGATATTTGATTCACCCAAAGAACCTTGTCTGCCTGTGTGCCGACACAAACATAGAGATGGGGGCATAGGCAGCTGTGGAATGGGATGGGCCACGCAGGCCATGGCCTGACCAACTTTTAGCACATTAATTTAGCTAGCTATGCAGTTAAAAAATAGCTATACAGTTTTAACTGGAATGACAATTGCGCATTTGTGGGTTATATAAACGAATGTGCTAGAAGATGGTCGGGCCAAGGCCTGGGTGGCCCACCCTGTTCTGCGGCCTATGCTGCTCCCCCATTTTGAGACGCACTGTGCCCCAGCCTGCTGTAGAGAGGTGCCCCAGCCAGAGCAGTGTGCTTCAGGACAAGGCTTCATGGTGGAGACCCCACACTGAGGCATGCAGAGACAGGGGAGTCACCAGCCCAGGGCTGCCAGCTTCCCCATCTTGAGGCACACTGAGCCCCGGCCATCTGGGGAGTGGCTGGCTGGGGCGCAGGGTGCCTTAATACAGAGGCTTTGCAGCATGTGGAGACAGGGGAGCAGGCAGCCTTAGGCTGGGGTGCCTCAGGCTGCTTGCTCCCCCACCTCCACATGCTGCTCCCCAGCTGGCTGGTGCTCAGTGTGGGGGCTGTCTGCCAGCTAGCCCCTCGCTGAGGCCCCCTGTGCCTCCGCTAGCCCCTCTGCAGCACATGGAGCAGTGGGACAATGTGTCCTGCTGCAAACTGCACAAGCAGGGGTGTGCACTGCAGCATAAATAGTGGCATAAATTTGTGCCGCTGCAAGTGCATGCCCCTGTGCATGTGGACACAGCCCCAGGGTCTGATTCTCTAGTGCCCTGCTCCATATTGGTGACTTAGACCAGTGCTAACCCTTTCAGAGCTATAGCATTTTCCACCCATTATTCAGTCATCCTGCCCCATGGGCGACTGGTGCCTCCCGAGTCGGGGTGGGGCACCAGATTGCCCACCAATGGGAAGTGGAGATCCCCTACCAGCCAATTGGTGACCGGCAGCCAATCACCGACTGGGAAGGTCCCCCAGTGGCTGACTGCAGAGTGTACTTCTCGTTTCTTGGCTGGTGCTTGCAGGGTGTGCAAGGCCAATCTCAGGGGGTACACGTGCACCCGTGTGCACCCCCAACGTGTTGCAAATGTCCTGCCCAGTAGTATTTTACTACAAAAAGGATGACAGTATCAGGTCTGAACATTTTACTTGGGAACTGCATCACATTAGAAACTAAACTTAACAGCACATTTACAGTACTGGTAGTTTTGGGGGAGTGGGGTGGGGAGGAATTGGTTTAATATCAGGACTTTTGAGCCTATGCATGGCAAGTAAGCCTGATTTCTGTCTGCGGATGATTGCATGTCCTTCCCTCATTTGCCCAGCTACACCAAAGGCATGTACTGTGCTTTCCTGAGAAGTCAGAGGGAGTCAAATTCTTGACTGGTCTAACTCCACTGACTTCCCTGGTATTATGCCAGCAGAGCTGTTTCGAAACAAACTTCAAAAGTAAGTAATTTTATGCCAATTAGTTCTCAGGTTTCCCCTGGCAGAAAAGAAAGAGTCAAAGATGCAAAGGCCTTTTCCCTTTGTGGGAAAAACCCCCAAACTGTTGGGTCAATAGAAGAATCACTTTTTTATTTGGATTCAACACAACCTCTTTTATCCATTTTATGGCTGTTGTTTATCAGCTCAAGTGCAGTTTTATGAGGCTGGATACAATATGAAAGTGCTTGATGTATTTTATGGAACAAGGCATTATTGACATTGCAATATATTAGATACTGAGGGAGAAATGCATATTGATGATAGCAGAGCTGTTCTGAAAGGAAAGGGATAAGAAACCATTTAAGATTTTATTAGATACTTTCTGAATGTTAGATTACCCAACTGGAACAATGAGACAAGGAAAGTACTTCCCTGTTTTAGAGGTTTCACATCAGGGTGTTGGGTAAAATACATATTTATGCTGAATGAGATGCAGAAGAGAAGTTAAATTTCCTTGATTGCTCTTAAACAAAACCAGTCAAGTCTGAAAACTTTTCTGGCAAAATTTTGAACCCACAGAAGGCAAAGGCATAATTCCCATAGCATCTCCCCCACCCTCCAAATAGACTCAAAACATTGTTTGGTTTTGGTCCTTTAACTGTTGTCCATGTAGCAGCATGTGATGGCACATCTCCCACCACTGAGTCTTCCTACAGGACCCCCTAATTTATACTGTATCTCCTTGCTCTTGGTTTATTCCCACAAAACTTGGAGCACAGGATTACCAGCCAGGGCTCCTGCACAGCCACACAGTCCAACTGCATGCCTTTGGAAGAGCTGAAATGATTCTTACTTGAAAGTTAGTTTTGTCTTTAGTTATCCCTCATTTGCAGCACTGTCAAGCAGTGCACCCTGCCCTCTCTGTGGAGGCAGGTATTGGCTGCAAAAACCTCACTGAGAAGAAACAGAAATTAATTGGGAACACAGTGCTAGAGTGTGAAGAGGCCAATGTCTTGCTGCTGTTCTAGAGTTTTTTCTAACCTATGTAAGTGGCTATTGAAAGAAGCCATCGTCAGGAGAAAAAGCCATCTGTATGTAGTAGGCAACCATTGATCCTTTGCATCATGGTGTATGTGTTGCAGGGCACTAAGGTGCCTGCTCCTTTAAGAGCAGAAACTGCCTAGGGAGAGGGCCCTAGGAGCCAGACAGAAACCCCACAGGTGCAGGTTACTATGGCAGCAGGATAATGAGGCAATCAGCCTGCACCTGCTCCGGTCAGCTGACCGGAAGAAGGCAGGGCCCTGGGCATATATAAGCCCCAGGGCTGAGGCCAGCAGGGGTTAGTTCTTTGCCAGCAGCCAGGGGAAGGAGCCTGCAGAGAACAGCTTCCCAGAGATGCTGTGGCTGCCCGATCTGCTGCATGCAGGGCTAGTGGGACTCCAGGAGCTCACCAGCTACCCTGGGCTACAAGGTACTTAATGCCTGGGGCAAAGCTGGCCTCTTTTAAAAAGACAGAGTGCACCCTGCCCTGTTTGTATTATGTTATAGCCCAGGGACTTGTGATTTCTGTTGCTATTTCAACTGGTGGCCCAGGCCAAGGTGACTGGGCAGGAGGAGGCCTCACTGGGGGCACACTACAGTGTGGAGACCCCAGTGCAGGTGCAGAGACAGGGCTGTGGAGAGCCCAGTGCCAAAGGGAGGCTGAGCTATATCTAGGCCTTAGAGGGATAACCTCTGAATATCATCTGTGAGGTATGGGGTGTGGTAAAGGGATGGTTTTGGAGCCATGCATCTAGCCCACGAAGCTGAGGGTGTCCCACAAGGCATCCATGTCAAGCTGGGCCCAAAAAGGGGTCTGGGACACCACAGGGTCCCATGGGGTCCATCAGGACTGTGTCCAAACATATACTTGAGGGCAGCCTCCCTATTTATCATATTTACCAGCAAGACATTGAAAGTGAGAAAAGGAGTGCCTGTAGGGCAGGATTGGCATGGTCTTGGAGCCCTAGGGGCGTCACGGCCATCCCTAGGGACTCCGGTCAATGTGTAAGAGGTCTAACCAGGTGCCTGATAATCTGCTTGTACGGAGTCCTGCAACCACCAGTCTGCAACCTTTGATACATACCTAGGCAAGAGTATGGAGGAGTGGAGCCTGTCCTAGACCTACCATCCACCCTTTACACCACTGAGACAGAATCCAAAGGCCAGATGGAGTCCAGGCGTTTAGTGCCGTGATGGCTGTAGCTTCTGCCAGAGCAACAGGTAAAGGACTGCTGCCAACTGCCTTGCACCTCAGTGAGGGTGCGTTACTGTCACGGTGTTGTCCCTTAGCTTTTCTCCAACCAAGGAGTACCCACAAGGCAGTGGGGGGTAGGGTTTTGAAATCTTACTCTGGAGGTTGCAACACTGTGGTATTTTTTTAGGAGCTACTGGAGCTAGACTCCATTTGCTACCCCACCACGAGTAGCCCCACCATGTTGCCATCAGGCCCTCCAGTCAGATGCGGTTCATGGTCGTACCCAGGACCATATATGTACTAAGAATCTTAATTAATGGAGTCACTTCCTGGACAACAGACTGAAAAGGGCAGGGATGGCAGGGGAGGGAATGGCTCTTACTTTGACACGGTCTTTATTCCGGGGTCCTCTCCATCGTAAGGATGCCATATTGAGTAAGAAAGGGCTGTGACTTCTGCTGCCAGTTATGACACCCAAATCATCACAGCAGTGCAGCCCCAGAACAGGCCCTGACAGCCTGAGTGACCTCCTGGCATCCAAGTCTGAATGGCCGGGCAGCAGAGGGCCTTTGCCTCCTGGACCCTGTGAGCTGGGGAAGGTGCTGCAGCGCTCGGTGCCAGATGGCCTGAGGCCAATCTTTGCAGCTTCCCAGCCTAAAAAATAAGCTGGCTGCACGTCTGGGTGGCAAACCACTTTCAAAAGCAGGCCCTGGTGAGCCAGACAGAGAATAGCTGCAGAGCGGTCATTAAAAAAGTCTAGAGGTGCATTGGTCTTACTTTTATTCCCTGTCATAACATTGTAAAATGCACAGGGGCCCCTGTTTATATAGTGAGATTTAAGATCCTTGTAATGGACCTTGTCTTCCTTTATGTTTGTAAGGGGCCATCAACACTGGTGGCATTTATAAATGGTGTGATCTATGCATGCCAATAGTTGTTTGTTACTTGATGATGAGTTAAAGACAAAGCAGTGAATGCATGGCTTTGCTCATGTTTCCAGAATGGAAAGTTGTTTTAACACCTCTTTTTTTTTTTAATTGGTAGCTAAATGCTAGGATTGTCTATTACCTGAGGACCAGGGAAATTTAAATATTACCAAGTAGCCTGATGATTATATGGCATGGTCTAGATGCAGTTGAAGATACTATACTGGAAGATACTTAAGAAGTGCAATCAAGATGATACTACTGAATTGATTTTATGGCAGGGAGAGAATGTATCTTAGCATGGAGCAGTGCAATAATTCAGATCTCTGAATCATCAGTAGTGACAATTTTCTTCTGTGGACTGTTGTTTTATGATATAACAAACACAAGTACATGGGCAATTAGTTTAAAAATGAATAAAATGTCAGATGTGAAAATAGGCTTCTCTTGTCCTCTGCAGACAGGAAGAATATAACAAGTCTCTGCCTAGATTTACTCTATTAACAACCTAAAAAAAGAAAAACAAAATAAATACAATGGTCCACTAGCTCTGCTCAAATTCCAGAAATGGACTCAAATGGTGAATTTGGTCCATATGTAAAATATACAAAGTTCATGCATCTTTCAAGGTGTCATAAATGGGTATTAGGGAGACATGACTTGCAAAGAGCTGAGCTGTCAGGATTCTTCCTCTCTCCACTTAGGAAACTTTAATTTTTGACAAAATACAATTCTTGCTTGTAACCAAAAAAATACAGCTTTAGTCAACAAGTAACTATCACTTCTGTCATCACCTATGGGTAAGATATTAAACTTTATTTCATTTAAAAAAATGAAATCCATGCATCTTCAAAGATATACTCATTTAGAATTGATCTAAAGTTTTTGTCCCTTTGGCTATAATCTGCAAAAAGTAAAGTGTATTACCATTATTATTCCCCAGAATTGCAAGATTCTCCAATAATTTCATGTAATACTGTTTCCTCTTCTAGTCTCCTTTTGGAGAGGGGAGCAACCAGCTTTCTTCAACTACCAAACAGATGTCTTGTATTGGTTTTTGCAGCACTGATGCTCTCCTGCCCTTTAAGTGATGATAAAAGGGAAAGAATCCATGGTATTTCCCATCTGACTATATCCTCCGTGTAATTGTAATTGCTAGCTACTATTCAGCCACAGTTACATTAATCATTATAAATCCACAATGCTTCCTCCTTACCCATTAGGGAATTGCACGTTATTGGTTTCATTTGCAAACACATAGGCCCAGATTCTCTTCCCTCTTGCACTGAATTTTGCACCAATGCAGTTATTGCTTAAGTAGGAGTATTCCTGCTTTACAGTGATGTCTGTAAGACAGTCAAGAGCCCACATACCAAGTCGCTTCAGTGCCAGTCATATTTCTCCCTTAAAGTCATGGCAACATGAAAATATTTGCAGCTCACTGTTCTTTAGCATGTTTCATAATAGCTTACAATATTCTGTAAGTAAATATGTTAACAAAAAACATGTAATATTTTGAACAAAAGTTTGCAACCAGTAATTGGTCTCACATTTCTACTCTTTCCTTCTTCAAAGAGTCTGTGCATTGGAAGAGACATCTGAGACATAATTAAACCTAATAGCTTCAAACCCACTAATATTCTAAAGTGTTTGTAACCCACTCTTCGTTATTCATAATTGAGTATGCAGTTAAGTTTTTAGTCAATTTGTCTGACAGTATTTCAGTTCATTGACTTTATAGAATCCCCTGGTTGAGTCATTAAACTACATTTGCGGTATACCTTCCCTCCGCCAG
>NW_017729001.1:24015072-24018706 GCF_001723915.1 Gavialis gangeticus
CCCCCCCCCCCCCCTTTCTCAGTTAACACTCAAGTTTGTTTCCATGGCAGGATAACGTCTTTAAAATGTGAATGTAACCAACCCTGTCTTTGTTGATGTACATATAAATTCAAATCGGGTCCCTGATCTTGCAAACTTTTATGTATATGCTTAACTTTATGCACAAGAAATTGAATTCAGTGGGATTATTCATTTGAGTAAGTGTTTGCAGAATCTATCTATCCATAACTTACGATGAATGTGAAATGTAAGTTGATACAGTTTGATATAAAAGAGTACATTAAATTTTTCTGTGAGCATGGAAAAGATGAGAACTTACCCCTTCATATCTTCTCTCTCTCCTCTCATAAAAAAAAAATCAAACCTTTGATAATTTTTTAAGGGAAACTGTCAAGTCAAAATAAAAGCCAATCAAGCTAATTCCCTCTCAGTAATGCAATAACTTACAGGACTCAAACCTGTTTTTTCTTACATGTATAAAGGTCCCAATGACTTAAATATGACTATTCATGATGTCTAAAGTTAAGCCTATCATAGCAATTCTGCATTTCCTTTCCTTTGGACAAGGGAAATGGCAGCATACACGAATAAGTTTCCAGTTTCACTTTTTGGTTCTCAGGAATGGGCAAAGATTTTTGGTACAAGCAGTCCTCGGACTTACGACGGAATTGGTTCCTGAAAACTGCGTCTTAAGTCGAAACGTTGCAACTAGGAACCAATTTTCTCATAAACACTGTTATAAATGGGGATTGGTTCCTAAACCAAGGCCTGATACCCTGTTTTCACCAAAAATACCCCAGAATTTTGTACTTTATCAACTATAGATGAGTAATATAGCTACATTCATGTATTTATATTGTAAATAGAGATCATACTGATTTGGAAGGACTTCTTTGAGATGACTTTGGACTTTTTGAAGGGTGCTTGGCTGGAGTCTTCTCAGGAGTCTAGGCTGCAGGTTTTTCTGGAGTCTCATCTGCTTTCTTAAAGAAACTGTCCAAGGAAATTTGGAGAGATGTTTTCCAGGGAGATGGGAGACGCAGCCAACTTGTTCACTGGTGTGGCGTTGCCTTGGATCAAGAGTTGTAGAGTTGAAACTGATGTCGGAAAGTTGAAACAGGGTATCAATTTATAACTGCTGGAAGTGCAAAATGCTGTAACTCAATGTTGTAAGCTGAGGACTGCCTGTATTGCATTTGGTTTTTCTTGTATTGAAGAGTAACCCTCGCTAACCTTTCTTCTTTTATTTCCTCCGCTAAAACCCAGGTATCTATGTTTACCATGTCTGTAGGCTTTATTTAGATTGGTTTTTTGGGGGGTTGGTTTTCAGATTGGGTTTTAACAGCTTACCTTCTGCAGTCCCTACTGTTATCAACAATCAAAGTGGCTGTACTTTTTAAAGCAGTACTGATGGGGAGAAGTACGAGAATATACTCTCCACACCCTAGTTACATGAGTATATGTCTGTGCCATCCATTCTTTTAGTCACCTGGATTTCCACTGAGGTCAGTAAGCCTTGTCCACATACAAGGATACATCTTAGTAGGCAATGCAGCAGGAGAAAATTTTAATATAATGAATGCCAGTGGTATTATTCCAGACCAACACCAGTGCAACCGAGCTCATAATATAGTCCATGCTGTTTTTACCCATTTGCAGTGGCATGAATAGCTGCACAAGAGCAATGGAGACGCATTCCCAGGGAGTACTGATTACACTGGTTATTTAGAGGGCACCACCTGTCTTCTGTGTCTGTTTTTTTCAGAGGCCCATTTAATCAAATGAAAGAGTTCAGGCACTGAACGGTTGTTGTTTCCTACCTGATACATGTGCCTGACAGAGATTCACTGAGCAGATCCAGGACATTTCCTGCCATTACCAACTTGACAGCAGTGTAGTGTTTTGACTCAGATTACTGACTCGTGATGGCTTCTATTAAAACGCTCTCAGTTTTCATGCACCTTTTGAAAAATATTTTCCAGTGAACCATAGGAAATTCAAGGAGTTGGTTTCAAAGTGGGGGTGGGGGGCGGTGCTGTGCATTTTTGTTTGCTTAGGGTTCAGCTTCTTCCTACTTAGCCATTTTCATCCTTTTATAAAAAGCATAACTTTATTTTTTCTTTATCATTTAATATACTCAAACAGTTGAGCCAGAGGGAACTTACTTAAGCATAATTCGGCAACTGAGAACTGCTTTACATTACAAAGGCAAAATAATTCAATTGAGCTAAATAAGCCATGCAGAAACAGGAGATATTTATTCTTTGCAAAGATCGTTCCTTGTAGCCTGCAAACAGAATGAAGCAACTGCTGGTGAGCAGGGAGCGACGATAACCCTTTGTCACTCTGGATAGCTGCTTAGGGAACGGCCCCAGGGTCCATGGCAGTAATTTTCCCCTGCATTTGGGAGCAGTTCTTAATTAACTGTGCTCTCTTCCTATCTGACCTCAATTTAGACTTACCTAAGCAGCTGACTCCATTATGGGCCTTGTGTCGATGGCAAAACCTCTCCCTTTGCTTCTGATTGAGATGATGAGCAACAGTAGGCCAGGTAACTGAGCAGAACAGATCTAAATAATAAATGTGATTCACTTTTATAATTTGACAGGGAGGCAGAGATGTTCCCAATCTTTCCCCATGCCTTGTATTCCTGTATGATAGTACAAAGCAAACAAGACTGCATGGCTGTTGCCTAAAGAGACTGTATATACTGCTTATGTCCCCCAGGGACTTCGAAAAGCCTGACTTCTGCAGTGAGGTAGTGACCCTTCCTCTGCTGGTGTCAGCGCTAGCTGATTGGGAGGCATATATTAGTTAAACTAGGCTGCTCTAGGAACTCCTTTCACATTGATTTTACCTTTTTGTCTGTGTTGCATCAACACAGCACCTGGCTCTGTCTGGGTTGCTTCTACTGCGCTGGCATTTCTCTGTCCTATTCATTAGGAGAAATATTTGCTTCAGCGATACCCACCATCATGGCTACTTTCTCGGGAGATTTAACTCCAGAGGATCAGAGATAAGACAGGTAGGAAGAAACACCTTACAGGCTGTGAGTCATTCTTTGAAAAGAGTGTTAAACCTTTACAAGTCTTATCAGGTGACTGAGGCTAGAAAAATAATTTTGGTCAACTCTGATTAGCGTCGGATACAAGGCAAGGCAAGCAAAGCTGCCAAAAGGAAGAATGATATAAAATTGGGTGACGCTTATATTATACACGTAATACTTATAATCCTGGCCAATTTTATAGCACATATACAAATATTTTTTAGGGGGAGAGAAGATGGCTTGGTGGCCAAGTCACTTGGCTGTGAATCAGGAGGCAGAAGGCTCGATTTCTGGTGTAGATGTCAGTGGTGAAGCTTCTCTCGGGAACCTGAATGTGACTCCAGAACTTAATACTTATAGTTTCATACCTTCTAGGGTCGGAAGGGACCTGAGCAGATCATCTAGTCCGACCCCCTGCCACGGCAGGAAGAGCACTGGGGTCAAATGACCCCAGTAAGGTGGTCATCCAACCTCCTCTTAAAAACCCCCAGGGTAGGAGCCTGCACCACCTCACTTGGAAGCTGGTTCCAGACCCTAGCTGCCCTGACCGTGAAGTAGCGCCTCCTGATGTCCAACTTAAACCTTCCC
>NW_017729001.1:24018932-24053351 GCF_001723915.1 Gavialis gangeticus
GCCCATCCTTGTAACCTATCTAGGTCCAACTGTAGCCTGTTGCTCCCCTCTATTGTGCCCACATCCCCCCACATCTTAGTGTCATCAGCAAACTTGAACAGGGTGCTTTGCACCCCCTCATCCAAATCACTGATGAAGATGTTGAACAGGGCGGGCCCGAGGACCGAGCCCTGTGGGACCCCACTTCCCACGTCCTTCCAGGTCGAGAAGGACCCATCCACTACCACCCTCTGGGTGCGACTCTCTAACCAGTTGGTGACCCATTGGACTGTATGAGTGTCTACGCCACAGTCCCCCAGCTTCCTAATGAGAATGGGGTGAGAGACAGTGTCAAAAGTCTTCCTGAAGTCTAGGAAAACTATATCCACTGCCACTCCTGCATCCAATGATTTAGTGACCTGGTCGTAAAAGGCCACCACTCGTACTTGGCCTGAGAAGAATGACTTCCCTGGAGACTGGAAGCCATTACGTAACCAAATCCTATTTTCTTCACTCAGACAAAACTCCTATTGAAATCAATGGCAGTTTTACCAGGGCAAGGCTGGAGGAAAGTTTTCGGGGAATGGCCCCTAACATAGGCAGCATAATGCCACATCCATTAATAAACAGGACTCCTGACGGATGCCGTATTGAGGTCCGCTGGGCCTCGATGCCTATTTAAATCCTTGTTTCCTGACCGTTCCAACTTGGGAGACTTTATGATCCTTGAAGACATAGTGCATAAAGATGTGAGAGGCTAGGACCACTAGGATATCTTAAGTTGTATGCCCCAAATCACTAGGTATTTTTGAAAATGGAGACCTTAGTAACTGCTTGAATCTGGGTTCAGAAAGGTCCAGGCCACGTGGAAAGCAAAAACTCTGTATCCCATTACTGCTTTCCATTAGCAATCTAGTCCCCCTGTGTTTAACGCTGGGAACATCATACAAATTGCCAGTCAAGCTACCAGATGGCAGCTCGAGCACTTGCATGTCTGCTGTGCCATACGGTTGCAACACATTACTTTCACTGCAATCACAGGAAGTATTATGAGATCAGGCTCCAGTTTTGCTCCATCTTCAAAAAGGTGTTCATCTTCCCATGACTTCAGATTTATAAATGACACGAGAAACCTCTCATTAAAGATGTACTTCAAAGGTCTCTTGGGGGCTCCTGGTTAATCCACCCTTTGGCCACGCTGTGGGCCGGGCTTTCCTGTTGCTAACACCAGTTCAAATCGGAAATACTTCCAGTAAAACCAAGGGTGTTACACTTGAGTCCAATGAGACTTGTGGGCTTGAACTGTACCTTTGCTATCCAGGGTCTATGAAAATGAAAGCATTTAATCATACCTCTCTGTGATGCTGCAAACAGAAACAAAAGTATGTTTCTTTCTTTCATGCGCAGGCACATACTGCAGTGTCTCTCCCCACAGGCTGTATGAACCAGGAGTTTGACAGCACCTCTGTTCTCCCGGCGCTCTACACAATTGAAGCAATCACTGAAATACTCTGGCAGCCTCCTGCTCTAGTGCCTGATTATTTTGATTGCACCTTTGTCATAAGTCGTAATGCGCAAACAGCATCAATTAAAAAAATTCAATGGGTCTAAGTTCCTTTTATATCAGTTTATAGAACTTAAGTAGCTAAAGTTATCCCCATATCATCGTTCCTTCCTCCTTTAGAAACAGCAGCAGGGCAATACTGTCTGGTTGGATTTATAGAGCTTCAGTTGACTTCTCCAACTCTTTAATAAAATTCTCTGGTCCTTGCTGACCTGCCAGTGTCCTTAATTTTGGTGACTATTTTAAGTGTGTAATGTTGGGATCAGACAGGAAGGCATCAAAAATTAGAAATCACTTGAAAAAAGTTTTGCTAGAGCAGTTCTTTTCGAAGCAGAAGTTCTTAGTGAATGAGGACAAAATCATTAGTTGATACTGTATTAATTTGAGTCATCCTGTAGATGTTAATGGAGTTGTGCTAACTTACAAAACTTGATGAGCTTCCCTGTAGTGTGGGTGTGGGCCCCTTAACTACATTCATTGCTCTGCCCAGGGGCTTGGAAATATGAAAAACTTAAAAAAAAAAAAAGTGCTTGATCTGTCCCTTAATGATGCATGTAGGATGTAGTCCAGAGTCAGTGATGGCCCCAGTTCAAAATGGTTTTGGGTAACTTCCATTAAAACCCTTGGGATTTTGTATGTGTGTTAAGCTCCATGTATCTCAACTACAGGGAAAAAACTGACCTGTCACCTTGAGCTCTATTGTTTTTACTGCTCAAGGGCAAAGTCTCCGTGGCAGGAGCCACACTTTTTTTTTTTTTGCCAGTACAATTCCTTAAGTTAATCATGCTGAACCAGATAGGGTTAGGGCATGGGTCCAGAAATGAGTCCAGGTCTGGTTTAGGGTTAGGCTGAGTGTTAGGTTTAGGGCACAGGTCCAGAAATGAGTCCAGGTCCTGGTTAGGGTTAAGTAAAGGGTTAGGGCTTCAGCCTAAACTTTACTCAGACTCCACACACGACCCCTCCCCACACTCACACTGATGAAAGGTTCAGTAACCAATAGGCTTTTCATTGTTAGGCATTTTTCTTCTGGAGTAGGAGTGGGACCTTGCTTTCCCACTTGGAGTTAGCTCTCCTCCAGGGTCCCAAAAATGGGCATAAATAATTATCACTTGTCACTTCTTTCTCCATTTTAACCTACCGTAGGGGTCTCATTTTCCAAAATGTGACAGATAACCAGCTGTGAGAACCTTTCTTCCTAGGCACAGGCCTTTCCCTAGTCATCACTTTAGAGTTGTCTTCATTTGATTCATCATCAAACTTTGTCAGTTTGTGGTTCGTATCCTATCATTATTTAAGATGATGATGAAAATATTGTTTAATCAATAGGAAATACTGGTTCATATCCCAGTCTGGGGCTGACCTGGTTTTCCTCTTGTCTCAGTGATCAGCTGCAATTAACTTATCCAAACTGATACGTTGCAGTAATAGGAGGGGATTGGCTCTGTCTTTAATTGATGCTGTTCCAATGAAGGAGATGGCTGACTGTCATAAATCAGGCTCACTTAGACACCATGAAGATACTGAGCTATACTTGGTGTATAGGCTATCTGTTGGCAAAGCTGCCATCATGCTGTTTTGTGATGCTGACTGGACGTTACAGTCAAATCCTTACTCTGCCCCCAACCTGCACCAAACATCTGGTGGTATAAAGGCAGCAGTTTCATTGGAGAGGCTGATACAACTCTAAATAGGGGTGACTGGCTTGGACAAAGTTACCTCCAT
The DNA here is from genome assembly GCF_001723915.1 of Gavialis gangeticus. Classification (NCBI taxonomy): domain Eukaryota; kingdom Metazoa; phylum Chordata; order Crocodylia; family Gavialidae; genus Gavialis; species Gavialis gangeticus. The sequence goes on from NW_017729001.1 coordinate 24,022,198, forward strand.
CCCAATACTCAGGGAATTTTGGAAGTGGGACTGGTAGATACGTCTTGGATACACTGGTCCTTTGCCGCTCCAGACCAGGAGTGAGCAATGCAGTTCCAGGGTAGCAACTATAATGTAGCATAGCTTCTCCACCTGGGATGGGGATGTTTTTTGCTTGTCATGGTTTCCTTTGACTCCTCACCCCATGCACAGCTCTGTTATTAGGCTTGTATGTTGGCATTTGGAGTTTAGTGCTAGATCTTTCATTTACAATGTGGGATTTTTCATTTTAAGGGTGATAGCCTTGCTTTCTCTCCATCTGGTCTGTATTGTGAGAGTTGCCAATTAACTGCCTTACAATGGTTACAAAAATGGTGGGTGCTTGATAGGAGATGAGAACCATCTAGTATGCTTCTCATTAGAAATGATATTGTACACTTTTACATGATGTAATACTCCTGACTTGTTCCTATATGGATTCATCCCTCTGTAAGCATGGTTGTATCAACAGTGTGTCTGGATAGATTTCATACATGGATTCACTGTGATTTCTATTAAAAACTCAGACTGTAGCTATGTGTATCATTTGGGGCTTTCAGACCTACGGCAGAAAATCTGCCTTTACAAAAGGAAATAGGGGTAGTATCAAACAGGCTGGGCATGTCTACATGTGCTTTTTAATGCATGTTAGTCTATTTTAATGCACATTAAAGCATCAGAAAAAGAGCGTGAGCTTTTGCTAATGTGCCTTTTTCTAGTACCTCACAATGGAGGTACTACATTTTAATGTGCATTAGCAAAAGCACACTAACGAATGTGTAGGTGCACCCAACTCTGGTGTGCTATGTGAAAATACTGATTTTTTTTTTTTCAGTAATGACCATTGTGGATGTATATGGACTTGTCTGTTCCTCTAGATGCATCTGATTATATGTGTCTGTACAGACAGAGTCTAATCATGAGAGAGGATATACAATGAGCTAACTGCCCCTTGAGTTACTGTTAAATCTACTGAGTTGCCCACATGCTCCTAGTACTTGTAAGGAAGTGGAGCCATGAGTTATGAGAATTCATCTATAATGAGTAGAAATAACTAATATTTTCCAGCATCATTCTACAATATATTCTCTTTATACTTGATGATAAATATTCAGTAAAAAGACTAGCTGGCCCAACTGAGGTAAAGCAGCCAAGGAATTGTTATGGCAAATACTGCAACCAGGGCTGAGAGAGAACCTGCTCTGAGTCTGAACATTCATTAGAGATGAAAGCAAGGAAGATCCTTTGAAATACGAGATTCTCTTTGGAAAGAAAACAGAAGTCTTCAGCTTCCTGACTTGGCTTAGGAAGGACCAGAAGGCATTTGCTACTTCCTGACCCAGAAGGTGGATTCCTAGGCTACATGCAGCAAGAGGATGGTCCTTTTGTATAGAAACATCTCTGTTTAGGAAGAGCTCTTCAAAGGCACAAAAAGAAATTAATCTGTGAGTTCCTTTCACAATCCACCCTTGCTTACGGTTGAAGGTGCCCCTGCTCCAGCGGCATCTGCCTATTGCTCCAGTTCTAAAAAGCAGCACTGTGACCCTGGCTCTGAGTTTGAGTGGAATTTTCTAAGGACTTCAGATGCCAGCAAGAGTTGCGCAGAAAACAGCGGCACATTTAATTAGTCACGTTACACTGTGTAATCAAAGATTATAGCCCCTATTCTGGAAAACACTTAATGCATGCTTAATTTAAAGTATGTGAGTTATCCCATTTTAAGTTCAAGTTAAGCGCACACTTTTAAGTGTCTTACTGCATCATCACCTCTGTTGAGAAATATTTATCCTAGAAATGTATAATAACCAGGCAAATGCATATAGATGAAGACAACCTCCTTGAATTTTTTTAAAGGTATATGCATAGTCCGCCCACAGATTGCAACCTTGACATGATGGAGAGGCCTGTATGCTACCAATAACCTTGAGAGAGATGCCATCTGGACTCTTATACTTCTGGTAGGGTCACCCCTGCTGGCAAGGTTGAGAATAAGGTTACCACACTAACAGCAATTTGAAAACATGAAAATAAGTCCTCAGTGGTGGAGCAGGCAGATTAAGCAAGAATATTTTGCAATGAGTGCAAAGGCAGATGAAGGCTACAATGGAATAGAAACTTCCGGTTGCCTAGGTTTTCCTTACCATCAGGTTAAAGTTTCCTTCCCCCAAAGTATTTTGTGCTTGCTGATGCACAACAGCATCTTCACATTAAAAGAAGACCTGCACAGGCATCTGCTGTTGATCATATAGACAATAGTTTGCTCACAATTTGTACCCATGAAAACCCAGGGAAGTCCTCTGTAGTCATTTCCCAGATCTGAACCACTGGAGAAGCTGGAGGCAATGATCACAATGAAGTCTCATAGACTTCCTGAGAAGTTGAGCAAACTCACAGCCTTGTAGGAGAACTTGGAGAACTTTCCATAATTGGACACAAACTCAAAGCAAAATTTGGCTTTAAATCTTCTCCATTAAATTTGGGGTTCTGTAAAGCAAAGGGTAGGGGGAAGTAAGGAGACTGGCAATAAAGAGGGAGAAGGGGGGGAGTTGTTTTGATGTAATGGTATGAATCTGTTCATTGAACCTTATGAAGAACTTGCAGCTCTTGCTTGCATTCAACACTTTCCCTCAAGGCTATATCTGTGTAAGAGAAAATGATAAATCAAACTGTCACAAAGTGATGGACAAGTATTATCAACAATGCAAGTGTTATCATCGGTGCTTATAGATGGCATATCGTTATTTTTCAAGATATTTACATTTTCATATAACCTACGGCATTAATAAAATATGATTTGCAAATTGGCTGCATCTTTAAAGAGTGTAATAACTATCTACATTTTTAATAAAGCAGATGAGTTTGACAGTTCCAGTAGCAATAAGGAAAATTAGAGTGCCGAAAGCACAGGGAGGGGAAAAACACACAGTCCCTTTGAATATTATTTCACCCGAGTACTCCTCTTTCATTTATATATGAGAGACATGGCCAAGATGCTGGAGTTCCCATTGGTGTCCAGCTCACCCATTACTGCCATTATCTTCATTTCAAGGAGTAATAATTTATTGTTAGAATGAAAGAAGTCCAATACTTGGCATTCAATCAGTTATTTTTCCATGAATAAAATCACGTTTTGGAAGGCAATTTAACCTTTCCCTTACCCATGATCTAGCAATAGCAGTTAAAATGTAGCACTCGGATTTCTTTGAGCTGAACTTTTACTAGCTGAACATATTTCATGCACGTTATCTTAATATTAGACTGTGATCTTCTTCTTTTCTTCCCCTCTGCCCCCACCCCCTCAAACAAGGGACTTTATATCAATTAACAGGTTGCTAAAGTTGTCATTGCCTTGTTACAGGACATGTATAATTCAATTATAAATTACACTTATTTTAATTTATTTTCATTCTCTAGTTAACTTTATCTAGATTGCTGCTTAATACGAAGAAATTCACAGAGAAATCCATTGCTATAATCCATGAATAGGAAGACTCACTTTTTTTCTACCTAGCTGTTCATCCTTGTAGTACTTGAGTACTTTAGTTGCAGTAAGAATCCTACCTGTAGAACTACTGGATTGTTCCTGAGACCTGTGAGATGGCTTTGCTTATCTCTCACCATGAAGCCAACGTGAGTTGCTAGACAACTGTAGATGAAAAATAGTCTCTTCTTTCCCTTCTGTGTTGCACATTTACATTAGACTGGTTCATGAAAGTATGCAACATTCAGGCATGCAACAGGAGACATGTTCTAAAATTAGAAGACCAGCAGTTGCTGTATAATCTTTGGAATTAATTATACCATTAGGTTGATACTCTGAACCCAGATGAGACTGGGTCCTACAGGCATTACAAAGAGCTCCATAATAATCTGAAGTGTACTCCATTGACATGCATAGCCCAGGACCAGAAAAAAACGATGCCTTTCCCCTGAGTATGCACATATCCCTCCAGAAAAATTCTCTGAGTACACGGCAGTCCTAGTGCTGTCATATTAAACTGGACCAAAACTGGTCAGCTCCCCTCATCTTCAAGGCTTCTAATGGTTAGTTTTGGGCCTGGTGGTAGAAGCCTTGACAATGAAAGGAGCTAGTCAGTTTTGGGGCTGCCAGCACCTTGGTACTGACATCAGCATTAACGGTGTGGACAGAAACCTTGAACACAAGGAGCTGTAGCATTTATGAAGCCAGCCAGTCCCCGGGCTTCCAATCGGAGCTCTTTATCAGCTGCTCACCTTCAGTTTTCTGGTGCAGTTAATGGGAGTACACTTGAGTAGACAGGGAAGTTGAAAAATGCTTAAGAACATGTAAGTAGCTCATGTAGAAAATCAGTATGCAGATAACCATACACTGTGAGAAATAGGCAACACGTCAGGACTGGCATTGTGTTATGTAATGAAGTGGGCTACATAATTATCCAGTGTGCATATATGTGGAGAAAACTGTATTTAAAATAGACTTTGTGATCCCGGCTCAAATCTTAAGGCGTTTGTAGACATCACAAGATTTCCGGTTTTATGCCACTGCCGCAACTGCGTTTGTGTTTGCACGAGGGGTCAAATGTCCAGATCACACAAACTACCTTAATTCACTACAAGCAGTAAGTATCCTCATTAGTTTCACAGAAAATGACAGGGACTAATTTGGCATTGTCTGTACTATGTACAGTAAAAGCTACCTTAACCAGCACCTGACAAGCTGGCATGCTCTATTAACTGGCACGCCAGCTTATAAGGTAAAAGTGAAACCGGAAGTTCCCACCGCGGCACTTTCAATTTTGCCAAGCCCCTACAGCCTGGGGCAAAGCAGCCTGTCCTGCCAAGCCCCCACCACCTGGGGCTGTGTGGGACCCACCTCCCTGTCCCTTGGGGCCTGTGGGAGGGGTGGCAATGTGGCAGGATAGGCGGCAATGCACCAGATGCGGCAGAAGTGGCGGCCCGAACAGGCAAAGACGCCTGTTCAGGCCTTTCAGTTCACCAGCATATTTTGTTATCCGGCACCCCCCATCCCCATGGGTGCTGGATAACAAAGCTTTTGCTGTACGTTAGTAAAGCGTAGAAGATCATGTTTGCTGCTGTCTGTGCAGTTTCAGTCCTGTGAATTAACAGAGGGTTTCATTCTCGGTTGGTGCATCTACACATGCAATTAATGTGATAGAATATACTCCAGCTCAAGCTGAGCTGGAGAAAACCAATCCAGACATCACCATATGTATGTGTGTTTAAGTGCAGTAATTTACTGCGCTGCCAGATACCACTTGTATCTGATGGGACTATCTGGCAGTGCAGTAAATTAGTCTACTGTGCCTTAATTGCTGAACATGTGTAGACAGTGACACTTCCCTGCACAGCAAATTAGTCTGCTGTGCAGTAAAGTGTCTCATATAGACATGCCCATGGTCTGTCCATCCAACGTGATATAAAAGCATAACATTCAGCTAAAGGAAAAAGCCAAGGCAACGAACAAGTTTTCAAACTATGCAGCAGCTTGATTGGCTGACTGCTCAGAGCCAAATCCTATTCACTTTACTCATGTGCTTAATGCCACTAAAATAGTATTGGCATAAATAAGCTGAACAGTATGTGGCCTCCCTAATATATAGTATCATACATAGTGTGTAATTGCAGTACCTGCTTGACTTGCATTCCCTGTTCTAGCTGTGTTAACAATATTTTACCAGCATGTTCCTGTCTTCTCTCACCTGCTCCTCTGTAAGCTACAATCTCAAATGATTGCACCAAAACACTGTAAAATTAAGTGGAGCCTTTTTATTCCAGTCTTTTCTTCTTGGGCTTGCAAAATGCATCTCTAGAGTGTAAGCAGTAGGCTATTAAATTCTATTAGAGCTGGTAGATCTGTTTGAAATATCCTTGTGTACAAAATAAGACCTATTAAATACAGTGTTTTTGGTGTTGTGGGGAATTAACTGTACGCTGCCAGGGGAAGCAATGATTTTACCACTTGGAAAAAATTAACTCCTGTCTAAACATGAAATAGCTTCAGTTAATGGGAACGGTAAGTTCTTGTCCATTATTTGATCACAGAATTAAGGTAAAATAAATAATGCTCCCATGCTTCTTAGACACATGATTTGCCAGGAACCTGATCTAGTGAGCACTGAAGTCCATGAGAAGGCTAGGATTGTTTTCAAGGTCTGCACTGAGGTAAACCCAAGGACCTTGAGACAAAGATGAAAGATCTCGGGTAGGACATCTCTTAAGGTGGGGATTTCTGCTTGTTTTGGTAGGTGAGGCTTGGGAAACAAAGGATCTTGGGAGTCTGTGAGTAAGGGTTCTAGTCTTTCCTTAATAGAAACAGAACACAATGGCAGACACAGAGGAGTCTCTCTCCTATGTTACCTGGTGACCACTTTCATCGTGAAAATCAGGAGGAGGAGAACAAGGTCTGGTGCTCTAGAGAATGGCTGCTCACCTGCTTCAGTCTTCCCAGTGCTTGCTGCATGCAGAAGCAGAGACGGTAGCTGTGTACACGCATTCAAATAATATGGGAGAGTTCTCCCAGGTTTGTTCTCCTGCTAGAGAAACTTAGAGACACATGTACAAAGATTTGAATGCTGAGGTACTGAAGAGTGAAGAGCTTGCAGTGCTGATTACTGTGTGGCTGGGCACTGGGGGCAGCAGGCGGAAGAAACGGGAGCTGGGGCTGTGCACACATCTCGAGAAGCTTTCCAGGCTCCCTTAGTCTGCCTGGCAAGGGATGGCAGCAGTGTATAGGGCAGCCCATGGTCAGCCTGTGTTGTTGGCATGTACAGACAGTTCCAGGAGGAACTCAAAAAACACACAAATATTAGCAGGTGGAAAGAGGAATTGAAGGAGACCCCTTTTTCAGCTGACTCTGCATGCCTGCTAAACCACCAGTAGCAGACAAGAACTCTGCATTATCTGTGTTCATTGTAAAGAGCATTCCTGCAGGGACTGCTGCTGGTTTTTATAAATCAGCTGTGTTGCATTTGGGAATCTGCCACAGAGGGGATGATGAACATTGTATACCAAAAACCGAGTGGTGATTTTTACTTACATTCATTTCGTTCAGTCCCTAGAGGTCTCTGCGCTGGAGCAAGGCTTCGCAAATGTGTGGCATCGGGAAATGGAAACAAAGTGCAGGCTGTCTTGCTGCTGTTCTCATCCTCACTAAGTTAATCTTTGAAAAGGGCCCTTCTCCACATGCCATAACCAGAACTGAGAACTGTGGAGAGGAAGGAGCAAATGCAATCTGTAGGCTGCTAACACATTCTTCTGCATCTCCTCCAGCTGCTTTCCTGGCCCCAGTGCTATGTAGTGTAGAAACACAGAGGAGAAGGCACGTCTTGCCCTAGAGAACTTGTACTCTAACTCGATGGGAGAGTAAACTGAGGCATGGAGATATAAAATGACATGTCACCACCCAAAAAGTCAGAATGCAGAGTACAGCCCAGTTTTCCAGACTCAGGTTAATGGCCCCTTTCCTCAACCTCCCTGCTGCTCAGAATACATGTGTAGAAAAGAATGCTTCCTAGGGGTTGCAACAGTAGACAGAAAAAAACAAACGCACCCCAAATATTTCTATGATGTACAGGCTGCATCTTTTAACTAATAAAATGCACCAAAAAGACGGGGAAGTTTTGTTTCTAGGACCCAGATATCAAAACTAGCTTCCCTTCCCTGTAGCTTTTTAAGGCAAGGGATTAACACACTTGGTTTTCCAAAGTACAATACTTTGCCTGGAGGCTTTCATAAAAATTTCACCACACTCGAGCAGCTAAAGCCTCTCCTTTTAGTTTGTACAGTAAGTGTCTGAAGCAGCGTACTCGGAGAATTCCCCAGGTTGATAACCTGAAGCCTAGTGCCGTGCCGATTTCAGCATGAGGATGGAGAAGCTGTGTTAGCTGATGGAGTTCAGCAGAGGGTCCCCGTTTGCAGAAAGGTGTCTCCCACATCCTACTTTATCAGTGCTCTGGCAACGCTTCTGTTTTGGGGAATGAGTATGGGTAGCAGGATGGACATTAATGGGATCAGTACTTTGAAATAAGTCAAGAAAGGATAGGTTTGAAATAGGATGTTCAAGACCTTAGCTGGCAATGAAGGGTCTGAGGAATTCTGGTCAGTTAATTTAATAGAACCTGGGCTATTAGAGTCACTACCGACCCCTAACAATTATTTAATATGTATAAAACATTTATTTGGTTCTTGTGTAACGCACAAGCTGGCTTAAAATAGTTGCAATGTGAATAAACCCCTCTAGCTCAGGCTGTCATATGTTTCTGTGCATGAGACATGACTGAATCAGTTCTGCTTAATCCAACCATAACAACAAAATCATAAGACTCCTGGGGTCTTCTGTTATCCCCAAGTACTGTAGCATGTGCAGAAATATTTATTGCTTAAGTTACTTAGCATCATGCCCCGGAAAGATGCACTTTCTAGCTGCTGTTCTCAGAAGGCAATTCTGAATTCTCCTTCCGCAGGACATGGCACAACTATACTTTGTGGATTTGCTGTCCTGTGCAAGTTAAAATTTGGGGGTGGGGAAGAGGAAGGGGCTCAAGGAGGAATCAGGAGTGTAATATGTCCAGACTCTTCACTGGAGCTGTTAAACCCCAACTGAGAATGTGACCCAGCATGTGGAGAAAAAGAGGTGAAAATGGCATGCATACATCCTTCCTGCAGGAACTGTGTCTCTGATAGCCTGCCTTACAAGACAGTGTGAGATTTAGGATTTGGGCACACAAATATGGCTAATGTGCTATAAGCTTGGGTATAACAATAATGTCTATGTGCACTCTCTTACTGCATGCAATATAGCTGAACCCACTTCCGCTGAGGGCTGAGTTACTTGGCATGGGCCAGTTCCACAGCGTGGCTGACTTCCACTAATTTCTCACCCTAGCAGACGCTGTGGTCACTTGTTTGTGTGACTGTACCCTAAGCTGAAGCACAGGAGATCCTTGAGTGAAAGGGGCTGTATCAGTCTTCAGTTTATTATTTTTAAATCCTGTTCTTCTTCTTTCAAAGTGGGAGTCTTGATTTGGAGAATATCAGTAGAGGGGAAAGGAAATGAATCCTTTTGCCACCTTGCCCAGGAAACAGCCCCAGAAATATGCCGAGACCCCTACAGCAACTACCATGCAGGGTAGGCCCTCTCCTCAACAAGGACAGGCAGATTCCTGATGAAGAAGAAAGAAACAAGTTGATAATAACAGACCAAGGCCAGTCTGAGTGGGGAGAGCAGGGTGGAGGGCTGGAGCTCATCAGTCTTTTTCCCAGAAGTCATTGGTCATACCATAATCAGCCACAAGTCAGTTGTTTTCTGTTTAAAATTAGCTCTTTCCCCGCCCCCCCCCCCCACCCAGTGTTCTAGTCTATGCTACAAGAGAAAAGCTCTACTGATCTTCTTTTTTTTCCCAGTTTTTAATTTAAAGCAGGGTCTGGGCACTTGACTACAAACATAGATGAGCATGAGGAAGCATCCCTGTCCTTATTGGATAATGACAGCATAACTTACACCTCCTCCTTATTCATTAATATATAGTTAGACAATTTATATACCGCTTTTTTCATTAGCATATAAATTGCCACCAATATACTGCATTCCCAGTGCAAAAATAAAACTAGTGTGACAAAAGGATACGCTAACACAAGAGAGCCCAAAATTTCCATTCCTACAGCTGCTTCTGTGAATTATAGCCCAATAGGAGCCAACTATTCCCCTTTCTTTTGTGCAGAAATATTCCTTTCTTCCATTTTTCTAAAAGAAAATGTTTGGGGAGAGCAGCAACGTTCTGAAAAACCCGACTACTTTGTCAGCAAACTTGGTGTTGGTGATGGTACTGCTGGACTTTGAGATCCCAAGCTAGGACCATGTCTGCACTAGGGATGCTGTATTGGTTCAGGAACACTGTGTGGCAGGGCACTGTTTGTGCCTGCCACTTTAAGATCAAAGCCAAGCAGCCAGCAGGTGCCTGATTGCAGCAGCCATTTCAGATCCCTGGCTGCCCATATAAGCAGAGGATTTTGCTGCTGGCAGGCCAGGCAGCAACATTTCCAGGCTGCAAGGCTGCTGGTAACATCCTGGAGGTAAGGGAGGAGCTGTAGGGGATGACTAGGAGGCTCCTGATCCTGGGCATGACCTAAAACTGTACCCTGCTGGGAGTGGGTGGCCTGGTGTGGCTCTCAGAGGCACAGGAGCCCCCAGAAAATGCCAGGCCCACTACCACCCCGATGAAAGGTGGGTTGGGACACCTTAACCCCATCTCCCACAACCAGCTGGGTCACTCGCTAATAGGGCCAGAACGCAGACCCCAGAGATAATGAGGCTAGAGACTCTGACCTGATCGAGAGAGTACCCTTGACTAGTCAATGCTGGGGCCAGGACCAGGATGGTCAAAAGGGCCAGGGGCCCACTGCAAGGGATGCCCAGAGCTAAGAGGGCCTGGGGTTTCTGACTGGCCTTGGGGGTGAGGCCAGGGCCTGTATGGCCAAAGGTCCCAGGGGGACCACACCCAAGAGGGGAACATAGTTTCAGGGAGCTAAATAGCCTGAATGAAGGTGGGGTAGGCCGCTGGAATGGAGGGATCTTGGAAGGGTCCTGATTAGAGAAGTGTGGGGCTGGTGATTGTAAGAACTATGGATGCCATCTGCAAGGCATGGGCTGCGGTTTAGGGGAGGTATGGAGCCACAAATAGTGCCCCCTGGCATCGAGGCAAGGAAATGGGCAGCCTTCCGCCTAATTAAGATTGTTAATTAACAAGGCATGGCAGGAGAGAAGTTGGGCAGTTGGCCCAGAAACTGGCGGGTGGAGCATAGAAAAAATCAGCCTGTTACACACTGGTATAGTGTACCAGCAAAGCACTCCACGTTGGCTTGGATGTACCAGCAGAGTTGCTAGCACAGTAAGACCCTTCTCCCAAGTGAAACAAGGGTTATGTGCATGCTACGATCATATACTGGTAAAGAAGTACCCATATCATGTACCAATAAAGTACTCCTAGTGTGAACAGCTGTGTTTTGTGCCATCAGTCCTTGATGCTTGTGGAGGGGGCAAGGAGAAAGCAGGACTGTAATATCACTATATGTTAGCAAAAAAGCACCTTGTCCACAAGAGGGACAGCTGTGTGAGGGATCACATCTCTGCTTCTCCCCAGTTGATGTATAAGAGGAAGTCTGTAGTGGTGATACAGCCTAAAACTCTGCCCATGGTCCTAGGTGCTTGTCTTGCATGGAGGAGGAGGAGCATGGCTTTGCCTTTTGCAATGTAGATATCATTGCCAATTGGAAAACGGCGCTATAGGAAATTACCAGTAACACTTTCAAAAGCTCATTGGTTCAATACATTGAAAAGCCATTTATCTACATTTTCAAGTGAGAGAGAGAACTATGATGGTGACCACTTCCCACATGCTGCAGCGGGGAGAAGCAGCAGTGGCATCCTAGCGGTCACCTGCCTGTCTCTGACCTGAGCTGGGTCATTCCAGCCTGCAGCCTGAAAAAGCTTGTTAATCACTGGCTTAGAGACCTGTGGAGCTTTAGAGCCACGGCTCTATTGCAGATGATCATGGGGGTGGCCAAGTATCCAGGGACCCTGGCAGCACTAACTCCCTAGAGTCTGCTTGGGAAAGGAAGTGGGCACTGCTAAAAAAAAACTGTGTCTGAGAACTGACAGGAAAGCTGGCAGGTTTGCAGCAGAGTCTTGACTGAGTTGAGGTCTTGCAGAATTGTTCAAATCTGTTGGATCAGTATTTTCCAATGAAACGCTGTTCTATCAGAAAATTCATATCCTGCGTTAGTTTTTCAGAGGGAATTGGCAACCAGGTTTGAGCACCCATATTGACCTAAGTTGGACCTGCGTGACCACCCTACAAAGGCTTCCTTGACTTACGGCATCACGGGTGTTGTGCTCACATGTACGTTGCTAAGTCTTCTGGGGTCATATTTCAGTCCTCAGCACTGTTGCAAATGGAGCCAGCTAATGATTCATTCCAAGTGGGAGAGTTTTGTCTGCCTTTTTGGGCAGATGGAGGAGTGTAAAGGCCCTGAAAACCTGTGTGCGCTTCAGTAGTTTACTCTTGATCCACACTGCAAAATGGGTTGATTACCAACTCCAGCAGCATGCTGGTGTTAGCCTATATATCCTGCTGCTGGATCATTAGCATATGCGTAAACACCATGGCATTGAAGTGAGAGGTTTATGTGTGACCAGGAGTCAAATGAGGAGCAACTTCAAGGTAAAAGCCAAAGATCTCTCTGTAGTGAATTAAGTGATTTGTCCAAGGTCACACAAGAGATGTTAGATCTGGAAACTTAAACTAAGTCTCTGATGCCCAAGTCAATGCCAATGCTCTGTCTCAGCCTACAACCAAAGAATCACTGGGATCCGACCTTGGCTTTTGTGCTACTCCACTGAAGTTGACAGTTACATTAGCATTCAGCCACGAATCTCTAGGCGTGGTGACAGGAACTGGGGTGACAATGAACTCTATTTTCAAGAATAAGAGAAATGAACAACTTGGATGCACATAGTGGGAGCCACAATACTAACTGCCTGTGAACAAGAGGCGTCACCCTTTAAGAATGCATCTTTCCTCTTTCCATTGTCTTGCCTGTCTTCTATTTGGTTTAAGATATGCAATGTTCAAGGGAAAAGTGGCTTGACTGGAGAGGGAGGCATGGGTTCCATAGAAGCATGTTTTGAATACAGAATATGCTTTTATTTTAGCAATTGTTTTCCAATCAATAAAGGCAATAAACTTTGCATTGTTTCAAACCGTACGCCAACTCCATGGCTGCCTCCAGAACTAAGCCTGATTGCCATTCTGCTTGAGTGCCCGATCAATTTAATGCCTTTCAGGCAACATTATCAGTAGACTGCAGCTCCCAAAACATGGTGAGCAGCTTGCTATATTTTTTAATGTGAAAGTGAGTTCTGAAGCACAAAATCAGAGTGGCAGGATGCTAGATGTCATTTGACAGGCAGCACTTAGTAAAAACCCATGCATGATATGGCAATACTTCTATTGGCAAGAAGGTTTCTCCATAAAGTTTTCTCCTGCTCCCTCAAACCAGTTGTTACTGTGCTTTGCACCCCCTGAACTCAGTGGGGTTATGTGTCAAATGAAGTTAACCCAGAATGTTTTCAAATATAAATATTTTCAGTTCCTAGTGTTAGGTTGCCCAGGTAGGAACAACTTTCTGGTCCCGTTGTGCTATGCTGAAGGGGTTTGCTCCCTGACACGTGCAGGAATCTTGTTCTTTAGCCTCTGTAAAGCTTAAGCAATCCTACTGTGAGCAGAGAATGGTCTCTGTAGAAGATGGGTAAATTAGCTAACTAGACCTTGTCCTGTCAGGAACCTTACCAGTGTTATTAGTAACAAGAGTACTAAATCCAATCTCAGGGATGTGTACAAAACAAAACCACAACCCTGCAGGTCAAAGTAACGGTATTTAGGGGTGCCTATACGCGAGCGCAGAGGCTGTTCTGATGCACTATAATTACAGTGTGTCAGAGCATGCTTGATTTGAGTCTGCTGGAGCGTGGTAATTATTCCACTCCACCCAGCCTCCACATCTCGTGTATCAGCATCCTAGGGCACTTTATCTAAAACTCATAGAAGGGGTTGGCAGGATGGTCCCTCGACCTGCGAACCACCTCCCAACTAAATTCTGTTAACATCAAGGCGTGGCAAGAGAGAAGTGGGCAATCCAGGTTGGGCAATTGTTTAAGAGCTCCTTGGCTTCCACGTGGCTCACCCCAACAAGGCACCAGGCTGTTGAGTCTGTGGCTTTACAGTGTCCCCTCGCCACGTTCAGGCTCAGGGCTGCCCAAGAAAGAAGCAAACTGTGAAGTTTGGATCTGGTTCTCATTCTGAAATGACCCCACACTTCAGGTATGGAGGGCTCATGGACTGGTTTTCATTGATCTCTTTCCATAAATAAAATCCATACATATGGGCTGGAACAAATTAATACTAAGAGGAGATGCTTGCATGAAGCATACACATTCTGTGAATCTATGTAGTTTATATGCAGCTGTAATATCATGTTCCCATACCAAATAAATCTTGTTAATCTCATAGAAGATTGTTTTTATTACTATAACCTACTGCTCACTCTACCTGCTGACTCTGCTCCTTAATTTTATTATTTTACTGACATCCGCGAAGATGAGTTCATAGGGACTCCTCATTAAAAAAAAGATTTTTTGCTTAAGACATGAACAATAGCAGTTGCACCAAAAGTAATTATGAATTTCATTTCTCTGCAGCATTGGTTTAACTGGACTATGCATTAAGTTGTGAACGGTTAGCGATCAGCAAATAATAATTGCCTATTCTTTGTTTTCTCCAGGCAATAAGATTCTTATCAGGGTTACAAGCAGAACGAAACTATCAGAAACTAAACCTTTCTTTCTGTTTTCTTTTTTCCCGGCTTGAATGGAACCAGAATTTTTTTCAAGTGATTCTATTTTTTCCAAGTTTATCAGATTTTTGTTTTTTTTCTTTCAACTAGTTTGGGTTCAGACTTAGCCAGATCAAAGCCCTTTTTGACACTTGCCTGCCACTAACTTTACTGAAGCACCCCACATTGTAACAGATCTTCCCCAACACGATGACCAAATATCATCAATGTCCTTTCAAGAAAAAAACCTAAAACAACTGTGTCACTCCTTCTCCTTCCCATAGTACAACAGATCTTCAGCACAGTCAGGTTTTTCCAAAGGCATACTGGAAGCTCAAAGTGGTGTCATTTGTATTTTTTCACTCTGCTCTTGTTAAATAGTATTTTTTCTTCCTACAGCTTTAAGCAAGGCCAGTATTATGTATTTGGAAATCTCCCATGAAGTTAGCATAGTTTAGCAGAAGAAGCAGATTCTTTCCGTTTGTATCAATTTTAAACCCTTATTTTCCCAGCCTACGCATTGCCTCTGAAACTATCACTAACCACTAACAAAAAAAATTGTTAAGCTTAAAAAGCACCGTGCTAAATGTTATTTCTCTGGAGAACAGCGCTCAACTTTTCCTGCCATGGAAACAAATAGCTTAGTGATCATCTCCTACTCAAATGTGGCAGCTACAACATTTAATCCCAAATCTTCTCATGTGCAGAACAAATCACTTTAGACGATTAATAAATATTTCGTGACACACCGAATTTGACACACGCACACACTCTCTTTCTCTCTCTCTCTCTCTCTCTCTCTCTCTCTCAAGGTTCACAATGTGGATAATAAGAACTTCCTTCTTTGGGCGTAGTACATCAATAGATTACTTTGAAAATTTAATTTGCTAAAGAGGTAAGAAATTGCTGTTTGCTTAAAACTTTAAAAATGTGCGTTAGGCAAACTGAAACAAGCTGTGCTCCTGATTACTGATGTGGGTCTTTTAAGCATATTGTAGGGTTGTTGGGGTTTTTTTCTGATGTAAGGTAAACATTTACATCTACATGCAGAACCCATCTTTTAAATAATAAAACAAGACACGAAGCCAAGCCTACTTTTGGGTACGCTGTTCACTGTCTGCACATACTCAGAACTCCTGCTTGGTCTGAACTGCTCTCATCTGGTACATAGGGAGACATCGCCGTTCCAGATGGTGCTGTGGTTTTCAGCTGATTGCTCTCTCTTGTGTTAATAAGCACAAAACTCATTCTGCCTAATGATGGAACCCCATAAAGTGAACATCTGGGGAAGCATGAGGTGTCTTGTTAACGGTCTTGCTAGCTCCACATGTAAGAGTTCAATGAATCCTTGATGGTGTGACAGCTGCTCTGAAAGCAGAATTAATTAGCAGGCTCTGCTTCTAAAGCACTGTTGCTCTGAGGTGCTGTCATTATACAAAGGAGTCTTGACCTGTCTCCATAACTCTTGCTCTCAATGGGAAACAGCTATCTCTCGCACAAAGTGAGCCTACAGACAGGGCCAGCCCCTTTTTTTGGCTCCCTGGTCCTCTGTGCGGAAATTTTTTCAAAAGCCAGGCTATCGTTTGACCATTATTAAAGATAATGACTTGAAATGTTTGAAAGCCCCCTCAAAAACCTTCCGGTAAACACTGTGTTCCCCTCTTCTGTGTTAAGCAGTGTTGCCCCTAGAACAATATTCCACTTGTCTCTTCATCTTTAGGGCAAGACTCATGCAAAAATCAAGACGAGGGTTTGCAGTAGTTCTGATGGAGGCTTGGGAGGAAACATTTTGGCAGAAAACTGCCAAATAGCTCAAGTGCCTCTAGGGTGGAGGGGGCCAACCTTGTCAGGGACGTGCCACAAGTTAGCCCCAGCTCCCCGCTGAGTCCCACTCCAATCCCTTTCCGCTGCCTCCTCTGCTGTTCTGCTTTTTGCTTCCACCCCTTTGCTCCCTGCTGGATCTGCTGCTCTGTTTTCTGCTTCCTGCCCTTAATCTGAGGCAAGATGGAGCATAACATGTAACCTCCAAGCAAGTTTCATGTGTCAAATAGAGCGATATTTGGCTCACTCTTCAATGCGTTTAAGTTTCCAACAAATAGGAAGCATGTGAGTGTGTCTGGGGAGATTTTGATGCATATATCTAATACAGCATGTACTAGAAACTTGTAACTAAATAGGATTTAAGTTTATGGAAGCGCGTGCATCTTTCCCTCAATTTCCTAAGAATCAGGAAATTGTGCCTAGTATTTCCACATATTTTAGGGAAGACCGCTTACCTATTTATATGGTTATCTTATCATAGTATCAGCCTTCTACAATTATCATTGGCTTTTAGACTTCCAGCACAAGTAAGGCATAGATATGCTATTCCCATTTCTCAGATTGGGAATTTAGTCGTCCAAAATGAGGTGCAAGGTCCAGCATTCAACTAGCATAGACTGATGTTCCTTTTGAGGACTATGAAGCTAGTCCAATTTAAAACAGCTCAAGATCAGATCAGGCTCATGTACTCTAGTGAAACTTGATGGGCCATGACATTTATTATTTTTTTCTTTGTCAAAAAACACTGAAGTAGTATATTTCCAAAATACTAAGCAACTAGAAATCCAGTTGAAGTTAATGAAAGCTGCAGGTGCCCAGCACCTTTGAAAGTTAGGTCTTCAATGCACAGCTCTTTCTTATCAGAAGCTTACCACAAGAATGGATTAACAAAATGACAATTTATCTGCCTGTCTGATGAATGCTTTCTCTTGCTGCAAGATGGTTTCTTCGGGAATCTGAAATGCCCCTGTCAATTGAAACTACATATATTTCTCTTTCTCTCCTTTTTCCCCGTTGCTGCACCAAAGCGCTCATTGGATGTGCATTTAAACCAACATGACCCTCAGGGGGCCACAAGCAAATGCTTCTCATTTCTTCATTTCATTTCAAAGTGTTTGGATTAAATAAAATTGCATCAAATGGGTTTGATGGGTTAGAAATACCTAATTCTGTATTTTCTGCATGTGCTTTTGTTTAACCCCTTGTTCAGCTTTAACTCTTACTGTATTGAAAAGCTTCTAGAACCAGGCTTTAGTGCAGAACAAATTCTTCTGTTCCTCCTCCCTACATGTATTTTATATATTCGATGTAAGGAGATGGAGGAGATTAAGAACGAAGAGAAACACTGTACTGGAAAATCCCTGTGGTATGCTGCAAGATGTATGTGGCAGGTTGAATCTTGGGTCACCATCTTGTATGAGCCAACACAACTGGTCTGGAAAATTAGTGCAACTCCAACTTTCATAAGTCTGCACAGTGCTTTGTCAAAGCTTTTGTTCCACTGAAACAGGTGTATACAGCCACTGAAATCAAAGCATTTAAGAACATCTTTCAATGTAGTCGTGGGATCAGGATGATTTGCTGAATTGGTACTCATATCAACGGTTGAACGATGCTTAGATGATATCTTTTTCAAATTGTTAACCTTTGCTTCTGGACACCTTAGATATTTTGTCTGAATTTTATTTTTATTTTCCTACTGCAGCACAAATTTTCACTGACCAGAAAGAAGTCTACTTGCTACGGTTTCACCGGAAAATAAAAGGATTCGAAGTACTTGGTTGTTCGAAAATTATATCTGGGTGCAGATTCCTCTGGTTGCTCTTGCGACCGTTGTGTGAAAAATCGTGACAGCTTCTGCAAAATGTGTTTGGTTTTCTTTCTCTTTTGAAAAATGAAAAATCCTGAAATTCAAAATTTCAGGGATCAAATGAATTGTAGACCCAGCCTTTAAGGTACAGTAAAGCAAGCCGCTTTTACCCGGCCCTTCATGCACTTTCAAGACCTCAGCCCACATTTGGCAAGCAGTGTGATGTCAAAGCCAAATTCTAAGCTAATTTTCATCAGTATTTCTCTGGTTAATGTAGACCGTAATACCCAGGGATAACTGATTAGCAGGAATAACTGTTTCCATTCTAGCGCCATCTCGTATATGGACGAGTTGTATAGCACCTTGGAATATATCTACTGCCCCTATATTAATCAACTAGAAAAAATCAGTGAAGCATCTAGAAGTAACTTATATCCACTGACCATACAAGTGAGACAAGAATGAACCAACTCAAATATACAAGTCAGAAGAAAGATTAAAGAATGAGTATTATTTTGGTAACTAGAATGGATTTATCTAATTGCCTTTATCTTTACCGGCCGGTTTTTGCAAGGGATTGGTCCAAATTCATCGTGGTCTTGAAGCTCTTGAGGCACTATCCAGGAATGATGTCTGACCCCAAAAGGGGCCAAAGGAACCCAATTAGATGCTCAATCAGTGGGGAGAATGAGGTATCTCTGAAAGGAGACCCATCAAAGCCTGCCCGCTAAGCCATTTTGACTTAGGTGAAACGTAGGTGATGCTTTGCCTTGTTCTTGGATTGTAGTAGAGCTTACGTGGGAGCTGGGTGCCTGGCTGCTTAGACCAAAGTGCTTCCGTGCAATGCATGTCTGCAAACTTAGTTCAGGCATCTAGGAAATTTTCAGGACCGAAAGGTTGGCATTGATGCTTAATGAGTTTTCTTTCTGCCTGCTGGAACAAGGTTTTTCTAAACTTTTTTTTTTTGGACTTTGGGAGAATTTAAGCACCTGAGTCCCACTGTAGGTGCCTTGCTGGGTTTTTCCCATGCCTGCGTTTAAGAATGTGAGTAATCACACTGAAGAGTGTAGGAGTACCTGTGCTTAAAGCCAAAAATGTACACAAGTACCATGGTGATTCAGGCCTTGTTACTGGGTTTGCATTTTCTGAGGGTTATACAAAATATAGACAATAACATTCAAATAGCACTGCCATTAAAATAGCACTGGCAGAGCACGATTTGCTCTGAAGTCAGTTATAAAGCATTCTCTCTTCCTCAGCCAGTTAACAAGTAGGTTTTCCAAAGCTCAGAAGAACAGTTATTGTCATAAGCGTGTTGTTACTGGCAAATTCTGATTTACTGGTGAGGACTTGGTTCTTACACGTTGCCTTGACGAGCGTTATAAAAATACCTGTAAAGAGACAGAGCAGATGAGCAATTTTTATTCCGACTGAACTGTTCTGTTATTGCAGGGATTTTTCTCCTCTAGGGTCCAATCTTGCTCCCATTGAAGCCAATGTGAGAAACTTCAATTGATGTCAGTGGTGGTAGGAGGCTCTGAAATGATAGCAAATCTTTAAATGTGCTGAATACCTAAAACTCCACAGATGACCACCACACTCAGGTTTTGTATACCAATTTTGGCCCTTTAAGTTTATAACTGGTATAGGTAACGGGTTACGTATACCAGTTTTGGCCATTTATGTTTATAACTCGTGTAAGTAATTGGTTACTTATACCAGTTTGGACCCTTTATGTTTATAACTGGTATAAGTAACAAATCATCTTTTTGCCATACATTTCAGTTTCTAGTCTATGTGCTCCTCTCCACTCTTTTCTCCCAAGCCTTTCTAATATATTCTTGGGGGGGGGGGGAGCTGTTTTAAGTTATGTGAGCATGTGGAAAACCATCCAGGATTTGCTGGAGTGTTTGTTTCTAAAGTGCGGATGTAAACTTAGCAGCTTGAACCCTTTCTGCATTTGGTTTTTAGTATCTTGTTGTGTCAATTGGAATTGATAAAAATAAAACCTTTTTTTAAAAGGTTCCCCCTTTTTTTTTTATACCTGGGGCAACTGTTAAGCTAAGCCAAGGGCAAAATGACTGAGTTACAAGCAGGATACAGCCAACATGCGAGAGTGTCATCCAAGTAATACTTCCAGCTCGCACAGTTCATGACCTACCAAAAGCTAACAAAGATAATGCCGGGATTTTTTCCAGCCCTAAAATTTCCAGGAGGGATTCTTGTTTCTGCTTGGCTATTTGTCGGCATACCTTGAAGTTCATCTTGGTCCCTCACATGTTGCAAAACAAATTGCCATCATAAGCTGTATACCAGACAGACACGTGTGGCTTGAGCTAAGTCATTAAAGCTGTGCTAACCTAGTTCTCTTTACTGTCACAGTCACTTTCGTCTCATCATGCAAACGGAGACAGTATTTTCAAATTCTCCCGACACCTATGTCCAGGCTTCTCTTTTGTGTGAGGTATTTTGTCTTGTACAGCATTGAAAGGAGAAGGATTTTTCTTCTTCTTAATGAAACAGTTTATCAAGACTGAGTGAAATTCTGTTTCCTTCAACTTCTCTAGAGGTAACAGCAAGGATAATGGTCCTAATAATGGCACGACCGAGCTGTACAAACTGATCAAAATCTCTCCCTGTGATTTAATTGCCAACAGAGACGTGAACTCTGTACATTGCATGGGAGAAAGCCAATAGGCTTAGCTTAAGCAAATAGATTAGTGAATCGAGCCATTTGATATTAAGAAGTTTGTCTTTATTTTTTAAATATGCTTTCAGTTGACTAAGTGGCTTTATACAGCATGGAGATTAGATGATATGATCATAGTGCATTCTGCAAATTAATTCCCTGAAACATGGACAGAGTTTAGCATGGTTACCATATTAATTAATAATCTGGTTGCAGTTCTTGATGAAGTAAAAAGAACACTACCATGTTATGTTAATTGAAGGGAAAGTACCAAAACTTTTTACGGTCTGCTGCAAGGCGAGCACTACAAATATAATCTATTGCAGGAGCAGGGTTGCAAGGCTTTAAACCTGATCCAAAGTTCACCGAAATCATTGGGCATCTTTCTGTTGCCTTTGGGATTTTGACCAGATCTTTTTTTATACCTTTTTATATTTCAGGAGCATGGCCACCCTTCACTAGTAGAGTTGTTTCCTTCATTTTATATTGGATGTTCATTCCTGAGATGTAGTGTACTCAAAGGCCAAGGATCAAGAGAAAATTCCTTAGGAGCAGAGAGAGGTAGAGACCATCAAAATTAAATTTAAAAAAAAAAATTCAGAGAATAGTGCATCTTAGTAGATTCGTCAAAGTGGCGTCACAAATGACATGGCCTCCAGAAGGACAGCAGGCATACCAGTCTGCATTTTCCTTTATTTTAGAGGTGTCCAAGACCGCAGTTTAAAGTTGTTCATTTATCTCTTCCAAGTGCATTTCCCAGGAACTTCCTGGAAGGCCAGCTACCTCTTGGCAGTTCTTCTATAAGCCAGAGTGAGAATAATTATGTGATTCCAGGTTGCCTGAAACATCAGTTTAATTTAAAAAGGCACCACTGACTTCAGCAGGAACAGGAAGATCTTTGAACTAAACTCCAGCAAGATTTCTCCCTACTTGCTTCTAACAGCAGATAAAAGGAAATGACCTGTACCCCGGGGAGAGATCTGCTAGTTAATCTTTTGGGATGGCCCCAGTATCATGACGCCCTAGCACAAGACATTCAAAAAGCAACAGCCATAATAAAGATGATCCAGCACTGATAGTTGCCACGGGGGGGTCTGATAGGATTATGTGCAGGGATCTGTTCCAAAATGCAATCCAAGTTCACTCACGTGTGCTTCCCCTTGGGTGCATGCTGTAGGAACGTGGCCATCCTTTACTGTTGGGTATTCATCAGCCTGCCTCTTGATGCTTTGTGTGCGCCCAGGACAGCTGCTCAAGACACATTTCTTGCAGCACTGTTACACCACAAGTTGCCCTTTGCTTCTCCCTTTAAAAGGCAGCGGTGGAGCTCACCCCATGGCTGGCACTGCTAAGGGTGTATAAAAGATTCGCTCTTCCCAGTGAGCCATATTTCTTTTGCCTCCCTTGTTTGCTTTTCATTTATAATGGGTTTAGTGTTCTCCTCGCTTCCATTTTCACTTCTTTACCCAAGCTGTACAATCAGTTCTTGTCATTTAATGTGTATTGCTTGAGAGCAGGTCAAAAATATATCCAGTCCTACATTTATTGCTTACTGCAAGATGCTTTGTAGAGATGCTGGAAATCTGAGATGTTTTCTTTCTCTGTGTTTGGTTTCTAACATCCCCTAAATATGGGGTTTTGGTCTCAATTTCCTGCTTGCTTTTCTGAGAGTTTGCAGCGATTACGTAACCTCTGCTTACACTCTGCAGAGCTTTCTGTATGGAAAAACTTCTAACAATAAAGTTCATTCAGGGCCATAACAAATAGCAAGAAACTATCCTCATTTGGAAGACAGGAACAATATTGTATCAGACAAATAGCCATAAAAATGAAGGCAGCTTCCACTATGTTGTAAATTATAGGGGGAAAAAAATGCCACAACTGGGGATTATACTTTACATTTTTCCTGTAGCTGGCACCAGAATTTGGAGGTGTCTGTTATTCGGCTGAGAGATTACAATTCTGTGACAGTTTTCTCTTTCCACCTATGAAGATGAAAGGAATGCTTTTTAATTCAAAAAAAAAAAAAAAAAAAATCAGAACACATGCTTCATATCATCATTCAGTCTGACCTAAGGTGCCTCCAAGTTAGTACATTTTAGTGAAAACTCTGATTTTAATAACCTCAAAACTATTTGCAAAAATCAGGTCAAATTTCAGAATAGTGTTGGTTAGAAAACTACTATGCGGAGGGGAGCTCGATTTTATAAAAACTGCAAATTTGAGATCTAAAACCAAACATCACCAAAGATGGCGGGATGTTGAGAATTGAAATTTTTGTTCAGACTTCATTAGGGAAGACTATCATTAAGTTTCGATCCAGATAAGGATGCAAAGGTTGAGAATATTTTTTTTGTTCTGTTTTTCTCTTTGAATCCCCTGGGACCCATTCTTTCCTTACCCTAGTTTTACTGGATATATGAATAGCCAGTGTATTACCTTAGTGAAACCACCTGCATAATAAATGAACTTCATCCAGCAATTCCTGCATCAGGAACAATATAGCATGACTAAATAAGAGTTTATCTTTTAGAGAAAAAAAAAGTCTTGGTCTTGATTGAAATTGTCCAAGGTAAGTAGGATCCACTCCATTCTTTGCTCAGTTTTTCCAGGGGTCTATTTCCATCAGTGTGAAAATTAGTACTTTATTTTTAGTTTTAGATTGGTCAGACTGCACCTTCCAGACATCAAATCGTACATGCCTTTTTTCCTAGGTAGAAGAGTCCTCTACTATTTTATTGTGTGCACGAAACGTGTTCACTTTGTTGGTGTTCGTGCCAATATTAGTACACCAGTGAGAGAGAGAGGAGAATTGGCCTGCTTTGTTAGAATTACCTTTGTAGTCGGATTATCAGGATGTAAATTAATCAAAAAGAGATTATATTATTCACCATCTTGGAAAGTGCATCTACTTCCTACTAGACATTGGAAGCAAATGCAAAAATCTTGCACTCATACTTACTTTATTCAAGTGTAGTTTAAAGCTAGCTCTTGAGTATAATGGGTTGTTACAGCCAATATTTATTTTTCTTTCATTAGATAAATAGTATTAAATTGCAATCCTTGAGATAATTGTATAGACTGTATCACATCTTGAATATGTTTCAGCTTGAGACTTGCTCAGGCAAACGCTCATCATATTCAAATAACCATCATTATGCAAATAAGAACGTCTTCATTGCCGAGAAAGTTTAAAATGAATGTTTGTTTTTATCATGATGAATTATCTTCCCCCCCGGTAGCAGACGGGTATGTGCGGTTCAGATGAGTGCCACAGGTCCTGCATTTGCTATTCAGACGTTTTTTCTTGGTTACAAACTAAGCTTGTTACTAGCTAGCATAGGTTGCCCTCCCTTCCCCCTATATAATCTGGTCTTGCCGGTTGAAGCAGCCCTCTCTTCTCTTATCACTGCTGCCTTTTGCTCATTAGTGTTGCTGTGTTTGTTCTGAACACATTTTTATTGGGTGCCAGAAAGTGACAACTCCCGTTCAACATTTTTAAGCCAGGCTTCATAAATGCATGTTAATTAACGGGTAGGTCCTAGTCCTTGTGTCTGGCCTAGGTAGCTTGGATGGTCTCTAGACTAGGGGAAGGATTGTGTTTGCAACAGGCTGCAGACTAGCTGCCTGGCTGCACTGCAGTCAGCATTACAACCTGGATTAGCATTTGCATCTTATATCCCAATTGCTTCCTAACAGCAATAGAAAGAAAGATGTGCAGGCATTTCTAAGCTACCTGTCAACACTGGTATCCAAATGATGAGGCATCCATCTGATGGGGAAATCCATTAAGCCTAGTTGAATAGTAACACATGGACTCATGAATGCTACCCCAGCCACTCCCTTTCCAAAGTGCGGCTTTGCCTGCCTTGCAGAGTTGGGCACTGCCATTTGCAGGAGACCCTCTCTGCTTTGTGCAGCTCAGCCTCAGTCATTTCAACACAAGCAAGTTTAGAAATGGAGAGGATCAAGGGCAAAGATTATATCCCAGCTGGCCTATAAGTAGGTGCTGCTCATCCTATTCTTAATGAGCTATGCACAGAACAAACTTTTAATTCCCTTTTCTGAGGCTTTCTTGAGTTTTCTCTTGGCTAATAATAAAATAGAAACCTGCCAGAATGCATTCTGCAAGGACTTTTTGATCTTCAGTTTGCTCGTGAGCAATTCATTGCAAGTGCTGACCACACAGAGTGCCTTTAAGTAGTTGTGATTTGATAGCTGGGTAACATGGTGGTGTATTTGTGCTGTGGCTGGGTAGGACTTTGTCTGGCTTTGGGTGAAAGCCTGAGCTTAAGAAACCTTTCTGTGTAATGACTTTACTTAAAATTCATAGCTGTTTGCTATTATTCTCACTGTAAACACAAAGGTGGCAAATGGTTAGGACGTTAGTGTGCTGAGACTTTTGCCTGCCATGCTGCTTGGTATTGTCTCACATTGCGTGCAATGCATCCCCCCTGTTGCCGCTTGTAAGTGGGTTCTCTTAGGCTGTGTCCCTCCCTTCCCAGGTCCTTGGGGAAGGGACCACGGCCACCCCCCCACTCACAGTGAAGGCTCACCCCACCCAGACGGGCGTACGCGCCTGCCTCGCCTGCCATGACTTGACGTTATCTGATATGCTGTTCAGTTGGTATAGCGCGTACCGTCCGGTGATGAGACCTTCGTCGCTGTCCGGCTTGGCCCCGGATGCTGGTGTCCAGAGGGCTCCTCCACCCCTACACCCTCGCCCTGGCCTCCGGTCTGGTGTGCGGACCTCTGCCCCGGGGTCCCGCTTACCCCAAAAATGTCCAACCGCTCCGTCTGCGGGCCCTGGTCTGCTGGGGCGCTGCGGTTTCTGTAGCTCTCCTTGCCTCAGCAGTGTCTGCCGTCGCAGGCTCCACTGCTCCCAGTCGCCCTGCCTTGGGCCTGGTTCTGGCAGCTCCACTGCCTCCGGGCCTGGCTTGCTCGCCTCCTATGTCTCCGGACCCATCTACCTGGCTGCCGCTGTCGGGCTCGGCTCTCCCGGCCCTGTCTCCGCTGCCGCTGCCGCCGTCGGACCCGGCTCTCCCGGATCCAGCTACCCTGCTGCTGTCGGACCCGTCTACCTGGCCGCTGCTGTTGGACCCAACTCGCTCGGCTCCGCCGCCGTCGGACCCGTCTACCTGGCCGCCACCGCCGCCGTCGGACCCGGCTCTGCCGCTGCCACCGCCGCCGTCGGACCCGGCTCTCCCAGCTCTGCCACTGCCGCCGTCGGACCCGGCTCTCCCGGCTCTGTCAACACCGGCCCCTTCTGCCCGTGCCGGTGCTCCTTTTGAATGGGCCTGGGTGGCCCCAGCACCTTCCGCTTCCGGGTTCCTGCAGGGTTCAAGTTCCTGCCACTCGCCACTGACCACCACGTGCCAGTGGCGTCGGCTCGTGCCCAGCTGGGCTCTCTCCCAGCCCGGCCTTGGCTCCGGCTCTCCTCCCTTACATCGCTTATTTTATATCTGGATCATAAACCCACTGAGACAGGCGTTTTCTTTTTATTTGGTTTGTACAGCAGCTTGCGCAAGGGAGTCCCAGGGCAGGACTAGTCCTCCTAGGACCTACCACACTATAATAACACATTACAACTATATAGATTTAATTTATTATAAATTATGTGTTTGTGTTGATATATATTTAATGCATTAATAAAATGTGGTAGATCCTAGGAGCACTAGTTATATGTGGACCGTGAATCCAAAAGGAACAGGATTGGAACTGAAATGAATGATTAATTCAATCTCTGATATTATAGATAGGGATGAAGTTTCTGACAGAATGACAACCCCGGTGTCAAGAGCACTTGAAAATGCAAATGAATTCCTCTGGAATCTCAAACACATTCAAAAGTCACTAAATATTCTTTTAGATTTTCTTTCTGTATTTATTTTCAAGAGTTACTGGAAACGGAGGTTAAATACAATTAACACAATAGCAGATACTTGACAAGCGCCTTGTAAAGTTTGCTATGTGTCGTTTCTTTTATATAGAGTGAAACTCTGCAAGGGGACCCATTTTCTTCCATGAATAGCTGTTCTGCCTCAAGGTAGCTATGGAGTGTAATCCACAGAAGCATAAATAAGATGCGGCAGAAGTCATCTGCATTTTTCCCCTTTGATGTATATGTCGTGGAAAGAGAAGTGAATGATATCTGTCAGAGGAGTTGCAATATTTAACCCAAGCTTTGCTCCAGTGTCCTCACAGTAACTGTGCTTGCTGAATATACTGAAGGACAAATGGTTGTGGTGATTTCCTGGCTCGCTGTGTTAGAATAGTTCAGTATATTTGCACGGTCTCCCTATGCAAGGCAGAATCTAGCTCCATGGTGGTGAGTCAGTAATGTCTTTTTAACAAGTAGATGCTACAACAAAGTTGGACTATCTGGTTTCAGAGAGGTAGTTAAGCATGTTAGTATGAAGCTAGGCAGGTGGCAGGGAAGGGCAGCACCTTAGAGACTAATTAATTCAGAAAGGCATAGGTGACATCTGAAGTTGGCAGACTCTTTAGGCTGGGTCAGAGGCAGACCCGCACACAGTAGTTGGGTGCTCGGATGCAGCCACTGCCGCCACTGCTTTTCCCAGCAGCTGCACGGGGAAAGTGCCCGCTGCTACCGTTTTTTCCCCTCGGTGGCACAGGGAGAGTATCCACAGCCAGCAATGTTCCCCACAGTGGTGGGTGGGCTTCAGCAGCAGTCATTTTTCCCCATTGCCGCCATGCCACTGTAAGGCCCGACCCCTGAAGCAGGCTGTCACCTACAAAACCCTTTTAAATGACTTTGTCTCGATGCCACCATGCCCTGCCTTCTGTTTGGTTTTAGGCATCCTTACATACCTATTGGGACTAGAGACGCAGGGCAAAACATGGCAGCATAATCAAAACTCCAAAGTAGGATGCATTTATTTGCTAAGGGCATCATTACAACAAGAGACAAGGACTGAGTCCTATCAAAACTGCTAGTCCATCTTCCTCCAGCTCTGAATTCACCAACACACACGCACACAGCAGCATTTAAATCAGTGGCTGCTCAAGTCCTGCAGGTCAAAGATCCTTCAGTCATTTGAGAGCAGATTGAAGGTTGTTGTTAACCCTGGTTCAAGCTCTTTCCCCTAGTAACACTTAAGAGCAAAAGTTATTCTGCAGGTGTCATTTCCAGCGGTGCAGACCTGACTTGGTACTGAGAAGTCACTAAAAAAGAAAAAAAGAAAAAGAACCTAAAAAACTTATTATATGCGACTGAAACGCAACTTCTCTGACTCTTCCCCTCTTCTCAGTTTCAAGGGTGAGGAATTATAAATGAGTGAAGAAGGAACATATCTTTTTTCTTTTTAGCTGAGACCTAAGGGAGTGTGTAAACGGGAGCTGACCAAGACTTTTTGTATGCACAGTAGTCCCGTCACTGTAATTATTTTTAATTATTGTTAATCCTATCACTTTTGTAAACTAAAAACAGCACCAATCTACTTGAAAAGAAAACTCAATTTGATTTACAAGTAGCTGTTTTATACAGGTCATTCTTTCCAGCAGTGTTAGGCTATAAGATTTTGCACCCTGTACTCGAATGTCTAAAATATTTCACAAGGTCCATGCAAAGATGTGCTATATGCCAAATTCACCTATCCAATATTACTAACTTTAAACAGACAGGAGCAGGATGTGGTTTTTCTCAGAGCAGATTCTGGCCCTATGTGTGAGAGAGACCTGGAAAGAAATGCCAAAGGACTCCAGCAAGTCTGCCTAACTAAATGTAATCAGTTGGTGGCAGGTTTCTTTTTTTAATAAATAAAATACAGGGTCTTCATAAGTCCTTGTGCACTTTTAAACTTTAATAATTTAGGTCGTAGGTATGATAGAAGCAATCTGTAAAGGGCATTGAAAAGCAAATTTCCTAACATTTTAGGACAACCTGAGTACACAATGCATATCTTATTTAAGAATAATGAATTTATTCTTAAATAAGATAGAGCTCCACGCCACTACGCTCTGAATGTATGACAGTTCCCAAATGGCGTTTTCCCACAGAAGTGGATAGGCAGAGGTGGACCAATTGCTTGGCCACCTCATTCACCTGACCTGTCGCCGTTGGACTTCTTTTTATGGGGACAGGTTAAAAGTGTAGTTTACTTGTCAAAACCACGTTCTTTGGTGGAACTTAGGGCTAGGATCACCAGTGCAATTAGTGCAGTAACAAAGAGCAACTGGGAAACGTTTTCAAGGAGTTGGAAGATTGGATTGAGCACTGTATCATGATGGATGGTGGTTATGTTGAAGTCTAGCATTGTGTACCATAGTTGTCCTAAAACTTTAATAAATTTGCTTCTAAATGCCATTTACAGATTGTTTCTATCATACCTACAACCTAGTAAAAGTGCACAAGGACTTTATGAAGACCCTATATAACTGTGCAGAGCAATACAAGGTACCATTATAATAATAGTTTGTTTTCTGCTTCAGCACATAGCTCCGTAGGATAATCTAGAGAGATGGTCATTTGAAAGTGGAATATTGAGGACAAGGGGTCTGTTTAAGTATGGGTCTGCAGCAGAAATGAAGGGAATTAGATACCCAGTACTTGTGGTGGGAAGGGGTATCTTGTTAAGCTCCTGTTGATTTCTGTTAAAGCAACTCTGGGGAAGAACATATGGGGATTCCCATGGGTGTTGAGTGCAGTAGGCGAAGGGCCCTTGGAAGAATATTTATTTTCATCACGTTTGCCTTTCCCTATAATGTTAATTGGAGTCACTCTATCCCATTTGCCTAAATCACTAACCATTGAACTGATAACCAAATCTAAATTCTAAGTCCTCACACGCTGCTAAGCCCACGAGTGCTCTAATTTGCTATGGCTGTAGCAAGGACCTCTCTGAATTTCTGTATGCAGCATGCAGTCTGGTTTTACTTTGTTTCAATTAGTGAATAGATGATAAGCTTTAGTTTTACAACACTCAGGGGGTCAGCTGAATGGCGCTAATGAAGAAACAGGAGGTGTAATAAGACGGGACTCTTATCTAAGTAACAAATGTTGAAGGAGTGGTTCCATGAGCAGCATATGAAGAGGAGGAGCAGCATGTATCAAATCAGTCCCGACTGTTTATCGACACGCAGTCATAGCTTACAAGAAAAAAAGAAAGAGCAGCTACATCTGCTCTTTGGATTGAAGAGTCACATTTGAAATTCAGCTGTTTACTCCTGACTTTGAAGAATAACTAATTAAAAGCAAAATGTGTTATACTCTGGAGAATGTGGTGGTTTAATGCTATTTGGACCAGAGAAGTCTAGATGGCGATCCCTCGCCAACCCTCACTCATAATTGAAGACAGTTTAAAATAGGAGACATGGAGCAAACCATCACTTGGGGAGAGGGGAAGCCCATGTTTGAGCTACCATTTTTCTTTAGACGTAAGCAGTAGGGCTGCGGGAAATGGCACTGTTCTGTTTTGACTTCAGTTTTGAGGTTTGCGCGGAACGATGTTTTGTTTCAAATTTCATTTTGAGTTGAAACAGCCTCACTGTTTTGATGCTGTTTCGATGTTTTGCCTCACCATCGGGCTGGGCAAAGAACTCAGCCCTGGTGGGCTGACTTCCTAACCCTAGCCCCACAATTGGGCTGGGGAAATGAGCTCAGCTCACCTGGGCTGACTTCCC
This sequence comes from Gavialis gangeticus, assembly GCF_001723915.1. Taxonomy (NCBI): domain Eukaryota; kingdom Metazoa; phylum Chordata; order Crocodylia; family Gavialidae; genus Gavialis; species Gavialis gangeticus. The sequence goes on from NW_017729001.1 coordinate 24,052,566, forward strand.
ATCCCCAGCCCAATCGCAGCCCTTGGAGGGGAACTGATCCCGGGCTCATTTCCTTTCCCCTGCTCTGTGACTGGCTTCCCATAGCCCTGCAGCAGGAGACAGGGAGAGCCAGGGTTGCGCTCCTGGCTGCTGCTGAGAGCACAACCCTTGTTCTCCCCTGTCTCCCACCACCTCGCTGCTGGCTGCTTCAAAACTCGAAACATTTCAAAACGTTTCGACTAGCCTCATTTTGTTTCAAGGCTGTTTCAAAGCCCTTTGTTTGTATTCGATTTTGCTGTTTCGAGCTCAAAATAAGTCGAAACAGTGTCAAATAGAAACAGCCGGCGAAATTTCACACAGCCCTAGTAAGCAGCATACTGCCACATTGTGGGGAGATGGGAGTTAGTCTTTTTTTCTAAAGGGATTTTTTTTCCCCTTTCTGAATGGGAAGAATAGATCAATCTGTGGCATTTATGTATGGAGCTCAGGCATGACAAAAAAACAAACAAACCTGCAATAAGAAAGCATGAGCTGCTAATGTGAGCATACGTCCATATTTATAGATGTTAGGGTTGGAAGGGACCTCAATAGATTATCGAATCTGACCCCCTGCAAAGACAGGGAGAGAGTAAATTTAATCTACCTGGGGGATTAAGCATTTGTGTGTATAATTAAGGTTGAATTATTAACCTAAAATGATCATACAAATTGAGGATGGTTGGCTTGGATGGAGGAGGAGAGCTAGAGATCCTGTCAAAAATCCCTTCCTTGTCAACAGAGAATTGGGCAGAAAATCCCAAAATTTTT
>NW_017729001.1:24058759-24069865 GCF_001723915.1 Gavialis gangeticus
GACATAAATGCATCCAGTCCTTCCAAGTGACTCTGCACCATCTCAGGGGCAACGCTTGGTAGTTTCGCGCCCTGCTGTTGCCTGTCTAGGATCCCATTGTGAGACTTGTCTTGCCCCTCGTTTAAGAACACTGAGACAAAGACCTCATTGAGGAGTTCAGCCTTGTCCTCCCTGTCTGTCACCAATTGCTTTTGCCCATTCAGTAGTGGTCCTAACCGCCCTGGGCCTTCCTTTTACTCCCTATATATCTGAAAAACAATTTTTTGTTATCCTTAACTTGGGATGCCATCCTCAGCTCCATGGTAGCTTTGGCCTTTCTAACTGTCTCCCTACAACTGCGAGCTGAGGAAGTATACTCCTCCTTAGCAATTTCTCCCTGTTTCCACTGCTTATATGCCCACCTTTTTGCCCTTAAGCTGCTCTGGATTTCTCTGGTCAGCCAGGGAAGCCTCTCAGCCCCTTTCCTCTTGCATCGGGATCATCTCCCTCGGTGCCTGAAGGATCGCTTCCTTAAGGCACAGCCACCCTTCCTGGGCTCCCATCTCGCCACATCTCTCTGCAGTGCGTCATTGACTAAATGCCTGAGCTCGCTGAAGTCTAGCACTTCCACCCTTCCATTCAATCAAGGATATAACTAATTAATGGCACCAAAGGTACAAAATGGTAGCCTAACCCTTCAGTTCTTATTTAGGGGAACCTTCCTCAGTAGTCAAAGGGATGTTTGCCTATGTAAGGACTACAATGTAGGACCCACAGTATTTTTTTTTAATCATGCTTGACTATCAGCAAAATGAAAGTTTAAACCACTCCATAAGGACAAACGACAAACTGAATTGAAAGCTGTAGTCCAATTCTTTCTTTGAGAATGGCGTTCTTTTCTACAGGAATCTTTCTACTGTGAAGAGTGGAAAATAGCTATTTGGCACACCTAGCTGCAGCATAAAAAGTGAAGTAAATAAGTTCAAGTGCCATATGTCAGAATATTATATTAAAAAACATTTAGCTATCTAGCTACCTACCTAACATTCAAGCTCTCTGTGCTTTTCACCTCCTAGCTGCCTATACTGTAACCTAGGAAATTGTATAATGAAGTGTAGACTAACAAAACAAAAAGATCTTCAGAGGAAATTGTTTTATTCCGTAGAATTGTTTCTAGGTACTTATACGGCCAACATAGTACTAGAGCGCCTTGCAAACATTCATGAATTTATCCTTGTAGACCCCTAGGAAAGACGCAGTTAAAGTTTGAGAACAGAGGAGCTTGCCTGTTAGCATCCCTGGAGTCTGCAGCAGATCCACGAACCCACCCCAGATCTCCAGAAACCCACTTCCAGCGCCTTTCCAGAGAAGTATTCCTTCCCCGCTTCCTTCAGTCTGCAATCTAAATACATTTTCCTCTCGCTATTATGAAGGTTCTTAAATTTTTACCATGACAGTCTTGTTTATCTAAAACATTATTAGCATTATTTAACAACAGCATTTATTTAATTGGATAGCTTAGCTGCTTAAAGTGCATGTCGTGTCATTTGTGTCCTTCTTAAATGACAAACACTTCCTTTTATTTTTATCCCTGCAACTAGATGGAACAGATTCGTATGTTAATTATTTATAGTATCTTTATTATATTTAATTTCACTGCGGGGGGGGGGCGGCATATCAACCCACTGTGCTGAAGGCTGCAACAACTTTCATTCCCATCATTAACTGAAGTGACTTTAAGGGGAAAAATATATATATAAATGTGACATTAAACATTGTTTAAGTGACACGATTCATGCACACTCTTGATCAGACTATTTACAAGATTTATCATAACAGAAACCTAGCATACGCTGGTTTAATATTTAATTCACTGATGTCTGGTATAGACTCCCACTTCATAACAGGCACAGTCTTTGCTGCAACAAGTAGTCTTCCTTGGTCTGTGATCTCCCACAGATCATACAATACAGAAAGGAAATGTGTACTGACAGTCAGTGTGGTACATATTATATTTTCATGAGTTAAGCATTTTCCATGGTCAGGCCTAACTGGGGGAAGCCTTATGATTTTACTCTTCTTGGATAATCCACCTGGGTTTTACACAGCTTGTCCCCCGTCACTGCTGTGCTCTAAAAATATCTACTAAGATGCACTGTGCTTTCAAAGAATGCATGATGGGATAGTGCTATAAAGATTTCCAACAGCACTGCATTTTTTATTTTATGCCACCTACCTTTTCTTTCCCCCTTTAATTTTATCTTTACTTCTTCACCTGTCAAGCTTGGTAGTTGCCATTAAAGAGTCAGTTTCTGCTAACAGCCACCATCCAGATAACATATTATCCCCATAATTAGGAGATATCGCTGATTGCCAACTGTTGGCTCTTACTAGCTTCTGCTGGAAGCAAAGCTGTCACTGGTTCTTGGCGTTTAAGTTCCGAAGGAGCCCCTGAGAACATATTCTCCATCCAGCTGTATGCATGGGCCACAGACTTGCTTCCTGAAGTCTGATTAAAGCACATGTTTTTTAAAACAATCTAATTGTGTCTTAGGCACGCTAAACAAAGTAGAGTCCCCCAACTCCTTGGTACGCTGCTCCAAAATTTGATTATCTTCAGTGCTAGAAAACAGTTTTATTTACGCGTTGAATTTATTTAACTTCACCTTTTACCTACTGGATCCTGTTTTGCCTTCATCTCCCAGACTACAAGGCCTCTGCTAGCTGGTATCTCCTTTGCTGCAAGTACCTATACACAGCAATAAGGTCATTTTTCAAGCTGCTTCCTGATGAGCTGAATACTACATTGAGCTCCTTAAGCCTGTATCACAAAACGTTTCCTCCCCCAGGCCATTTTTGTGGTCGTTTTTGACTTCTCCAATATTTCTCTGCTTTCCTCCTAATGTCGGCAGCAGGAAGGGACACGTTGTATTGGTAGGAATTATAACAGTGCTATATACAGAAAGCACTGCTCTGTTTCACCTAATATCTGCTTTTTATGCATCTAAGGATCACTTCAGCCCTTTTGCCCTTGTGTTGAGGCAGTTGTTTATAATGACTCCCAAGTCCTTTTTTGAGTCACTGCTTTCCCATCCTATAGGAATAATCTGTATTTTTTTGTTCCCAGATGTATTACTTTGCAGTCAGCTGTGTTAAAGCACATTTTATTGGCCTGTGACCAGTTAAACAGACCATTCAGATCACCTTGTAGGAGCAGTCTTTTTTTTTTCCTGTTGTTTGCCAATCCAAAAGATTTTCGGTCATCTAGACCACTGATAAAAAAAAAAAAAATATTGAGTCATTAGGCTACCACCCTACTAACATCCCCACTCACTGATGGCTCAGAGCTCTCGGCTACATTTTGAGATCTGTCAGTTTTTAATCCATTTAATGTATGCCTTGGTTATTCTCTGTCAGCTGAGATGATGCATGGTACTCATTGCTGGGGAGGGGAGTGTTAATGGGGTAGACAAGTATCCCATAAAGTGTATATGCAATGGTTTGAAATTTATGCTGCAGTATGTCAAATGTAGAATTTTACCAAGTGATTATCATGGCATTACACACACCCCTATTGCACAGTCCATCCACCAACACAATTAGAAGGGAAAGCTGCCTCACTTTACTCCACTTTTTTGCAGTGGAATTATTCTGGTGTTGTGGAAACTAGAGGTGCTCGATACATCGGTCCCATATTGGATTGGCACCGATACAAGGAAAATTGACAGTATTGGCACTTGGCTTTGTTTGTCTGATGCGGCCGATAATGTTGCTGATAAATGCCCTGTGAGTGCATGCAGCTGCAGCAACATGCAGACAGCAAGGAGCACAGCCCGGCAGCATGGAGAGCAGCTGGGTCTGACTGTTAAGTCTGTTGTGAGGGAAGGGGCACGGGGTGTGTGTGTATGGTGGGGGCAGATCGAGGCCCCAGTGGTGATGGAGGGAGTGGGTCTGGGGCAGGAACAGACACTGCACAGCTGGGGCAGGGTGCGGGAAGGAGCTCCAAGCAGCTCATCCAGAGGATGTGGGGGGGGGTGTGGCTCCCACTGTTGCATGCACCCCAGGAGGTCTTGGGGGACTGTGCCCCAGATCCACCACTGTCAGCTGGGGCCGGGGTGATGCTGGGCTCCTCTTGGTGGGGGGCTGGTCCAGGATGCACTTGAAGAGGCCGGCAGCAGTGCTGGGAGGGGGACTATGGTGAATTTTGGGGTGGCTGCAGCCCCCACTGTAGCCACACTCCCAGCTCTGCTGCAGCCCACCCAGAGTGCAGTGCAGTGCAGCCCAGCCCCCCGCCAGGAAGAAGCCAGAACCACCCTGGCCCCAGCCCAGCCCAGTCCACAGCGGTAGCCCGCCTTTGCCCTGCACACAATCCAGGGGCACACACCACCAGGCCTTCCCAGGGTGCAAATAGTGGCAGGAGCCCCCCTGCCCTGTGCCTGCCCAGATGAGCTGCTTGAGACTCCATTTCATGCCCCACACTGCCCCTGCCCCACTCCCTCCCTCACTGCTAGGGCCTTGACCTGCCCGGCCCCCTTCCTCCCTCCTCACCCTTTCCGGCCCAACAGACTTACCAGCTGGATTCTGCTCTCCACGCTGCCTGGCTGCATATCAGCAATCGGATCGGTATCGGCTGATATGGCTCGTTAAAATGGCCATTGGTATCAGCCCAAAAAATCTCTTTTACTTGTAGTAGAAACAGAAGATTGAATTACTTATCTGGCATTAGCTCTATGGTTCAAAGTGACAGAAGCTGGAAACTATGATTTTGTAAGTCACGGCAGTTGAACTACACAGCTATTGCTAGTAACAGCTTACTTCTGGGGGCTCCTCTGCTACTTTCAATCCCATTTGATTGTCTGAATAGCACCTATACTTGTATCCAGTAGGTAAGAATATGAACAAGATGCCTAACTAACGCACTGTAGTCTAACCAGCCCCAAATGGCTACAAATACTGGTGTGTCTATACAAACCTTTCGAAATCTAGATTTTTCATGCAATCCTACAGGGGCTTTTCTAGGATGTGGATCAGGAAGCCTGGAGCAAACGAACCTTGCATGTAGGAATTAAGGATAAATGTAGCTCTTTAGGCTAAGTGGAAGGACTGGCAGTAGATTAAGAATGAGAGGATGAGTGAAAAGGGGGATAGGTGGGAGAATCTACTATTATTAATTACTTGGACCATCTAACACAGAATTGCCCCAGGATCCGTAAACACAATATTCTTTGCAGTGCTGTGGCTTAAGGATTATAGCAATTGTCCGCCACATTTCTCAAATGAAAATATTACCCAAATCTCATTTAGCAGAGAAAGCAGAATAAATGCATGCAAGTAGAATCAAACTGGTATAATAAATAAAAAAAGAAATTGCAACTGGATGTAGTTTACCCTGTGAGCTCCATTTTATAATAAGAGATATTTTATTACACCATTTACTAACCATGTGTTCAATCAATATAAAACCTTAATAATGTAACAAGATGCCACAATATTTTCTGACAAGCCCTTGTAAATTTTTTTGGATTGCTACTTGTTAAATCAAGATTAAATGTGGCTATTAACATCTTGTAATAATGTTGTAGGAAAAAAGCCTTTATTTCTTTCGCTGTGCATGAAATGGCCAGTTGCAAAGTGCTGGAGAGTGCTCTATTACACCTCGCTGAATCTGTGCACTTAAAAAAAAGAAAAAAAAAAAAAAAAGAAAAAAGCTAGTTGCAGAAAAGTTATTATTGTATATATAGTTCTCTGAACACAATCATAGTTGCCTGTGACTATGTGACTAGGCAATTCCAAAGAGGACTGAAAGCTAAACAAAAAACAGATGCTCCTGCATCGCGTCACTTCAGATCAAATAATCTATGGCATCCTTTTATGTAGTCCAGTTGATATCATGCATTTGATCCAGATGAATACTTAGTGATAAGATTATTGCTTACTGGGTACTAGTGACATTAGTGTGACTAATGTATCTAAACCTGAGAGTAAACTGTCTTGAAATTATGCTGGTTATCACTTAAGCGCTAATGATTTTCTTATATGGCAGATAAAATCAATTAGGGTCAGACTGTGAACACCCTCCCCCTCCCACTGGGACGCAGCTCTTCACACAAGAAGTGCTCCTGAGTTCACTGGAGCTGTCTGTGAGTGCGAATGAACAGAGGAAAGAGTTCACAATCTGGCTCTTAGATGGCAAAAGTTAAAACCCTGGAGTTGTTGTCATTAGGTGACGCACTTGCTACATGAAGGACTGAATAAAGGGTCACAGAGTATCCACACTTTTATCATCTGAGATAGGGGAGAGGAAGAAAACTGGTATTGAAAAGCTACAAAGATCTGGGTTCTGTTCCAATTCAAGTGTCCCTTTTAACTTAGTTTTCCCATCTATAGTGGGAAATAATACGAGGGAATCATCCACCTTTGTAAAGATGAAAAGATCTAAAGATGAAAAATACAGTAGACATAAATAACCTGGATACCGTAGACTTAAATACTATTAAGAGCAACTTGCATATTAGTCCGATGTGCACTGTGTAAATTCTTGCCTTGCACTGAGGAGTTATCTAAAGCCTTCTTGCAGGTGTGCTCATTTGCACCAAAGGAGAGATGGTAAAGGCATTTCCCCCAAAGAATTAAGGCTGGCTGAACTAGCATTAAATAGCGTTAAGCTCCCCTCTTGCCTTCAACAGCGAAAGAAGGAGAAGTGTTGGATGGCAAATAGAGTAACAAAGGCTATCAGAAGAGATGCCTGGAAATTTTTTTGGTTGAAACTGAGGTCAGTTGGAAAATGTCAATGAAACTGCAATGTCACAACAGTGCATTGATTTGTGACCATTTCCCCACAACAGTATTTTAAAGGAAGTATTTTGTGCTTCAAAATGAATGATTTGTTTTGAAATGTTGCATTTGTTTTGTGTTGTTTCATGATTTATTAGCCGTGGCGTCTTCTGACGTGGTGTGCCATGCTACCATTACTGACAGGCAGCGATGGTGATATATAACAAGTGGAATATTTGATCAATTTTATGTTTAAAATTGGGAGTATCTGCTACTTAGTTATGATTGCAACTTATTATTGTCTAGATCAAAGCGTCTCCTGTTTGTGTTGGAGTGAAACAGCTTGGCACACAAAACAAGAGAAGAAGCTCTCCATGAACTTATCAGAGTTCTTCATTATTCCAGAAAAAAAATATCATTTCAAGTTACCACAGGAGAAGATTTTTCTCAGGTTGTTAGAAACTTGCTACTTGTTGCCAGATGTCTAAATCCCTTTTAAATTAAGATTGTTTGCTCCATTGCATAGAGGATAGGTATAAAATTCTGCTTTGGGATGTTTAGTAAGATAAGCCTCACTAGAGAGCAGGGTCTCATAATATTTCAACACCAATCTTTCAAACTTTGAGATCCTGACAATGATCCAACTTCTAGTGCTTCTACCAAATGCACCAATCCTTTTGATGTTCAAAAAGAGATTCAATGGCTTTGATTCCCCTTCTCTCCTAGTGCAAATCAGAGCAAGTCTAATGAAGTCAGTGAGATTTCAGTGGTATGAAACCAATATAAATGAGATCCAAATCAGGTGCAGCCTTTGAGTCTTTGTAGTAAAAGATCTTATTTTCCAAGACAACGAAGGCTAATAATTGCTCAGTAAAACATTTTGCTGTGCGCTAATGGTGTAGTAATTTTGGAAGATAAAACACTTTGGGAAAATATAATCATATACCTTTTCATACTCTGTGAGCTTTATACACAGCCTGCTTGGCAGGAACCGAGTATGTTTAGTTTCAGAAACTGAATCTCCTTTTAAATAATGAAAGCGGGGTTTTAATTCCGATGGTAGATGTGAGTGGTACAAGGATCCTGCTACAAAAGAAAAGATCAAGTTATTTGTGTCACCTTCCCAAAGCAGCGTCTCCCCGTCCCTCCCTCCAGGGTGATGAAGCTGTTTTTAGAAACTGAGGGATTGCATTTTAATGTTCAACCCTTTTGCATTTCGCTCTTGCTTTAATTTCTTCATATGTATTGCTTTCCATGTAGCTTTTGGAGTGTGACTCCTGGCATCTCACCCATGTGGTCTGTAAAATATATGCATATATTCTGGCTTAAAAACGTATATGATTATGCATATATTCTGGCATTGGTTCCCTCAACTTAACTACACACTGCAACAAAGCAGACTGTTTGATGTGGGTGTGGGAGAAGGCACTCCTGTTTTTATTGTGCATCTTTTTTCTCCCATCCCACCTGAGAAGCAGCAGTAATGACTGGCATTATGTCTTCCTTGACCAAAAACAAGCAAATCTGAAGTTGCAGCACTATAACGGGAGGCCCGTCCCTCTCACTTCTTTCACTCAGAATGCAGAAGTCTCTCGACACCTCCTAATCCCAGTCTTTTGAGGATTACTCCATTACAAGCATACATTTAAGAAGCCACCTTCCCCCAGGCCCTATTTTATATCTGGTTTTCATACATCGTAATTTCTCGCCCCGTGATCACTCTCTTAGTTTCCTTAGCTGTGAACTTTCTTACTGAAGCAGTATGAATTGTTATACAAGGGCTTTCCAGGAGGCTTCCCCCTCTGTGCTTCAACTCCAAGTTATTGGGGGGAGCGGTGTTACGGTGCCGATTGTAACTAATTTTTCCCTCCATAGGTTGCCTGGGGATTTATCAGTAAAATTATTCTCCTCTGCCTGCTTGCTTCCAAGTCAGCTCCTGTTCTGCTGTGCTCTAGCTGTGCTTGCTAACCCCAGCACAGCTGGAGAAGAATTCAGGAGTCTTAAGCAGAGAAAATCTTCTTCATGGGGGGATTGGGAAGGAGGGGGAGGATGGCTTTGTTTCTAAGTGTCTTTTTTCTCCTATAGCCAAACAAATAGTAGCATATCGGTCCCCCCTCCAAGGTTAGCTGTGCTAGTCTTGAAGTCCAAAGGAACCTGGGTTCCAAAAACGCAGGTCTCTGCTCTCTATTCATTGCTATCATTCACTCCTGGTACGTTTGGCCCAGCTGTACTTGCTTACTTGAGTGATTAAGCAAGCTTCTTTGCATCTGTAACTAATTAATTACTGACTGGCTGTGCAGATACCCTCAGTCACCCAAGGAAGCCTTTGAAAATGCTAGTTCAGGGTCACTGCAGAGATGTAAGCTTATCTTGCTGGGATCCTTTGACCCTCGCTGACTTCCTGCCCTTGGAGCAGGGGGCTGGACTCAATGATCTCTTGAGGTCCCTTCCAGCCCTAATGTCTATGACCTCTTCTGGAAGGAACAATCATGACAACAGGATTTTTCAAGCCCGTCCTATGTTGTGTAAGGGGGCCTGAAAGAGCTGCGTATCCTGCCACTCGTGAGTGTGCTCACTTGTTTTAAGGTGTTGTATATAAAGACCCCTCTGTGAAGAGAGTTATCTTTCATGTTTCAGAGAGGGTTGTGGCTTGTTCTTTTACTGAAGAAAGCTTAAGATGAGAATGAAAAAATGTAAAATGCTCCTGTCCACCAGCTAAATTGTCAGTGATTTGCAAATGGGTAGTTATGCTAGAACTTGGTATGGTAGCCTTGACTCAGTAAAACATGAGAGAGATGTTGCTATTGCACCAGGCCTCTGGTCCTGTCTGCTTTAACAAACCAACCAACCACATGTCCTAGTCTAGATCCCCATTACCTTTATGTCTGGGAAAGTTAATGGGAGCCTAGCACATGAGATCGCCACACCTGCCATTTGCATGGGTACTGTTAGCATGTGTGCGCACCCTAACTGATGCAGTAGTGTGAGGGTTATATTTTTGGTCAATGGTAAAAGACTATTTAACAAATGAGGCGCATGGGTTTATAGCCCGATCTCCACTGTCCATCCTTTGTCCGTAAGGCAGAGAGCATTCCTTAGGGCCTTCCTGGCAAAGTGCAGGAGGGCTCTTTCCAAGCCTGTCTCCCATGTAATCCTTCACAGAGCTACATTAAACAGTGCTTCCAGGTCAACCCCCATTCACTTAGTTTAAGTCTTTTTTGTGCATTCCTGAAAATCCTGGAAGTATTCATTACAAACCCATCTATGCAATTGGTGCAGGCTTTAGATAAGTTAGCAGGGCCAGCATAGTGAAATGCAGCAGCCTTAACTAGAGCCAATGTGACAACATGCATTTTGACTCCTGAACTTCCATTTGGTCCCTTTCAAGACAATTCTTGTTTAAAATAATCATAGCAATGAAGATGGTCCTGGGAAAATTCCTCCAGAAAAAGGAGAGAGAAGAGCTGAAATACTCCTACAGATGGACATTGTGATGCTACACTTACTCACATACTTACTTTGGACTCAATGGGATTTTACGATAGTAAAATGAAGCTGGTGCATGAATATTTTAAGGATTGGGGCCTTCCCTAGGAGCCAGTTGTCCATAAAGAGACAAGGCATGGGGCATGCCCTGCATTTCTTGTTTATGCTAATCCCTGGATTTGATTGCAGTAAAATATAGGGTTGGATCCTAAAGCTGAAGGCTTGTACTCAAAAAGAAATGATAAGTTTTGAAGATTTATTAGAAACTAGGAGAGAGATGAAAGTCTTCTCAGCTATGGAAAAAGAGATTTGAATATACTACATGTTTAGCCATGTTTTTTCAACTGAAGAGCAGTTGTGTCAAAGTTGTCGGGTTTCATATCAGAGCTGTAGACTGAAATGATGTTTTCAGCTGTTTGTGTTCACCTGTTGCTTATGCATATGTAATACTGTTATGATTGTAGGCAACCTGTAATAGTCAAATATCAGAAATGTATAAAGTAATACTATGCTTTTCATACATACTACCTTTTCATAATCAGTAACTTCCAGAAGGAAATTTAGCACGAATTGACTTTGCCCTGTCAGACACCTGCCAAGAGGAGTGGTAGGCCCATTTTACAGTCTAGTATACAGAGGCTCAAAGCGGGCTAGCTGACTTGTGCAAGATCACACAGCAAGTCAATAGCACAGCCAGCAAGCCAGTCTAAAAGTCCTGGTTCCTAATCCCTAGTTTTAATCTCTAAAGGTACATTTTCCCCCGCTCCCTCTGACAAAAGTGTTTAAGTCAGTTAGGCAAAGAATGCCAATTAACTCTGAATGAGCCTATTTTGGTTGCTATTGAAAACTTTAGTGGTAGACACTTCT
>NW_017729001.1:24074865-24087132 GCF_001723915.1 Gavialis gangeticus
TTTTCCCCCACTCCCTCTGACAAAAGTGTTTAAGTCAGTTAGGCAAAGAATGCCAATTAACTCTGAATGAGCCTATTTTGGTTGCTGTTGAAAACTTTAGTGGTAGACACTTCTCGTGTCCCCGTTTTCTCCATTCATGTGTGTTCATTCTCCTACTAGTGTATTTTCCTATGGTAGTTGTTGGCATTGGAGGTGGTCAGAGAAACTCCAGTGAAACTATATCCCATCATAACTTATAGCTCTGTTAATCAAAATGCTTCATGTAATCAAATTGTGCTTGCTGGTCTGGAAGGAAGGCAGGAAGAAAATTCAAACAATGTTGTCAGAGGATATTAATTTTCCACTTTGAAATCCTATCTTCTCTTGCTTTTTGTATTGTAATGCAATCTTCAAAAAGTTTTGTTTCGATATCTATTTTTTTTTTCCTTCACAAGGCCCTTTGGTGGTCTTGCTCTTATTGAAAGAATACCAAAAAAAGCCATCTTATTTGGATGTGCCCTGCACATCTGTGATGTGCATCACCAGCTAAGTGGGCAGGTTAAAAGTGCCTTGATGGTCTTGTTCAAATCTCAGAGTTAAGCATATGAAAACCTGACGTCTGTCTGTAGCTTCACCCTACACACCCTGTGTAACCTTGAGTTTCCCACAGCTTGGCTCCATTTCCTATTCTGCTTGTAAGAAATACTGCCTTCCCTCTTTGGGTGTGGGGATGAGAATGGATTCATTTTAGTGAAGTGCCCCAGGATCCTTGAAGGGGAGAAGTTTTAATTTAAGAGCCAAGCATTATTACTGGATGCAAATCCATAATAACAAGTACAGGGCATGTCTTGGGAACATTGGCTTGATGGCCCTTGTTTATGCTCATTAACCCCCAGACGGGCTTGTCATTAACGTCCCCAATCACGATGGTTCTGCGTGAGCTGAAAATTTGCCACCAAGAAGAGTTATGCCTATATCTTGAGGGGAAGAATTGAGTCCATCCTATTTACGGATATGGAAATTCATAGTAGGGCTTCTGGCAGACTCTGATGTTCTTGTATAGATTGCAGTTTAATTAGGCGTCCTGATGGAAGTGAATGCACGGCTCATTGGAATGAATTGGGCATTTCAAGGTAGGCCATTTAACTTCTATGAAAGCTGTGAATACTCTTGAAACCAAGACATCCACAGGCCATTGCAGGCCTTAGACCCTTAGCAACAGAAAATCCCTTAGGTATAGTGGTGTCACAGCAGCACAAAAGCTGTGCTGCTAAGGTAGGGACAAGATGCAGCACGAGAAATGCACTTGACCACTGCTGGTGCAAGGGCAGGTATTAGCGCTCATCTTTTTTTTCTGCTGCTTGTCTTTTCTTGCTGGGTTCAGGTGTTTTTTGGGTTTTTTTGTTGTTTTTTTTGCCCAGTGTGTCTCGTGAAGATTCCTGGACCTGAAACGTTGTTCACAACAATGCCACCTCGCACACATTGCAAATCCACACTTAGCGTGCTAGACAGGGATGCAATGCATTCGTTACCGATTTCATGGAGGGTGTACCCGGCTTCGACTGGAGCTTTGGATAGGTGCAGTTGTAGATGTCACAATGAACAAGCGTACTCTTCAATATCCTCGGTGACTAAACTACTTGGATATGTTTCAGTATGCTATCATCAGAACCTTTCCGTGAGAACAGAGCTGTAATCCCCATTTATTGTTACTTGTAATTAATAGAGAGAGAAAATGATATAGCTTTCAAGCTCGCTGGCTCTGTAGATGCATGAGTAATACCTTGAGTGGCAGCCCAGCCTACACAGGGAAAGGCGGAGGGGGGGAATTCAAGGATGAACTACCATTGCTCATCCCAAAGGCAGAAAGCTCGAGTCCTTGATGTTTCATTTCTCTCCAAAGACGTCCCAGTTGGAACGAGCAGAACACTGACTTCGACGAGAAGGCCGCTAATTACACAGACAGCGAACTGCATATGCTAGGACATGTGTTGAGCAATACTCGACAGAGATAATCAAGAACATTCAAAGTGCGCTTTGGAAGAAAATGTCGTTTCTACAAAACAGAATTTTGCATGGGGAAGACTTTGATTTTTACTGAACTTTCTTGATCTTTATTTTTTTTTTAATTGGGGAGAATCAAAAGAAAATTTTGAACTGAGCAGCTAAGCCAAAAGGTTTGGGTTTGTAGAACTGAATTGCAGCTCCCCAAGGGTGTTTTGATGTGGATATATGTTCCCATGAACATCAGTGGTACTTCAAAGAAGCTGCTGTTTTGACAACCTCAGGCCTCCATCCTAATCTGGGCCAGGCGCCTAGGCTGTGATGCAGCAAAGCCCTCGTGTTGGTTCAGTTCCACAGGCTGAAGGATTTTGGTTTTGTTTTGACCCCAAATGAAATAGTTTGTTGTAGTGTTGTTGGGGATCAGGGGACAGGAGAGAAGCCATTTTTTTTTTTTTTTTTTTAATATCACTCTTAGAAATAGTGAAGAAAGCAACTTCTATCTGTACTCTCAGTCTGCAAAAGTTGGAGTTGTTCTGCTTACTCGGCCGAAGCAGAGTCTTCTTTTTTAACATGTGAGGGAAATGTCACTGGTGCCAGTAGCCAAGTGGTCAGAGGCAGGTTTAATTGAGTAGTAAAAAATGTCATCACCTGCTAAAGCCTTGTTGCACGCTTGGGGACCTATTGGTGCAGCTGAACTGATGGCTGCAGCACTGGGAAACATCAGGCTAAAGTTTCTTCCGGTATATAAAGACATTGATTAGCTGAAAACCTCCACGATGTACAAGAGGGTGCATCACAAGGTTAATCACAAGGAGACGGATTTTTCCCTGTGGTCTCTCTCTGCCCTGTGCTTCTTTGCCCTTTGCGTGTAGCAGAAAAGCACTTTACTGTGCTGCATTTTGGAGAAGCAACTTTTCTCTCGCTCCTTCTCACAGAAGCTGTGCCCGAGGGTAGTATGGATCCTAGTCACAAACCAAAAACAGCAGAGACACGGGCTGGCCATGCCAGTTGAGGAGGTGGTGCCTGCTAATTAGCAACAACGGTGGCCATGGTCCAACATGTCAGCTATAGGTTGGACTGAACCCCACATATTCAACCTCTTGTAGAGTAATGAGCTCCATTAGATGGTCTGTGCAAACCTGGGCCAGATTCAAGGACCCCAACCTCAGTTACTTTTCTCTTGGGTATCCAGTCCCGTTACCTTTTCCTTCAACTCTGCTACCGTAACTTCAATCCCATGTTCCACCTCTTCAGCTTTCCAATTTTGCATGTCCTTTCATAACCACATGGCACAACGCTCTTTTTCAAGGTTTCTTGCTCTCTTTCTGCTCGTTCGTGGCGCTAATGTATTTCCTCCTCCAGTACGAGAGCAGCCAATGTTTACAGCGCGGAGGTTAAAACATGAAAAGTGCCTTTTTGTTTCTCTCTCCCAAGCACTGCTTCTAGACTCGAGATGTGAAATCTAGTACAACGTGGAAGCTGTTACCCACGTACTGTAAAGACTTTCTGCCATATGTTCTCCCATCTGTGATGAGAAATGAGGATTGCTGTATTAAAAAAAGGAAAAAAACAAAGGAGCGTGACAGTAATTGAACTGTGTGCAACACTGCTGTCTACGTAGTGTGGTTTGGTTTGGTCTGGTTTTTCCCTTCCTACTTTTTCTTTTTCCCCTTGTGGTCAATTAGATCTCTCAGTTAGTGTCTCCAGGTGATATTAGTACAATTATTGCCAATAAACCACTTTCTTGTTGCTCAGATACTTTTTGGAGTGGGGTTACCCATCCCTTCTCTTGTGGCCAAGGTCCTGGCCACCATCACCTGCTGAAAGGGCAGCTAGTGTCCGTGTAGGATGAACTTCACTCCTGTGCAGAAGGGCTGCATTTCAGGGGCTTTCAGCCAAAGAGCAAGTTTCGCTCAAGGGAGAATGTGAATTATAATCCTGGGTGCTAATCTGGCCCTCTGTGATATGGAGGGAGACTTGTTCCAGGGAAACAAGTGATGACAAGATTTTGTCTGTCGTCTTTTAGGTTTTCTTCTGGACAAAGAAGATCATCTTCTTTTTGGGGGGCAGGAGGTGGTGGATGGGGCTCAGAAGAGACCTGAGAATAGAAGCTGCAGATAGTATGTGTGGCATCATGGCAGCAGTCATTGCAAGTGGTGAATTTTGATGGGGAGGGAAATACAGTTGTCTTTAGTGTTTGGATTTTTTTAAATACAGGGCGGCAAGTCCAGCATTAGCTAGCTGTAGAATAGATAGATAAATATATAAACCCTCTTGGTGTTCATACCTGCAAATGGGTGCAGAAATGTGAAACCTCACGGGGATGATATGGAGATGAATTCAGGGTGGTCAACTTTGGGCTCCTTTGATGAAAGCTCCTATCTGTTGCACAGTGTAGTTGTTCAGTTTTATATTGGGGTTATTTAATCCCCGGTTGCTGTACGTCAGACTTCTAAGTATTGTGATCAAGTCAAAGTTATATGTATGTAGAGAAATATGAAAGTAATGAGTGGAGGGCGGAGGCGTGTTATGTGGCTGATGGTTGCATGCACCGCTCCTGTATCTTGATCGATACCTGCCTTTCAAAAGGTGTAAAGACAGATTTCCAAAGCTGGTGGGGGTCTGACCACCCAATTCCCAAACAGCACCAATAAACAAATGAAATATCTGCAAACACTGGAAGGCTTCTACTCCTGTGTAAAAATGGAGTGACTTGACTGGCAACAGTGGAGTTGCACTGGAAACGTGACTGGAACGAATGCCGAAAGATCACGAAGCATGCGCTGCACTCGCCTATGACGATCTCTACCTACCCATCCACTTATGTGCATGCTGTCTCTCATTTTCCTCCTCATTGGCTAGTGTAATTTTGGGATTGCCTCTTTTTGATTTTGCCGTTAGCCCAATTGTATGCTGATTTGTTTTTTCTAGACCCGTAAGATTCTAGGGACGGTTTAGTGGCAAAAAGCTTTTTCAATGTTGTTGATATGAAATAACATTTTTCCTTTAACACCCACTAAGTGACCTCGATATGGTGCCCTAGATTTGTTTTAGTGACAGAGGTATAGCTCTGTTACTTAAGCCTTAGTGCAGCTGCAGGAGGATGAAGCACACAAAGGTGCCCTCTCTTCCTTTCAGTAGGTCACCTGCTGTAGTCCCAATAAGCTAGAGAAACATGGCTTATTTGCAGCTCCATACCGTATGCCCAGAGTACCATGCCATCATGGCTTAGTCCTATAACTCTGATTTCTGGAAGCTTCCAGATATCCAGACAAGGTTCTTTGGGTAAATGTAATATTTTTTATTAGACCAACTAAATAGTTGAAATAATAAATGTTCTTTGCAATCTTACAGGTACAAAAATAGGCAGTGGAAGGCCAGGGCTAATGAGGCTTAGCTCCACAAACTAATTGTGTGGTAGCTGGTGACAGTAGCATCATCACGGCACTGCTGTCCTGCAGCACCCGACGCCACTCAGTTTGTAGCCAGGCCAGAGCCTTATGCCTGCTCAACACCACGCGGCTCCACTGCTCCAGCATCACTGCCACACCCTGCCGCTGCAGTGCTAGGCCCAGTGCCCCACTGCATGCGCCTCTGCAGCTGCGTACAGCACCAGTGTGTGTTGGCCCCACAATGGCCCTGTGGGAGGGTGGGGTGGGGGCCAGCCCCCCCCACTAATAATGGGGGGTAGGGGGAAGAATGTAGCTGGTAAAATGAAGACGGGTTACCTGGGGTTATCAGATGTTAGGCAGGTTATGATGTGCCATAAATCCAATGTCTATATTTAGTCCATGGTTTTTTGTATCCAGTAGATTTATGAAGTTCGTAGGCTGGTCTACGAAAGGTGTTTTGTAAATTCCCCTTGAGGATTAGAACTGAGAGATTGGAGAGAGAGTGGTTATCTTGTGAGCAGTGTGCACTGGGGTATTTGGTGCATTGGATGAGATGTATTACATTTCTGGAGGTGCAGGTGTAAAGTTCAGGAATGGTGATGGTTCTGTTGTGGGATGTAGTTATTGTGGGGGTGGTGGAGATGTGTCGGCAGGTTTTACATGTCTTGTCCCGGCATGGTCTGGATCCATTTGGCGTGCGTTTGGCAATAGTAGTTTTGCTTCTGGTGATGAGGTTGGTGAGGTTCAGTGTTTAAAGGCCAGGATGGGTGGTTCTGGAAATCTCTCTTTAAGATCTGGGTCATCTTCTAGGATGGGTTGCAATTGTTTGAGGATTTTCCATATAGGTTGCAGGGAAGGGTGGTATGTCATAACTAATGGTGTGTGATTTTAAAGCACATAGAATGGATCCAGACCATGCTGGGACAAGAAATGTAAAATCTTCTAACACATCTCCACAGAGACCTTCAGTAATTCACTCCTACCATAGAAGTCTCTATGATGACTGGAAAATCAGTGAAGTGATGACATGACAAGAACCAAAAAGGGATAAAGAACTTTTATTCAGAATTATTTGGTGATGAGTTTTTTTGTTTTTTTTTTTATACCTCTCTAACTTCAGCAGCTAATTGACAGTGTATCCCTTGTTAAAGATTAGCTACTCCCATCTCTTAGGTGAAAATGTATGAGCTAGTGTACACAAATGCTTCTGCTACCTAGCTGAGTGTACTTCTCAAGAGGCACCCAATGAAACACCATCCGTTGCTTTTATTCTTGATAGGTCTCCGACTTGAGACCATCTTCTCAAATTCAAGATTTAGAACAATTTACTTGGCAAGCTTTCTGGATATACCTGGGGTCCTAACAGTCATGCACTTTGGGCATTTGTCTTCATGGTCTGCTACTTTTCAACAGACTATTGCGCTATAATCTTAGTTGGTTTAGCCATCCAGGCTTGGTCAATGAGCCACTCCAGGAGGCCATTCACATCTGCCAGGACCTGTGTGATCCACATCTGTCCCCAGGTTACCAGAGCTAACTTGCCTTGCTCTGCTGCATATCTACCATAAAGATGCTGCAGCCAAAGTGCTGGAAAAAGTGGAGAGGTTACTTGACCTCCCTTAAGCCTTGATTTTTTTAACCCTCCTACAGCTTGCCTCAACCCATGATGTTTTCAGCGACCAGTTATGCCACACCATGACTTTCAAATGGCATCTTGCTGGCAAACAGAACAAGATCTGCTGGCAGTGGCTACCAATTTCCTTGTCAAAATCCCCACCATTTATTTAACAGCAAGACTCTGATATGTTGTGTTGCTTCTGGGCCCTTCTGAATTGTTTCCATGCTGGGAAAGGCCTGTGTGCTGCCCAGAGACAGTTGTAAATGGGTTACAAGGCATTTGTGTTATATACTTGAGTAAAATCTTTTATAAAGTTAATACACACTTCATTAGCGGGTGTTTTTTAAAGGTGGTGATGAGCAACTTATTGATGGACATCTAATGATGTATAACAAGCCATTATCCACTTATTAAAACCTCTGTAATAAATTATTCGTTCTTCATCAGTGGAACTGCTCAATTAGAAGCATGTCTGCCTTGAGTGCAGGATGAAGGGCACCCTATTATGTCAAAAAAAAATCTTGTCTGGGCACCAGGAGACTTTATTGATGGCCAAATGGCTCTGAAAGCAGCATTCATTTGTTAACTGCTCATACCCAGTGAGGAAAAGATGCAGCAAACAGTTGTCTGCCGTACACAATAGTATTTAGTTGATACACTCTCAAGAGGACCATCCTTTCCAACAGTATCCAGCAATGTGGCGTATCTTTTGTTGCGGCTTTAGGCTTTTAAGGGACTAGTATGACCCTCTTTCTACCCTTCATACTATCAACTACTTCTCCTTGGAATCAAAAGGTGAACTACGACTTCTGCTTTTTATACTACCCTCTACTAGATTGATTCTCTCATCTTCCCAACTCCACCTGCCATTTGTTTCATTCCCCTGATGCTTTCTGCCTTGCATTTGGCATTCATTACTGCAAAGTGCTCAAGTTTTGATTTTTTTGGGGTGTTTTTTTTTTTCTGGAGTGGGACCACTGTGCACAACATGTTGCAGGATCAAGGATTTAGATTGCAAGCTCTCCGAGTTGCAGAATGTGTTAGCTGTTGGTGAAGTGTGGGGCTTAGCTGAAGTTCTCTGAGTCTCCAGTAAACCAGAAATAATAGTAGTATCCACAGAGAAGCTAAGGATTAAAAGATTTGGGGAACAGTATTGAACCCCAAGAAGTAGTCTTTTCAAACTGTGACCAAATCACACAAAGTGAGGCCAGCGAGGTAAAATTTAACTGCTGAGGTCTATGCTTTTTTTTTTCTTGTTCAGGGGAGAATTGAGGACTTCAGTTCCTCAGGCTGTCGATTCTTGGCGTATTTCAAGAATGATAGTCCACGTGGGAAGTTTTAAACAACCCAACAGCAGCTTTTTAACAGCGGCTGCCTTAGAAATATAAAAAAAATTGGAAAACACATGTTTGAGGTTTTTTTCCGTTTGCGTTGCTGTTCCTGGGCCAAAGACTTCTGCTCTTCGCTCTATAAAATAAGTGCAAGTGGCCGCACAAGAAAATGCAAAAGCCTTTTAATTCTGGAAGACCAAGTATATTGTACTGCCCAGCAAAATGGACATATTTTTTTTTAAAACTGAGCTACACAGAATAACCATAGCACTAGGGGGCACTAGAACTCCACTGTTCACAGGAATGGTGAAAATGGTGGATTTTTGTCATGGTAACAGTCTATTTGCATCACAGTTTAATAATATTTGCATAGCAAAATGCACAACTGTTTTAGGGTTTGATAATGTATGCAACACAAGTAGGGGCCATATGCGTTTACACTGCATTTCCGGAAGAACACAACTACTCTGAACTACTCATTCTTCTTGTTCCCCAACACTTCGTCTCTCCTCAGACTTCTTGCTGGCTTTTATTTTTTCCTTGGGTACTTCATCTTATATAAGAGCCCAATCTTGCACCTAATTACTACCAGATTTCAGTGGGAGTGAGGGAACTAAACACCTTTAAAAATCTGGCCTATACAGTTTATTACTGTTGCATAATGACACAGTGCCCAGTGGTATTCACATGATCCTGAAGTTATAGAGACTTAGAAGCAGGACATGGTCTGGCCCTCAAAAGCAGCTTTACATTAGCTTATTTCCCTATTATGTGATCCAATAATTAAATACCAGGTTTCATGGCCCTGTGAATTAAAAAATCCGCTTGTGGATTAAGCCTGTAAGCTGTTACCCTTTCCTCCTTCAGATAAAATTGTCACGCTTATGGTACTTTCATCCTTGCAATCAAGGATATGACATGTACACAAAGACCAAAATAATGCATAAATATCTACAGGTAAAAAACCAAACCAAACCTGTTAGCAGTATCCCAAGTATCAGAATGGTCTTGACCTGAAAAGTAGGAAACAAGATTTAGAGAATGGGAGTGTGCAATAATAACTTGCTATCGGGATGTTTGGATCCAAGCTTTTGTGCAGCCCTTCTAGAGACTATTTGTAAAACTTAGATTCAGTTTCCGGTTCAAATTTATAAGTGTATTTCTCCCTCTTCTCCCACCCCAGGTATATCCAGGGGTATTTGATATTTGTTCTTGGCTTCAATATCATTTCTTGGGATTTTGTGTTTGTTTTCTTTGTGCATTTTTTGAGCAAGAGAGAAACAACATGCCAGCACTTAAGGGGACGTGTTAGAATAAGAAGAAAAAAATTCGCTTTTATTGGACATTAAAACAAGCAAATGCCATGGAACGGTGATGCTAGCTGTTCACAGACAAAATAGTTTCCATGTCTAGCATACAAACCTTCATATCTGTCGCCCTTCAAAAAGTTAGTGATTCCTAAAGGTTTTAAGGTAGCACTTCAGTTTGTCTCAAGTCATGCCTCGTTGTCTTCAAAGTAACCTCTCCAGTTTTGTCATTTCCTTTCATCTCCCAAAACCTGCTCTATGGCACTTTCAAAGTTACCCCGTTCATAATGTGAATACATGTCAAATAGCGCATTGTCATATATTAACACTAATAAGCATGCTTCGGCAATCTGAACTATTCAATCTGTGTTAATTTGGGAAGTGCTAGTTGTAATACTTGCTTTCCAGAAAGCCTAGCTAGGGTCAAGAAGGAAGCTTATGTGTTGTTTCATTTAAGGTGGAGCTATTCACCTCCGAGGTGCTGAGCACTCGCAGCTTTCAATCAAATCAGCTGCTGCATCTCACAAGAGATGGTCCATTCAAATCAATGCTCTGAGCTGCGCTGCAGGTGCCTTCTCTTGCACTCCATGCAGGTCTTAAAACTCTGCCATCAGAGAAAGTGGATTAACTTACCAGTGTATATTTAATTTAAAGGGAAAAAAAAAATGCCCTCGGTTACGTCTTTTGTCTATTAAAGTGATGGATTGCAACAGTGGTAGGTGTCTGGTGATAACCGTCTTTGTTGACTTTCAAACGCCAAGGGAACTATGCGCTCTGTTTCTAGAAGGCTTACTTTGGAAACATGGAGACAAGGGTAAAACCTCTGGCTGACATCCTCTACTTTCACAGCTATTGTGAACTGACAGCAAGCCTAGCAACATAAAGTAGCATGATAGGAATCCTATTCACCACTAAAGGGTTAGCTTTTGATCATTAAAGAGATAGGCATTCCAAGGGGTATTACCACTGACAGCAGAACTAGAAGCTGTCAAATAGATTTTTATTCTGGTCTGGCCTACAATTTGAACCAAATCTCCTTTTCTTATACAGCAAAGACACGATGGAGCAAAGAAAATGATCAGGGGATGGTCAAGCAGAGGAGATTTGAACTGGGTTTAAAACAAATGAACAGAGATTTAGGGCTTGATCCTGCTCTCATTGAAGCAAATGGATAAACTCGCGTGAGCTTTAAAGAGAATAAGATACAGGTCTTAACATATTTTTTTTTAAAAAGCAACTCTTTCCATTAGCAATTCCCTTCCATTGTTTCCTGCCTTAACACTATTTTCCTTGTGGTAGCACCAGGAGATCATCACGTACACGGCCCTATCATGCTAGGTAGGAACCTGTGCACTCTTTAAGATTAAAGGAAAGTCTGTGCCCCAAGGACTTTATTTGATCCAAGTACATGATGAGAGGCTGTAGTGGACATGATATGAGCATGAGATAAAAGTGGAACAATTATGATTAAAATTTGAAACTGCATACACAGCATCCCCACTGCCTAAGTGTTGGCCGTTGGCTCAGCACATCTTGTATCCGTTCCCGTTACTTAAGCTGCCACCACACCACTGGGGAAAATGCCCTGTAGCTGGGAGCAGGGTAAAAACCTGGTGGCAGGGGGAGGAAGTGTGGAAAAGGCATGTTCAAGGTCCTACTGCTGGTCCTGTTGGCTACTAATCATCTGCTTGGGGGATGTCCATGTGGCACTAGCTCATCAAAGCAAATGAATCAATAAAGGCATGCTCCTGTTTCTAACAAAGCCAAACCAGCAAAGTGAAGACAATTAGTAGTGTTAATTACCAAAAGCAGATTAGATTTACCAGTTGATGTATCTTGCTGAAAATGAAACAAGAAGTCTCAGGGTAAGGAGGATTTGTTATTAATTTGTTGGAAGCAGATTATTCAGCTTTGAAGCTTTACAGTAGCCATGGGTTATGGAGAGGCCAGGCAGGTTTCTCCATCCTCACTAGTGTTTTCCTGCAGGCAGTTCTTCCTTCACAATTAGTTGTGTTAATTACCCAAAGACGATTAGATGCACTTGCCAACATAACATATTGCTTGTAAAACAGGGAGATGGTTTTTTCATGACTAACCGGTATGAATGGAGGCATTCTTCCTGGGCAGCTTCCAGCACCGATTCTCATCACGGGTAACAAATACCATTGCATGGAACGGAGGTCGTATTGTTGGGGCGGTGCCGTCCAACAGTCCTCGCACATACCTGGGGGGGGACACCCGGCTCTGCCGTGGGAGGCTGCCGAGGGTCCAGAACTGAAGTTGTCCCCAAGCAAAATGTCCCGCTGAAGTCAGTGAAGGATTTTTTTTTTTCCCTATTCGAATCTTTTGCAGACTCTGCTTGTTTGAGAGATGGACAAAACACTTTTGCTCATCTTCTAAGGAGTGTTGGGACAGTTGCAAACCCAAACACATTAGGGAGACCAGCAGAGGTGGATTAAGATTGATTGGGGCTCTGGGCAAATGCATAATTGGAGGCCGCCTTCCCCCAGTGGGAGCTGGACACCAGTGAGGGGTGGCACATGCCTGCCTCTCCTGCCTCCCCCCTATTCCTCCATTTTGCCCCCTCCTGTTTCCATTGTGCCCAGTGTAGAAAAATCTTGGAAGGGGAGTTAAGA
>NW_017729001.1:24092132-24096405 GCF_001723915.1 Gavialis gangeticus
GGGCAAATGCATAATTGGAGGCCGCCTTCCCCCAGTGGGAGCTGGACACCAGTGAGGGGTGGCACATGCCTGCCTCTCCTGCCTCCCCCCTATTCCTCCTCCCTCCCCCCGCCACAGCCAGAGCAATGCCCACTGGAGTGAGGGTGGATGCAGGCTACCCACTGTGGGCTCAGGGCTTTTCCTCCCCCCAACCTGCACCCCCTGGACGAGCCAACCATGGCTCTGTCTAACTCCCTGCCCTGGCCCCGGGATCCCATTCACCACCCTGGTTGGGCCCACTCCCTCCCTCACCGTGGGGGCCTCAATCTGCTTCGCCCCCATGCTCCTTCCCTCCCCCCATTAGACTTACCTGCAGGGAGCTACCTGCCTGCTGGCCATGCATATACCCAGGGGCAGTGCTAGGGGAGGACTTGGAGGGGCTATAGCAACCTCAAAATTCATCTTTGCCACATAGCCACCCCTCCCAGCACCACTGTGGCCCATCCCTGGCCCAGCCCAGGACCCCTTTCCCTGCAGTGATTGGTGGAGGGCCTGCATTTGTGGCTTTCTCCCGTTGGTAGGGAAGCGAAACTAGTTTTAAACTTGGTGCTGTTGTGGGTGCTGGGCCCCTGGGAAGTGTAAGGAGATGAGCCAATAAGGGAAAGCTCGAGCTCTCCCTAGCTGGACACTCCCCTGACCAGCCCCTCTTCAAGGACGTAAGCTCTATAAAAATGTAATTTAGTTTTTTAAAAGGGGGTACCACTTTTTTCTTTCTTCTCATGTCCTTGTTGTAAACTGGATATCTTTTCAGAAAAGTGATGGCTCCTTTCTGTTGCTGTAGTGAGGTCCTTCTTCGTGAGGTCTCACCAAGGAGTTGGCAAATGAGCAGGTGCTCCATAGTTTGCACTTCACCGCACCCACGTGTTCCTATTATTACAGTAGCCCCATTTGATCATATTTGTTCTTGATCTTCCAGTTTACGTGCCCAGGCAGTTTAGGCATTGCCCTGTTGACCGACTGGTCTGTATCAGCCCCTCTGGGAAGGTCCTCCTGGGGTTGCAGGTTCAGTTTGGGGCATCTCATTGCACATAATCTTTCCTTCTGTAACCTCAGTTTCACCCTATCAGCTGTCATGTCCAAGGGTGCAACATGGGTCACAAAACCCTTTTGTGCTTTAAGCCGTTTGGTGCCACTCGGGTCACAGAAGTTTTGGAGGGGAACCTTGAGCCTGAAAGGTTGAAAGCCATTGAGCTATGAGATGGCTGAAGGGTGATGTTAACAGACCCGTGAAATGGGGTGTGATTGGGATGGGGCAGGGAATACAATGATGGACCATCACCTGATCATGCCTGTATTTGAATGTAGTGTTTTAGCAGTGAACGGTGCCTGATGTGGGGGAAAAAAATTCTAATTTTAACTGCATTTTAGAATCGATTTAAAGAAGGGGAAAAATGACCACAGCCCAAGTAGGAAAAGATTTTTGTTTTCTTTGTTACAAGTTGAACACCTTTCAGCTTCGGCTCAGAAGTAGCATCAATCTGAACATGTGAAAAGGGACACACATTGTAGAAGTTCACTAAGTTTTCACTGGAAGATGAATTGGAGTTGTTGAAAGAGCAGATGTCAGAGAGCTCTTTTAAAGACGGAGAGAGAAAAATCAAAGGAGTGTTTAAAAACAATCTGGGAATGTCACCTTGAAAATACGACTTCACACCTATAAAGAATCAGTTGAGATTGACCCTGAACTGGCTGAGACACAAAATTAGATGATATGGAGTGAGCAAGTTTTTACCATGCCTAGTTTCTATGTGAAACTTCATTAAACAACAGTCCCGGTTGTTTAGCACATTCATAATTTTAAATCTGGCTTGTCTGGATCCTTCACTCCCCCACTGTCGCATTTCTCCAGAAATTGTAACTTGATTATTAAAACTCCAGATCTACAATACTGTATAATTACCGGACTAACTAGAGAGCAAATTCTTGTTTTCATCTGCCCGAGTAAAAGGCCAATGAACTTGCTGAGATGCAATGGATAATTCTGGGGCCAAAATCTTTCATTTTTTCTTGGTATAATTAACTGACTTCAATAATTGCATCAAGGGTGAGTTTGTCCCTAGATCCCTAGAAATGTTTCTTGCTGATTCCTGGATGATCCACTTGGAGTTGAAAAGCTTTATCCATAAGACAATTCCTCACGCTGTAAATGTTTGGCAACTGGAGGGTATGTATGCTAGCTGCTAAGTCATCATCCCAATGATTTTGTGCCACTTTTTAGAGGAAAAGGAGGATGCATTGTATTATATTCTCTTTGTGGTTGCTGCTGTCCAAGGGGGCTGTTGCATGTCGAACCCAAAATAGCCTGGATAAAAGCTTCGGTCCTGCCAAGCTTTGGCTCCTGGTGCACTGCCTAAATTAATATTCAAGTCTAGCTCCTTTTTATGGCATGTTAAAAATACATAAAGGTCTGATTTAGATATGGTCTTGCCATGTGAATCTGGAGCTGGATCTTAGTTTTTTGGATCCAAACTCCAATGTTTAAGTGGAGAATACACTCGGCTGCTACTAGTGCACCTAAAAAAAAATCTGGAATCTAATCTGCCCTTGTGCAAAAGTACAAAGAGCCCAGAACAAACCATCTGGCCGCAAGGTGAACATTTCTCAAATTAAGGAAAACAGGTTCTGGTTTTCACTACTGAACTCAAAGTCTGGCTCCCCACCCAGCCTGGTAGCAGAACACTGCAAAACTCACTTTTAAACAGATAGGCCTGGGCTCAGCTAACTTTTGGCTGCACATCACAAACTATCCTCTCTAAAGTTTAATGCAAGCGAAGCATGCTGTACTCAGTCAGAACAATCTGGTTTCCATCATTTCATAGTCCATCCTTTTGCTGCACAATGTCACCTGGCCCTTGAAACCGGCTGGATCAATCTGAGTTTTGTTAGTGAACGCTCAAATCAGACTATTACTATATAAACGCTGTGGAAGTCTTGCCGTGATCAATCTGGAGCAGCCTCACGGCTACTGGCAATCGGTGTCAGCATTGCTTTCCCTTCTGTGGTGGATGCCCTTAGAAGTTCATTCAGATTGCAAAGGTGTTCCCTGAGGAGGTGTAGGGGCTCTCTCTGGGATGGGCAATGCCTCTAAACAACAAAGCGAGCTTCTGAAACCCTTCTGCAGCACGTCGCACCAGGCGGCCTCTCTTAGCTACGGGTGCTAGGTGGTCATGCTTTTTCTTCTTAGAAGATGGAAAACGTAGTGCATCAAGCTCTGTTTTGGATGGACTCCTTTTTAACGTGGCAGCGGTGGGGACTATCGTGTTGAAAGAACAATCACAATCAGCCCTCCTGCCATTCCTGCTCCAACAGGACACACAGGCGGATCTGGGATTTTGGAAAGGAGGATGCAGAGGATGCGGCATATCAGCACATGCAACAACACATGGTTTTCTCTAGTTATGAAGGTAGAAGCTTTACTAACAAGGTGGGGGGAGGGGGCAGCACTGCATATTAGTGCCTTTAAGGTCCCCCAAAACCCCCCAGCTATAACTATCGCAATATGCATTGATTTGCTAGAGCATGTATGCATGTGTGTTTATATGTGTGCATGTATGTGTGCATAGTTAAAAAAAAACCCAAACCAACAAGCCCACAAGCTAGGGGGGAAAAAAATTAGTCAAAACTCATTGTCTCATTGGTCCTGTAGTCACGATAGGTAAATGTCCCTCTCCGATTCAGCTTGATCAAACAAAATTTAGCCTTCTTGAGCATCTTGACAGCGCCTCCCGTCTTCCACGGTGGGTCATATCTGCACCTGAGCTCACATCACCGCACCTGAGCTCACATCACCGCACCTGCCTGAAGGTTTTTAGCTAAAAGCAGACTGCGGAGCTGGCCAGCAAGGGCCCGCAGCTGCCCATAGCGCAGAAGGAAGGATAGGTGGATAAGTGCAACACCCGGCCCCCTGAAGAGGAGAGAGGCTGGAGCAGACCCTGCCCAACTCTGACCGGTGCTGCTCAAATCTGGGTGCACCAGGCAGCAGCTGCCCCCCGGAGCCAGCCCTGTCGGGAGGAGGGCCGAGGGCGGTGGCAGGTGGGCTTTTGTGCCTTCCTGTGTGCCGGGAAAGGCCAGGGTGCTCAAAGGGGGGGACTCGAGCTGCTGCAAACACACGTGCAGGCGCCGCGCTCTCCCGGGAGCGCACTCCGGGGGGAGGGGGGTGGATAGCGGGGTGCCCCGGAGCCAGGGGTGGGTGGGGAGCTGGCTCCACCCCTCTCCAGCCCCCGCGCCGGGATTG
>NW_017729001.1:24096753-24109189 GCF_001723915.1 Gavialis gangeticus
CCCCCCCGGCGCCTCAGCGCCTCCCGGGAGGCGGCAGGCTGCTCTGGGGAGGTGGGCTGGCTTCTCCGCGAGGGCTTGGGGAAATCGTCCTCTTGAGGCAGGAAAGAAGAGCAGTTTTGCCAAGTGTTGTAATGAGTTCAGGCGAAGATCTCGTCTGCGCGTGAGGCAGGCAGCCGGGGATGCCCTGCGGTCCCAGGCTGCTCCCGGCCTTGGGGCGTTTGGCGGCTTCCAGCGGCTGGGCTTTGGTGGGGGCCGCATCCGGACCTCCTTGCGATGCCAAATCCTCTGTTGCTTTGAAACTTTCTCGTGCGGCCTGAGACTGGGATGATTTTTTTTTTTTTTCTGTGCTTGGGGGGGTGGGAAAAAAACCTTTGAGCATCAAGAAGTGGCACTTGTTTTGTGCCTGAAGAACTCAAACTCGGCGGGAGCTCTACCTTTGCACCGAGCCGGTCCTCGGTGGGCGACAGCGGCCGAAGGAGGGTGACTGACACCTTTTGCCTGCACACGGTGAAATATTTTCAGAGAAGTTGCCGGTACCTCGTTGCCTGCGAGGGGTCCTGGGGGCAGCGTTTCCAGCGCAGCTCCGCCGTGCCGCAGCTAATACTGTGCGCGTCTCAAAGCTGCGTTCGCTTAGGGGCTGTTGACTGGAAAGCAGAACTGGGCACTGAGCACAGTTGTGTGTTTCTGGACTCTTATTTCTGGACGTAGCTTTCCTTTTCTGCCTTTTACCGTCTGAACAAACGGGGGAGGGAAGCAAGCTAGTTTCCGTGTGAAACATGCGGATGAAACTTCAGCACTGCAAATGGAAACCCACTGAAGTGAGGCAATGGAGACATGCTTTTTACTTGATGATGAGTTCATTTACTTTGCATAGCTGCAGGTTTGAGTTGTCAGATATGTATTTTCATACAGGCAGTATCTGGATCAACCAACCTTGCAACAGAAGTACTAACTTTTACATCGTTGGGTGGGCGCCTTTCAATTTGCAGCCTTCACACTGTATAATGAAAGGGGGATTTGCATGTTGCTGCAACTTACTGTAACCTTGAAATAAAAGTGGCGTCCGAGTCCGACAGAATGTATTATTTGCTTTATTGTTATGCCACACATTATAATGTGCATTCACAACTTTTATTCTTTAAATACTACTGCCCCCTCTCTTGACAGATGAGCTAAACCTGGGCAGAACATTAGATTTCGTAAGGCCATTTCTGTAAGATTAAAACAGTGGGGAGGGAATGATTTTTTTAAACGTAAGTGGTGAGCTCTCATTAAGACCAATATATTTTTGAATCGGACAAAAGTGAGTCTGTTATGCCATTAGTACTTCTTCTGGAATCATTCATACTGTTTCTCATTTTTTGCGCTGATAAAATGCTTTGCTTGATGGCTTGGTCTGTGTGCTGTGTTGTAATTGAGCAAAATATTCCAGATATCTGTTTTCGTATCTGTCCATTGACTGAAATCTTATTCTGACTTATAACAATCTGGAAGGCCAGTGGTTTCTAGGGATTAGTATTATAAACCAGACCATCCAAAAGGTTGATTTAACAGGAGGAAAACTGAAAAAAAAAAAATCAGACTTGATTATTGTTACAGGGCATAATTCTTCGCTTGATGCTGGGTTCTTGCTAATAGAATTTTTTTTTTTTTTCATTTACGATGTTATGACAACGTTTTAGTAAAAGAGATGTAGAATCTTTTAACATGCTGTAGCAATCAGCTGGCTATTGTGTCTAAGTCTGTTACTGATTAATCCACACCGTGGTAACTTAGCTCCTTACTGCATGTATCCTAATCTTTGGGCTAATAATATTGCCTTTTTTTTTATTCTGTAAAGGGAGAAACTAGCTCACGTCCAGGAGATGAAATGCTGTAATATTTTTCTGCATTGAGTTTAGCATTCTTAACATATCAGCTTGCACATTGTGATGGCATGCCTGTATTTAAACATACAGGATATGGGGGCAAATGCCCATAATTGTCCCGTTGTAGTCCACACTTTTAATATCAACTGAGTCTTCTTGAATCAAGTTAAGTACCCAAATCGTGTCTTCATTCAGTTCGGGGGTGTGCCATGGGTACCAGCTATGGAAAAACTTCTTTGGTTGTGAAACTTCTGGCTGGCTGCAGCCCAAAATAAACCAGTTCAACAGGGGCATTTTGATTTTAATGCTCGACGGTTTCTTGTTTAGAAGATGAACCCTGCTCGTTTCATTGGGGATTGAGCTGGGCCTTTGACGTTCCTCTGAATGGCAAACTCAGCCCAATGCTGTGTTTAGCTGAGCATCTCTTGGGATGAGCCAAGCACTCTGAAGACCCTTCCCACGGGAGCTGAGATTGAGGGGCATTCTGCGCCTTTACATGTTCGGGGTCATCAAACCTGCATCAAGAAATGAAGGCTCGCTTTAAATATCAAGCCCAAGGTGACATTAAAAATGCAGTAACAACAGGGGACGATCACGGTGGCTTTTTCTTGTCTGTGTTTGTTTTTTCAGAGCATCCCCTGCCTTGCCCATCCTAGGCTGTGAAGTCGCTTTCCGAGGAGATGAGCTCTGGCCACAGAGCTTCTGTGTTGAGTTTCTGTTTCCCCCCGGGGCCGAAGACCATCTTTATAAATGTAAAGACTTGGCAGCTGGGTTAGACAGGATTACCTCGTACTTCCCTCAGGCGGTTCCCTACAGGCTTGAGATGTGAGAAGTCCATTCTCATGATGTCAATCTCCTAACACGGGGAAGAAAAAAGGATCTCCCAGGAAACAAAAATAATACAGTTGGATCGGTTCTGACGGTCTTGGATAGAAGCAGAAGGCTGTTTGGATGTGACAAATACTCTTCTGTTTCATTTTAGATTATTAATCTTATACCCTACTGTTTGTTGAACCCTCTTAAATGGTGTCAGTGACATCACAGCTGTTTGTATGGGTAGAGTTTGGTCCTACTTTTGGTCTCATTGATTTCTATGGGGTTATCCTGAGATCAGAATATGACCCGTTATCCAGAAGTACTCGGGTGCTGCAATCTGGAACTCAGTGAAAGATGGATATTAGATGTACAACAGCCAGATTGCTTGAGTTTACTCTTGTCCCTGAATCTGTTGGCTTCCCTGGGAATAAGAGGTGTACAAAAGATGCAGGACCAATTCTGTCCTCCAATAAGGGGTGAAACATTTCCGTAAAAGGTCCACATGCAGATTGCCTTCTGATGTCAATGGGAGTTCTGAGCATGAAGGTTTAGGGCTCAAGCTAATGAAAAGACTCATGTGCCTGGAAATTAGGTACTGAAATACCCTGGATCGGCGTCCAAAACTGAGAGTTGCCTTGGCTGCTAGTACAGTACTTCCAAGTGTTAGGCACCTTGGAGGAAGATCCCAAAATTACTACATGCCGATTGAAAAGCCGACTAGAGCTAGACACTAAGAAACATTAAGCATAGGGGTATGCCTGAACTCCTATATTTCCCTGCAGCCTTGACTAGCCGTGGTGGGGTGGGGGGCATGGAGGTGGAGTTTGAGATTCTTTTGTGAACCTAGGCATCAATGCTGTCTTCTCCCTCCTGCTGCCTCCTGCCTCCCCAAGGAAGTCCTACTGCGTTCCTTTTAAAATATAGTGAGAAGAGGAGGCAGTGGTCTCGCACCTTGCAAAGAAGTCCCTAGCAGTTAGTCCCCTGGCGCTAGGAATTGGGAAACCCAGGTTCAGTGCTTTCCTCAGTCCAAGGGAGTGCAAGCCTATGCTTCTCACCTTCTAGGAGAATGCACTAACTCCCGGACGATAGTCAAAGCTGCACTGGAGGAGCTGCTGAAGCTATTTCACTGTTTTGCTTGTCTGTGGAGTTGGGCTCCTTGCTTGCCATGCCTTAATACGCAATGCACCGGCTTCAACAGATTTCTCCACCTGGCTTAGCCTAAACTTGGTGGTTGGGGTACTCTTGACCCCTTAGGAAGGCACTTAGTTCACATCTCCCCTTCCTGGTTAAGTACTCTGACCACTGGATTAGTATCTTGAAGGTGGACAGGGGCAGCGGCACCCCTTCCAGCCACGTTTGAAAAGAAAGCAGCTGCAACAATTTTTGGTAGGACACCTGACTTGGTCAACGTGCGTTTGGCGCTCTGAGCGAGCGTGCCTCCGGATTAGGTTCCTTGGGATTCAGACACTGCGGCGCCTTTTTCTTCTGGATCTCGGTGGACCTTGGTGGGAGCTTAGCACCTGGGAACTTTTAGCCGAAACGTGGAGGTGCCTGTGAGTTGGGGACACCTCAAAGCTTGGGCAGTTGCTCAGTGAGGACTTTTTAGATCGTGGGTTTTGACTTAGAAGCTGGACATCTTGCTGGCCCTAGTGAAACCCTTCTTTTGATCTGGTCATTAGTGCAAATAAGAGTTTCAGCAGCATGCGTGTTTCACTACTGCTTATTTTGGAGCACTGCTGCACTTTATTAATCAGGGACAATTGTGCGGTATTTCACTTTGTACTTATAATGAAAGATACTTATGTTTTGATTTGAGAGCATTCTCCTTCCCTTTTGGCCACTGTTATCCCAGACAGGAGCTGGGTTAACTTTCAAGGTTATGATGTCCTCTGGACGCCCCACTATATATATAGGTTTGGATTTAATAGGAAATGAATTTTCTTTTTCTCTTCGAAGCCATGTTAGTAACACTTTTGGGGATAAACTGTCAAGGATGCCGGTTGATCTAGCTGTGCAACTTTCAGTCGGTATTTATGGCTGCATTACCACCTGCTGATCTGAAAATGGGCCCCGCGTATGTGTGAGCTGATGAGTGACTCGGCAGAAACAAAGCACAGGTGCAGCTGACAAAGGTTTTTCCTCCAGGCCTCTCCCTTTTATAGCCAGGAATCAAAACAAGGTAGCAAAAACCTCCCCAAAGTCACAGAAGTGTCCCCCACACTGAGGTTTAAGGCAGTGCTGTGAAGCAGCCGTTCTACTTTCATTCTGTCCTTCTGTGGATTGCGTCGTCTTTTGAGCCATTACACTTAGGTAGGGGGAAGCTAAGTCGTGGATGACCTCTTAGTCGGTATTGTTGGCCACGTACCTACCACCGAGAGCCCCTAGGAAAAGCTCCATGCTGCCTTCTTTTTGTTCCGGCATAAACGGAGCAAAAATAATAGATTGAGACTAAACTGAAAGTTCTGCAATGGAGGCCAGGTTTTATTTGTCAGCCTCAATACCCACTTAATGTGATTTGGTTTCTAATATTTCCCTGTATTATTCTCATTTTTTACTTCTGCCTTTTCTTTTATTAGTTCCATGGAAAAGCCGGGCTCTGTGACACCAACCAGTGTTTTAGATATTAATAAAAGCAGCTTTATTCAATAAAGATCAGTTTTATTTAATAAAGGAGAGAATCAAAAGATAATCTGATTTTTTTTCATGCTGCATTCACATTAAATCAACCTCCTGAGGTTGTCGTGGATGCCAAGTCTGGTGGCAGTCTATCACTTGGTCCTAGGATACGTAAACACGAATGTAGACAGATTGATTGCAGAGAGACTGAAGAGGCAGCTGAGATTCATCACAGGTTTAGTTTATCAAGTGTTACATTAAATTACTTGATTTTTTTTTTTTTTTTTTTGCCCTTCTGTGTAATATTGCTTGTTGCATTATTAATGGCAATTCAAAATGAAGTGAATTTTAAATAGTTTGGCAATGTGTAGATAACACTAATTATTATGAGCAACAAATAAGGTTTTGCTCATAATACAAAATTATGAACAAAAATTCAATTATATGAGTTGAAATACAGTTTTGAAGGTGCTAAACTGTTCTTTCCCCTTTTGATGCAAAATGAGGATCATCTTGGGTTTTATTTATTTTTTAAAATCAAATTCCAGGAGATTATAGTAGCCTGATGGCCCCACATAGGCAATGGATTGAGAGTCGGTCATTGCTTATCCCCAGAGTGGGCGCAACCTCAGCAATGACCATGGAAAGCATCTATCTCCCTACTCCACCACTGTGCATCAAACATCTTAAAAAGGCATGAGCTTAAAGACCTAACACGGTAGCTTAGTCTCCGTGCCTAAAATCTGTCCAGTTGAAAACCAGCTGAAGTTAATGCAAAGACTTGCATTGGCTTCACTGGGTGTTGACTCCAATGCTCGGTTCTTCGATTCCTATATGACACCTTCCATATGGGTGTCAGCCGGCGTCAGTCGGGATGGTGCTTTCTGTTGTACAGGCAGTGGAATGACCTGAGATCATTTTATGAAACAGGAGAGTCAACAGTGGCTTTTCCAGACCGACTGTCACGAATGGGAAAAGGCTCTGTGAGATAACGTAATATCACACTTAAACTTTTTCTTTTATACCAGTCCATTGAGCCTTCCCAGTTTGCAGTGCTGCAAAGCATGCAAAATGAAATGCTGTTTGAGACTGGCTATGTGAGACAGAGAGAGAGAGACAGCGTGGGGGTGGGGGGATAAGGTGTAGAGTGCTGCAGGCTGTCTAAGGGGAGCAGCGTTACAGAAAAGAGCCAGTTCTGTAGAAAGGCAGGCGCTCAGCACAGTGGGAGGGATAGGGCGAGAGCCAAGCAGATGCATGGAAAAGCGAGCGGCACATTCAGTTCGCCTCGCTGCATACCTGCCATACACGTGTGCAGGGGGAAATGTTTAATTTAGCTACACCGGATAGCTCTAAAGCATGCCTTATGATCTGCATGCTGCCAAGGTAGGAAGAATATTGAGCAGGCTCCTGGCAGAGAAGTAAAGCAGATGTCCAGATAATCACACAGATGAGGCGGCATGTCCATTGTATGCCAAGGAAATCTGTTAAATCAGCGAGCTCAGTCTCGTCTGGGCCTTGATGATCTCCAAACTACTTTCTTTGCTATGTCCTATCCCTCATTTTCTTTCCGATTAGGTTTATAAAAGATCCCCACCCTGTTCTAGGTCTGGTGCAGTCATTTAAGAAAAGAAAATACCCAGGAAGAAAAATCCCAAGATACAACGAAATAGAAATAAGCTGCAAAGCCATCAGTTCTTAAAATGATAAAAATCAGCCCAGAATAAACAGTAATAAAATAATGTAGGCAAAATCCTTCAACCTCCTACCAGCCCAGTTGTCAAAAGTCCTGGGGTTGGTGGAGGAGTCTGATCCTCCATACGCTGCTGGGGATGGTGACTCATTCCTTTTGTCTTCGTGGTATGCAAATACTGCTGATTTGGGTGCATTATAACAGTCCGAGAGCCTCCAAACAAAACCACTGTATTTATCTTTTGAAGTTCTGCATCTCTGCTCTTCATGTAATAAGAACCTTGCTTGTTTAATTTTAATTATGTAGTACACTTCGGTTGTTTAGTTTTGCTGTGTAGGGCAATGGCAAACATGACCGTGAAACTGTAAAAGCATGAGAAGAAAAGCATTAACCAGCTTGAGTTATGCTGTAAGGAAACTAGCTAGTGTGCCTATATCCCTGTACCCCATAGACTAGACCTATCATAACCCACATACGGCGTATGAAGTAAAACACAGCCTAGAGGGCAGCCCTGGTAAAAAAACAAAACAGAACAAAACAAAAAACCATATACCCAATCTTATATTCTTTATTCAGACAAACTCTCTTTTAACTTTAAGGCTGCAGAACAGAGCTTTTAATTTGCTATTTTGGTCACAGAAATGTTTTGTCACAGCAGGGTTGAGTTTTTTTGCTCCTACATTGGAATGGAAAAGGAAAAAAAAGAAAACCCTTAAGGAAAATTGGACTTGATTTTGTTGCAGCGGATGTCTATTTTTTTAAGCTAATGGTGAGGAAGTGCTCAGCTTTTACATGTTTCTATTGTAGCAAACCAGTGGGAAATGTACTTGTCATATTTGGGCCTCCTGTTGTCCCTATAATCTTGAGACAAACAACAGCCATCGACTCTCAATTGTCCAGGTCCAGTAGCAGAAGCCAGTATCACTTGAGCTGAAGGAGGCTCTCCTTGGAGGGTGAGCACTATAGGGCCTGTGACACGGAGGCTTTTCTGATCATGGGCATTAGCATCAACCTACTGATTTTCTGAAATGCAAGTTATCCTACCTTGTTAAGCTTCCTTAGAGGTCACGGCTCGTAGGATGACACAAGACTAACTCGGTCTTCCATAAATAGAGAGTACTGGCATGTATACACACACAAGTCATGTTGAAGGAGTTAGTAATGCCATGCCAGGGGGTCCACATGATCTGCAAATGCACTCAGCTCTGGCTTATGACTACTTGAGCTTTGTTCCTAAGCGCTTGTAGCCCGTTCCTCTCAAATGCCTCCAATCTACTGTGCGGATCCATGCCTAATGGCAATCTGACGGTGGGTAGGAGTTAGACAGCAGCATGGTTTAGTGGCCAAGGGTGCAGAGCTAGGAATCGGCATGTACAAGAAGGTCTGTTTCCAGCTCTGCTACTGAGTTGCTTTCTCACCTTGAAATCGTCCAAGTCTTCAGCTGGGCTTCCAAAAGTTGAGGAAGCCATACTGAACAGCGTTGTTGCAGAGGAGCTTGCCACCCCGACTGGCTTTGGGTAAAGTTGAAGTGGACTGGCTTCGGGTAAAGTTCAGCAGGACTGAAAATCACGTCGCTGACGGAACAACTGGAGATGCAAGGAATAGTTTACGCATCCAGGTGTGTGGGGGATTAACGTTTTATGAAAGAGATGTCCCGCACCATTATCAGCAGGGCACAAAATGATCGTTTGCCTTTGCCCTGTGGACTCGGTTGTTTGCCGGTTAACGATTCTGTTAGTCCATATAGTTTGTCCTCGTCTTGGGGCAAGCACTTACAGGGACTCGTGACTCTCACTGGATTCTCTGCTCTCCTTTGCAGTTCACTGCGTTCCCTGGAGCAGTCGTCTGAAATGAGATTATTTCTTGCATGCTGAAGACTCGCGCACAGTGGGATTCTTTTACATACTTCTGACTCGTTGACACCATCTGCCCCGATAAAGTCATTTTAATGGGTTTTCACTGTGCCAGGCTGCACTGCAGCCCAAAGCATCTCTGCGTTACCAAAAAGAAATGAGCACGAACAGCAACCCACTACATAGACCCATTAGCTTACTGTTTAACTGGGAGCATACCATGTTTGCTGCCTGATGTTTTCGAAAGGGGG
This sequence comes from Gavialis gangeticus, assembly GCF_001723915.1. NCBI lineage: Eukaryota > Metazoa > Chordata > Crocodylia > Gavialidae > Gavialis > Gavialis gangeticus. The sequence continues at coordinate 24,105,848 of NW_017729001.1, forward strand.
AATGTGTCCCCTTAATGGGTTTTCAACTCTGGTGACGTTCATAGTTTAGAATGGCCTTTTAATAACACTTTGCATTTGTCAGCCAGGTTTCACAAGAGCATTACAAAGCCCCTCACCAAAAACGAAGCGGCTTCTGTGAGGTGGGGAGCACCTGGCTCCATTTTTTACAGAGGGGGAGCCTAAGGCATGAAGAAGCTAATGGGGTACAATGAGGCTAAGAGAGGGGGGAAGCGTTGTGAATTAGGAGATGAGTCCTGAGCTCGGTTGACTTACTCTACAGCCTTGGGAAAATCCTTTCACTTTTCTGGTTTCCCTCCTATCCTGTGCCTGGATGTAAGGTTTTTCGGAGCAGAGGCAAGTCTTTCGATAGGTATTTTACTGAGCATTTAGCCCTGATCTCAGGTGAGGCCTGTAGGGTTTACTATGACACAAATAGTTAATAATAATAGCAGTACTAGGCATCATAACACTGCAGCCTGGCTTGTGATTCTGTGCTCTGACCACTGGACCACATTAACTACCTAGTGACCTGGGAGTATTATGTCTCGGGAGCGCGGGGAGGCAGAGGGAAGGAGAGAGAGAAAAATCTAAGGCAATGTTGAACACAATCGTGCGATTAAAAGATCTGAACTTGCATCCAACTCAACAGCATTACAATCAGTAAATTATCTAAACGTCCCGAAGCAGCAACACTGTCAAGGAAACGTGTCTGGTTTTAAGGAACTCTTTATGTCATAAAGATGTCTTTATTTTTCTCTCCTTTAAACTCCACGTTATGGAACTATTAAAGGAATCCCCTTGATTTTGAATGTCTTTATTAATAATGCAGCAAACCTTTTGCACGAGAGATTGTCTGTTTACCAGACAGTGCAGTTCTGAGCCCGCTTTGCTTTCCATCCCTCCAAGTGCTTGGATTTTTATTTAAGCTCCTGCTTGCCAGTAAGGTGCAAATGGAGATGCAGTGGTGGCACTGAAGAGGACAGGAAAAGCAATGGCGGGCCCGGTTGTGTCGTTACGAGTTGGACAACACAAGATGAAGCAGTTGAATCAGTGGATGCTTCTGGACAGTTAGGACTAAGTGATTTGCGCAGACTCAAACAGCAACCCTTTTCCCCCATCCTTTTTCCCTCTGTACTGAACTACAGTGCCTTTTACCCCGGCAGCATTTTCCTGTACCTCCTCTTTGACCTGTGCAATGCTGTACCCTCTTTCATTTGCATGTGTTCTGTGTATTGGAGCCTGTAGCACTATTTGTGTATTGCTAAAGTGTCCACTGTTGTGTGCACGAATATACACTTGTGCGTGTGTGTCTTTTACTGAAGCATTGCTCTTGTGCTTTTTGAGTACACGGCAGTCTTCCCTGCTACTGCAATATTTTGGGTGCATAGATCAATAGGTTGGAAAGGTCTTTCCGTAGGCCCCTGAGACCCATTCTGCAGCATCAATGCTCCGCGAAGCTTTCTTACCCAAATGCGTCCTATCAGCAGTCGTTAACTGGAGGCCTTTGGCATTTTTACCCTCTGGAACGTGTGTTCGACAGTTTTGTTTGTGAGAGAGTTGGAAATGTGCCTTCTCCGCAGGAGGAGCACCGGTGGCTGTCAATTCATCATCTTGGAAGCCGCAGTCAGCAGGACAGCATTACCCGCGGAGCCTTGACGCTGCTTGCATTTTGTCCCATTTCCAAGTTTGGTTACAAACTCAGACCGGTTTCCTTGAAATTTCAGCAAAACTGCACCTGTGTTCAAGTTTTTCTTGCTTACGGTTTCTTTGTGGGATTCATGTGAGGTTTGGGGGGTTTTTTTGTTTGTTTTTTTGGGTTGGTTTTTTTTTGTTATTTCAGCAATCAAATGTGGGGGGTTTAGATCCAAAACCTAAAAAATGGTTTTGAAATGAAATGGAAGGCAAGAGTGCAAATCCAGATCATAGACTTATAGAAAATGAAGGCTGGAAGGGACCTCCGGAGGTCATTTAGTCCAACCCCCTGCTCCAAGCAGGACCAGCTCCAACTACATCCTCCCAGCCAAGGCGCTGGGTTTTGAAAACCTCCAAGGAAGGAGCTTCCACCACCTCTCTGGGTAGCCTATTCCTGTGTTTTACTACCCTCCTAGTGAGAAAACCCTTCCTAATATCTAACCTAAACTTCCCTTGCTGCAACTTGAGAGCGTTGCTCCTTGTTCTGTCAGAAGAGATCAAACAAAGCAGATTTTTCCATGAACACCCTAACAGAAGGAAGGGCCGGGTGGCACCTTGACTACCTGGTTCAGAGAGGTACGGATAGCTTTGGATAGCGTCTGATGGGGCAGGATGTTGCCTATCGATGTTCATGCCTCTCTGAACCTCTCTGAGTTAGTATCTCAGGTGCTGCTCTGCATACTTGCTGTCTGACTTCAGATTAACATGGCTAACCACCTCCTGTGAATGCCCTGATAATTGAAGGCAAAAGGTTGACAGCCCGATATTTTTGACTAGTGGATCTGAGTCTGTATTGAGCTTGTCATCCTGCCTGCTTACCTCCCTCGTTCCCTCCTTCATTTGTGTAATGTAGTAGTTCTCACTCTTTCTAAATGCAAGGCACCCCTCTGAAAATACTGGCTCTTATTTTCACTCCTTTTTTGACTATAGAAAATTAATAGAGCAATTTTCTGTTGCAAAGGACTTGGAAAGACCGCAGCAGGTCACAGTGTTTTTGATGCTATAAATTCCTATTTGAAATCTCTGGGTTTATCTTGTGAATCATATTTTCACACCTAACAGTGTTAACAGTGTGTGGCACTCCCCAGTACCCTTGAAAGGATCTGAAGGCACCACAGGGTGCTATAGCACCCTGGCTAAGAATTACTGGGGTAGTAGATGAGATACTAAATAAGGTTTATGCATAGGGGCTTGATGCCTAAATATCCACTAGTGGTTGCGATGTTTTTTCCTTCTGTTCTGAGGTCACGTTTAAGTTTCTGCTGTAAAAAATGCCTGCTGATTGATTTATATATTTTGAACAGCCAGGCTAAATTTCTACTATTAAAGTAGTTAAGATACATAAAGGAATCAGCTTTTTATTTATGACTTGAGCAGCAACAAATCAGAGTAATGGTGCAATTATCACTGTGGAAGCATCTTTGTTTAATTTTTCTTCTTCTTGGCATGTCAACTTTTTTTTTTCTCTCTAACATTTCCAAATTGAATTGTGTTTACCGCTTTGAGATCTTGCTTTTGTTTGATAGAGGAGGACTAAGGAGAAACCAATACAAATGCAGGTAATACTAAAAAAACCCAATGGCATGAAGAGAGGCACCTCATGTTTTTTATCCTCAGTAAGTTTAGAAAAAAGAGAAGATGAACTTTACA
>NW_017729001.1:24114189-24121912 GCF_001723915.1 Gavialis gangeticus
TTGAGAGAGGAGGACTAAGGAGAAACCAATACAAATGCAGGTAATACTAAGAAAACCCAATGGCATGAAGAGAGGCACCTCATGTATTTTATCCTCAGTAAGTTTAGAAAAAAGAGAAGATGAACTTTACAGTGTAATCTCATTCTTGTAAGAAACCAAATGAAATGCAAATTAGAGGAATCAACTCTTACGTGGCTGGAAACCCCTACTTTTGAGCAGTTGTTCGTGGCTCAGTCTCCAACTGGTTGATCAGGGGGTTGTACGTGGTTCTGTGCTAGATCTAGCACTCTTCTATATTTTCAATGAATTATTACATTTTCAGAGGATACAAGCTAGGAAGGGTTGCCGCAGCTTTGGGAGACGCAATTAGAATTCAAAAATCATTTTGATCAATTGGAAAAATGGTCTGAAAGAAACTGAATGCAGTTTAAAGGAGGGCAAGTATAACCAACCTGTACAGAAGAATTGCTAACTGTAGATTAATACAAAATTGGGAATGTTTTGCTAGGCAGCAATTCTACAGAAAATGATCTGGGAGCTGTAGAGAACCATGAACTGAGCACGAGTCCACAATTTCATACTCTCATCCAACACGGTGAACATCAGACGGGGCTATGTATATAAGAAAGTCATGCGTGAGACGCAAGAAGTAATTCTTCTACCACTCGGAGGGTACGTACAGACGTTACGCTTGGATTGACCTAAGTAAGGCCAAGGAGAAGCTGAGCGAAACCAGATTGGGAATGGGTTAGCCAAAGCTAACAAAGGTCTGTACACGTGCAGAGCACAGCCTCAAAAGCCCAGGCATTAGCCCCAGCCCTGGGCCTGTGCTTTTCCTCTGACTGGGCTACTTTTAGCCCCCAGCCCTCCTCGCATCCCTGGACGAACAACTGTGCACCTCCCTCCCATCCCCAACCCTTGAGACCCACCAACCCTCCAGTCCCGCAGACATTTTAGCCCCTGTTCCTTGATCCTGCCTGCCTGTCCCTTCCTACCCCATGTTACTTAGACCGAGTTCCCAGAGTGGCTCCCAGTGCCAGCAAACTTCTGCACAAGCAAGACCCAGATGGCTTAACATTTGATGTCCCCACAAATGTTTGCATGTACCCAAAGTAACTGTGGCAAGGCCTGAGCTGATGTTGTGTCCAGTTTGAAAGGTTGGACTCAGCTGGAGAGAGGCCAGAGGAAAGCAACACAGATGATTAGAGATTTAGAAAATAAAAAAATACGACCTATTGAGACAGAAGGAGTTGGGTTAGGTTAGTTTTGAGAGAAGACCAAAGGGAAGCATAGTAGGTCATCAATATGTAAAAGGTTTCTGAAAAGAGTAAGGGACAGGGCAAGACAGGAGAAATAATGGGCTTACAATTTCAAAAAGGGGTTGGCATTAGGGCAGGCTTTCTCACTAGTTCACCAGTGGAAATTGTGGAATCGGCATACTGGAGAATTTTAAGAACGGGTTGGACAAACATCTGCGTAGTAGTTGGTCCTGCCTGGGGCACAGGGATGGATGAAATGACTTCTTGAGGTCACTTCCAGACCTGTTTTCTATGATTCTGCATCTGGAATGTTAACAAACGTAGACTTTGGCAGACTAAGAGCGGAGCAAGTGCCAAAATTAAGGACCTTGTGGGGAATGTCCTATTTGCATCTACTGTAAATAGCTGCTGTAACTCAGGTGCTGCTCTCTGCTCTGGCAGTGTCATGGGAAGAGAGGAAGTATTTTGGGCAACTGGATCAAAAATACATAAAGCTTCCTGGATTAAAATCCCTTTGAATTCCACCTGGAAGCATTTTGGGCGACAATGGTACAAAACATTTCTAAGTACAACAGCATTTCCACATGTTTTGGGCCAAACTGTGGGACATCAAAGCCTATAATTGCTTTTAATACGTCATCTTCTCAGTTTGAAATTTCAGAGTGTTCGGATACAATTCTGTACCTGAGTAAGCAGGCTGAAAATCAGTTGCTTCACGTTTTTAATTATAATCCGCATTATTTCTGAGCCACCTTCTGACTGTAGCCATCTTGATTCATTAAAATAAATAGGCCCAAATTTATTATAATATAGGGATCCTCTGTGAACCGTATATTTGTTGTTAATACTGCCTTAATAAGAAATTCAATATTGGAACAGAATATTAAATGTTAAAATTCTATATATGCTGGAGGCAAAACAGGTGTTTCTTTTTTATATAGAATGGCAGATCGAGCTAAAAAGAGCAGGCTGGCCAAAAATCAGTAAACTCAAATGAGTCTGAAAAAAATTGCCATATCCATTTTGCATTGTAATCATGGAAAGATATGTTTTGGCCTTTTAAATTTTTGGATATCTGGGGGAGCTGAAAGGGCAATGTTTTCTTTTAAAGGGTGTAGCAGGAGTAATGCAAAAATACATGGAAGGGAGTCTTAATAATCTAAAAAAACTAGGTTAACTAATCTGTTGGCTCTAAAACCATTACTATTTCTCATTCTAAATAGAGAATAATGTGAGAAAAGAGCTGACAAGTTTACTGGGAAAGCAGAAAATTCAGACTAAGGAGCATCATGGTGAAGTTGCGAATTATAGCAAGGACAGGAAGTAAAATTCAGAGACAAGGAACTACAACAAACAAAAATCCATGTAACCTGAGGGCCGAGCATCAATGGGGTTTATAAAGATGACATAAAAGGGATAATTGGAGTAGCTGTTACTGCATTTGAAAAAATCTGCAAAATCTGGAAAGCTAAAGATATTTTGACTGAAAAAAATCAGATTGCATGAGACAGCTATCATGTTGATATTGGCTGATGGGTGAGAAGGCTGTTATGAAGAAACCTGGCAAATGAAAGATACTGCAGAAATGAGTTGAGGGTTTTTTTAAATAATTAAATTATATGGACATGGCTAGAACAAAAAATAATGCTACTTATAAAAAGAGGGATGCTCTAGTTTGGGTACAAATGGACCTGGAAAGGATACCACTTGTGGCAATATATACCAGTGTGTAAGGAAAAAAAGTAAAGGAAGACGAGCATAATAATAATAATAATAATACCATTCTTATAATATATTATAAGAAAAAGGATGAACAAAGCCATGACACTGGTATAAACTACGCAAAGACTTTGGCCCCATTGCTGCTGAGCTGGCAGCTGTGAAAAAATATACATCACTGATCCCATTTACACCAGACCAAACAGTAAAAAATAATCCTGTAGAATACAAAATACATATTTAAATGGAAATAATTCAAAGCAAAAAAGCCCACACCCTCTCTCTCAATATCTGTGTTGTAGCTCATGAATGTTGCGCTAGAATTTATTGTCCGACCCCATACAAATGTGGCGAGAGAGATTTCGGGTCTTTGGATTTGTCTTAAGTTGCACATTAATCCTGCAAAGCAGTATAATTTACTGAAAAATTATGCCCCTTTGGGTATTTTGCCCATTAAATTATTCTGAGAGAGTGTTTACTCTCTGAAAGAGAGATCAGTGAGTAAATACAGCTAGTGAATGTCATAGTGTTTTTGAAGTGAAGGGACAGAAGCTTGAGAAAACAGTCCAGCTAATCTGATATGTGGCTGGTAATATATTTTTGCCTTGTCAAATGAACAGCTGTTCATCTTAAGTTCAGCGCTCTCAAGATCTGCCAATACAAATTCTAGCTTTCCAGTGGTAAATAGCACTCAGTGATTGGTGATTTTACATCAAGATCTGGTACCCTCTCCATCTCCGAGGACCGGCGTGCAGAATTATTTGCTAGTAAGCATTAGCTGCATGCATTGAGGTTTAGCACCAAATTTGGTGGTGTGAAGTATGAAATACCGAGTCGCTTCCTCTGTCGAGAAAGCATCTGCTTGCAATAGGGTGTTGAACAAATGTCACGTTTCTTGGTGTCTCGTGGTGTAGAGAGTTCGGATAAGTGATGTCTAAAAAGCAGTAGCTACTTCTGAGCATTGATAGGGCTAGGCAAGACTAACCATAGTGATGAATACACAGGTAGTCCTTTGATGCAATTATTCTATGCGAGTCAGGACCAGCGTGGCTGCAGCCAACGTTTGTACTGGTTCCTACATTTAATAAATACATCCATCAGGAGCAGATGAGTCTCCTGAAAAGTTGGTAATGAATTTTCCATTGCAGTGACTTTTGAGTGGGAAATGTGGTTTCCATAAAAGCAGGACTCTGTGGGGAAGATTGAAATTTCCCCAGAAACGTTCAGTTTTCTGCCTTGAAACTTCAAATGTAAAGTATTTGATTTTATCGAGTTGGTTGGATCCACAGTGGGATCTTTCATTGTGTGAACTGATCCCAAGTATGTTGTTTTAAAAAAAGTTCAGCCAAACTTGAAAGGCATTTTCCTTATTTGTGTAGATCAGACTGTCTCCCGTAATTCCTTCTCTCAAGCTGTTTGGTTCATCAGGGAACGCTCCAGTTACACAGAGTCGGTTGATATGGTCTGGCCCATAGTAAATAATGTAGGCAACAGGATCCTGAATTGCATAAGGCATGTAGCATAATAGAAAACCACAGGTTAATTCTGAACAGACTAAATATGAAACTCATGTAAGTTCGCCTAAAAGAAAGACAAGAAAAAAAAAAAAAAGATAGAGCTTTCTGTGGGACAAACCGGGAATATTTGCATCCTTCATTGAGTTGCAAGTGTTGAAATGGTAGAATTTCTCACAGATAAAGATTTTTTAATTTTGCGTCGCCCTACATCCTGGTGCTAAACTTGGATTATGAAAGGGCAAGATTTGAGTTTCGCTCTGTTTTCCACTCCCTTTGGGGTAATGTGCCATGCAGCCGGTTCTGAATTAGAGTTAGCAGATACAGCAAAAACGAAAGCAGAAATACCTTGCACACCCGTATTGAAAAATGAACACAAGGTTTGATGCTTGGCTTCACTGGATATTTCTTTGTGTGCAGTTTATGTGTGTGTCCTATCTTCAAATGGTAAACTGAAATGTAACATATGGAATTAAGTGGGTGAACATAACTCCTTATGTATTTACTGTTGATAATTTCTCCCATGTGCTCTCTTCTAGCTGTCTCAACCCGCCCCCCTCCTTTTAGCCCACTGCCAAAAGCACTTTCCAGCATTCCTCCTTTTTTCTTAATGGTAGCCAAAGGATTTTATAGTTGCCTTCAATGTCCTTCCTTGACCAGCTTGCCAAAGATTATATTGTAATGTTTTTTTCTTCCTCCTTAGTGGAAGCAGATTGATTGGTGTACAAGATGTATTTTGCCTTTTACCTGGGACTAGCGGGCCTCGGTAGCATCAATGGTGTAATATTAATGCACTGAAGCTGTGTTGTAGTCAGCATCCAGCTTAGCAAGAGAGATGAATAAAATATCGAGACAGTATTTTAGGCAGTGCTTTCATTCATGGAAACGGGATGTGCCGTAATGCAACAGTTGATAATTAAGTATTATTATTATTATTATTATTATTATTATTATTATTATTATTATTATTATTTACATTATTTCTATTTTGGCAGTCTCTGGGAGCCTCAGACATGGATCAGCACCATTGTACTTTGTGCTGTATAAATACGGAACAAAGAGATGATCTCTACCCCCAGCAGCTTATATTATAAGGCAGAAATAGTTGGTACCCACTGGTAGGGTCAGTTGTGTTGTTTCTGGCCTGTTTAGTCAGTTCCCATAAGTAATTTGCAAAGGTTACACTATTTTGAGTAGGTTAAAACATGCTTGGTGAGGAGCAAGGGCAGAACCTTCTGCATTTATCGATCTTCCTACCTTTTTATTATACGAATACCTACTTTTGTTGCTGTTAGTATGCCCAGTGAGTACCCCACACTTTGGTGGGAAAGTGAGAAAGGAAAATGAGTGTGTCGTTTTGAGTGACAGTTGAGTGTCATGCACGTGAGAGCGTCGTGTGGAGAGGCATGATGTCACGTGCACGAGTGTTTGATTAGATGCGGTGTTGATGGACAGGTGTCAATCAAGATGTCTGCATAAAAGGGAGCTGATGAGAGTAATCAGCATTCCCTGAAGATTGGATGTCATTGCTATGAGATTGAATGTCATTGCTGGTTGCTGTGGGCAAGAGCTAGAGGGCCTGTGGACTGATTGTTGAGTGAGAGGCTCGAGTAGGATCCCAACCCAACGGTGCGGGTGCTCCGTAGAGTGAGCCGCGGTGGATTAGTGTGTAACTGAGTTTGTTAGTGTGGCTGGTGTGCATCAGGGTATGTGTGGCAGGGAATCGTTGGGCGTTTGGAGTGTGAGAATGAGTGTGGACCCGTGTGTTGGGCAATAACGGCGCTCCCCTGTGTTTGTGTATGTGGTGCGAGTCTGCCTGGCGCTGCACCTGTGAGTGCCCCGGGGACTGCGCCGAAGCCTGCAGCTGTGTGTTGTGCATGCGTGGAGGGAGGGTCCGTGTGGGACCAAGACCTCCCCTGTTGTTTGTGTGAGTGGTGCTGCCTGAAGTTGCTGCTGCTGCTGCTGCTGCAGTGGGGGAGAAACAAGTAATTGCTCTGTAGCACCACCTGCTTAGTATAGCGCGGGAGTATTGGGTATAGTGTTGGTAGTGTGATTGTATGTAGCTGTTATTGTTAATGATTGTTGTTGTTTAATATACTTGTTATTGCTGATGCCCTTACCCATGTCTGATTATTCACAGCCAGCCTGTGGCTGGAATAGCTTGGGATGGTTAAAACAATTAACTACCCGCCACCTGTGTGCTGGAGGGGAAGATTGTGGGGATTAATGACCAGGCATTTGCTTATCCAATCAGCCATCCTGCTCTTTAACACTACAGACAGGGTTCTGGGAGGAAGGAATGAGATCTTATTGATCTTCTTACTCTTATCTAAGAAGTTGAGATGAGAAAAATAAGACTGGGAGTCTTGACTCAGTCCTTTACAGTCGCGTTGTTCTCCCCAGCTGTGCCGGGGCAATATGTATGAGATCCACGTGCTGAGCTCGTTCATTGGAAGAGAGACTATGGCCATTAATTTTTTACTTGGGCAAAAGTGCTACTGGCTTCAGTGGGTGTTATGTTATCTTCTCATTGTTGCCTTGGTCTACTTTGAGGTCTGATGGTCTCTACGTCAGCTTCCAAAATCTGCCTCAAATGCCTTTTCTTGTTGGTTCTCGCAACATGCCCTGACCATTTCATTCTCTGCACTCTTATCTTGCTCAGGACATCAGATCTTTTGTAAGAGGCCACAAGCTCTTGATATACTAGTTTAAATTGTTTCTGTAATGATAGGAAAAATTAACAAAAAAGCCTGACAGCCTCAGGGAAAGAAGTTATCTCTTGGCCAAGGATATCACTAGTTTGGGCGTCGATTTTGTGCTCTGGCCTTTTGCTCACTTTAGCTTAGACTGAGAACTCACAGTTCATTTCATATAGGGGATCATTCAGAATAAAGCAGTTCATAAGCATTTGTTTTTAGGCTGAAATCGAGCTGTTGTCCTGGAAACAATAACACTCTGTATCCCATTACCATTCCCCTGAGCCATCTACTCCCACATACAGAAATTATTATTGTAGAAATCAAATGTGTAACAAGCCTATGTAACGAAATGGAAAAGAGAAGGGAGTAAAACAGGATTACAATGATCACTCAAAATATTTACACTTGTTGCATGCTAGACATTACCATTACCATCCCTATCCTCTCTACTAGCAATATTTATTAAGTGAAAAGTGTAATTGGAAAGACAAATGTAGGGAATGACATGCAAACTGGGCAGAGAAAAACCTAT
>NW_017729001.1:24126912-24137965 GCF_001723915.1 Gavialis gangeticus
GTTGCTTGCTAGACATTACCATTACCATCCCTATCCTCTCTACTAGCAATATTTATTAAGTGAAAAGTGTAATTGGAAAGACAAATGTAGGGAATGACATGCAAACTGGGCAGAGAAAAACCTATAGGAAACATTGGTGGAGACATGGGCTCCCATTATGCGCTGCAGCAGCCAGCCTGAGAGGAGTCTCTTACTTTATGGGAAATGTAGTCCAGCAGGGAACCTAGCTGATAGAGACGATCAAAGTGGGCGTGAGTATTGTAACTCAACTCACTGGAGGTGTAGTAGCAGCGTTTCTGAATTAAAAGTTTGAGTTTTCAGCTGAGAGTCACTGGTTTGGAGCCAAAAAGCTTTAGTTTTCTGTTTTTCACTGATTTAGTGATGAGTTGAAATCTTCTGGGGAAGAACTTTGCATGTAGGTCGATATGTATTGACAGTCAATAAACTTTGGGGTATGGGCCAGCTCTAACATCGAGCCCAGGTTGTTTAGATGTTGAAGGTGCGGCTTGTCTATATGATGGGACATGTAGGTGAGGGGTATTGGCTGGGAGAGCCTGAGAAATTCCTTTACTTTTCCAGCTCTTCATAGTAATTCAGTGGAGGGCTGAATTCTGGGGCAGTGCCCATAGGGATGCAAGTGCTGAAGGTGCGAGGCACAGGTGTGCTAGGAAGGGCCCCAACTTTGTTTCCTGACCTCAGTCGCATGGATGGAGTCGTTATCCACGCACACCAGTTACAGCTGTTTCCAAAAACTCAGCTCATCGGCCTTTCATAATCATGGATCTGGGCCAGCCCAGGGTGTTCTGGCGAGCCAGCTTTTTCTTTCTGGCTCTCACTTCTGTACTAAGCATCACAGACCACCATTGTACGAGACGTCTCGCATCTGCCTATCGCCCCGGCAGTTCCCAGTTCTCAGTCGCTCCTTTTTTTCATGAACTGTTGCTGCAACTGAATTGATAAAAGCCTTAATGTCTCATCTGATCTGGCTTGGGCTTCCTGCCCCCCCACCCTGCCAACCCCAGACCATACACGTCAGTGGACAGCTGCCATCTGGGAAATGTAAAACTGTCACATGTACCATTGTGCACTCAGTTTGGGTATGTCAGGATGCAAAGAATGTTATAAATGCTTGATAGCCTGCATCGGGGCTGTTGCGACGTTTTTTAACAAGTCCACCTCCCTTCTTCTTAATGCATCCAGCTTTTCACCTGCTCCGTGTATTTACAATAGTGTTTTGCTTTATTACAATGAAATGGTTAGACCAGCACGGGGGCAAATAGCTTTCTAAAGTGCTTCTGAGCCATGGGCCGTTCCCTGATTGTACCTGCGCGCTCCCTTGATGGAATTCAAATAAAAAATTTTGTTGTGTGGAAGAAGCAGTATTAGATTTATTTCTAAATTCTTTTTAAGATGTCAGCATGTAACCCCAAGGATGTGAGAGAAAGGTACAGCTTGTCAACCTCCCTGGCTGCTCTGAATTAGTCTGAACCTATTGGAAATGAAAGGTTCAGGGAGCACAGATGGAATAGATTGAGGCTGCAACTTCAAGTGAATTCAAAGAGCAGGTTTCCTGGCTAAATGTGATCTCTACGGGCAGGAAGCTAGCTAATGCATCGACCGTGTCCGCCATTGTAGGGTCCTCCAAAGAATTGCCAAGGCTCTTCACTAACCAGTCCCTTTGCATAGTAGCCTCCCTCCCCACACGCACATAATTTTTGTGTGTATATTGATAGCTGTTGCATCTGCAAAAGGAAAATAAGACGTGGAAGTGTATTACAAAGCAAAGGCACTACTTGTTCTTATACCCGTTGACACTTTGTTTTCCTTTAATTCTTTTATTGGTTGCCAAACTCATGCTCACAGATGCAAGAACAGGGAGCTTGGTTTTGTTCCCTGTGTAACTTGAAGGGCCAGGTTTTTCAAAAGTGCTTATCTCCCATTTGAAGTGCCAAAATAGGTGGGTGGTTTTATGTGGATGACACACTGGCTGCTGAGCCTTCTTGAAAATTAGCCCGTGAGTGTTGCTGGAGGGCAGGGGAAGGGTTAATAAGGACGTCTATGAAACACTAGACGGGGTGTGAGCACTCCACAGTCTGGGGCCAGACACTTGAAAAACTGGCTCCAAACTTTTCACAGCTCCTAGCACAATATAACTGATTTTTGACTCAAGCATGGCCCCCCTTATATCATCCAAATAATCACAGTGTTGTGGCAAAAATGTGTCAATGGCTCTGAGTTACTTGAATCCTGGCGTGGGAGGAAGGAATGATCCCACACACGTTATATTTCGACAGTTCTTCAAAACTAAGGCAGAGAATGAAGTGCAGCCCCTGTCTTGATTTTTCTTATTCTGTATTTGTCCCTTCAGCTTGATCTTTCAGGAAATGTAATGGGCTGTCAGGGGAACTATTGAAGCTTTAGAACCCACATTTCAAGCTGTATTTCAAATGCCAGAAAGGGAGGAAACAAAAATCAGTAGATGTGGTAGGATACCGGCGTATGGCAATCTCAGAAGTGCTACTGTTTTCATGGTAAATATTTATTTTTCATTCCGATTTTCTGTTTGATTAGTACCAGATTTTTTTGGATGCATTGTGTGCGCTGTGGTGACAGCTTAAGGGCTTGGTTCTGAAATGCAGAGCTTAGCCCCCGGTTGCATTAGGGTCTCCATCTCCTTCCCTGAACTGCAAGGACAATGCAGGTGGCTGAGTACGGGACAGTTTTAAAAAAAAAAAAAAAAAAGTATGGTTGGTCAAAGCCGAGTCTCGTTGTGGGATGCTAACAGGGACAGTTATTCTAATCCAGAGTCTGGCATCTGTAGGTGGCTTTGCAAAATTTTGATGGCTGACCATAATCACAACAGTGTTTACAACAATTGTGCAGCTCTTCATCCCCACTGATCCATCCTCTTAACAAAAATAGTCTAGCCCAAGCGTGTTACATCATTGCCTGGGAAGACATGAAAGCGCCTTGAAGCCTTTTGGGTGCCTCTCAATCAGTCCTCAGAAGTGCTCCAATGGCGCCGTGGTGATGGGTACAAAATCCTAAAATAGATATATAGGGTGAAATCCAGGCCTGGGAATTTTTGCCATTGACTTATGGGACTGGGATTTCATCCATAGATTGTACCACCATGACAGGCACTTACAGTTGAGCAATACAAAAACTATTTATGGCGTTATTTCTGATTCCATCGATGTTCCCTACCTTGGTTATTTATGACGTCTTTGCCACTTCTCAGTGAAAAAGATCCTATTAAAGCAAATAAGATGTTTTCCTAACTTGGGGCCAGATTTTGTTACCCTCATTCCTGCTAAGAAGCACTTTTACCCAGCAGGGAGCCACGCTGATCTTATAAGATGAAAAAAATGTACTGAATATTACTTTTCCCTACTTGGAACATTCTCAGCCAGGGAGCACCTCAGGGTGCCTTTAAGAGCCTTTTAAGGACACCATGGGATGCCACACAGGGTCTGCACTGTTAGGTGCGCAATCATGGTTTGCAAGAGAAACCCTGGGATCTCAAATAGGAATCCATAGCATTAAAAAAAATCCGACACGCTGTGGTCTTCTCAAGTTCCTTGCAACAAAAGAAGTGCTCCATTACTTTTCACTCATTTTTTGAGTACAAAGTACAGGTGGTCCTCGGACTTACGACACAATTGGTTCCTGAAAACCGCGTCTTAAGTCGAAACATTGTAACTTGGAACCAATTTTCTCATAAGAAACAATGTTATAAATGGGGGATTTGTTCCTGAGCCAAGGCCCGATACTCTGTTTTCACCAGAAATACCCCAGAATTTTGTACTCGATCAATTATAGATGAGTAATGTAGCTACATTAATGTATTTATATTGTAAATAGCAATCGCATTGATTTGGAAGGACTCATTTGAGGTGACTTTGCTGGACTTTTTGAAGGGCTCTTGGCTGGAGTCTTCTCAGGAGTCTTGGCTGCAGGTTCTTCTGGAGTCTCGTCTGCTTTCTTAAAGAAAGTGTCCAAGGAAGTTTGGACAGATGCTCTCCAGGGACATGGGTGACACAGCAAACTTGTTTGCTGGTGTGGCGTCGCATTGGATCAAGCGTTGCAAAGTCAAAACTGACATCAGAAAGTTGAAACAGGGTGTCAATTTATAAATGTTGTAAGTCAAAATGTTGTAAGTCGAGGACTGCTTGTACAAAGAGCCTGGAATTTCACATGGGGTCTAACGATGGGTGCCGTGAGTCTAGAAGACAGCCGCTGGTTTTGAGAGGGATAAAACATCACAAGTCTTTTTTAGCCTTTGTGTCGCATGGCATCTCCAGAATATTTATCCCCTTACTGAGTTGGCTCAGTCACATTATAAATGATAGTGCCATGGTTGATGAAGCTGCACGTGATTCTTTGCTTTGGAAAGTTGGGGACAATGCACTGACATCTTGAATTCAGTAAAGAATAGCCGGACTAGAGCCTTAGCCATTCACCTCTCAACTCTATGAAGTGTAATGTTTTCTCAAGTCTATGCAGACTAATAAGCTATGGACTTCCCTACCAGTAGCCAACTTCCCTACCCTTCATATGCAAAACTGTGCTGCTCAAGAGTATTCACTTAGTCAATACAAGAAACATTAGAGATGGATGTCCTCCCGTCTAGATCTGTTGCCTCGGGTTTGGTCTGTGTTTCTAAAGGAAAGGTTTGGGCAGTTCAACCTCCTCAGCTTTTCTTAAGAACAGTGACTGAGATCTTCCCACTGACCTCAGTGATGTTATTTTACTTGAAAGATATTAGCATCCTTTAGATGAGGCCACAACATTCATCTTCTGCTGTCGTCACTGGTTCCTTTGTTCCATGTGGAGGTCATCCAGGTTACCGGCGTGAAACTGCTGCAGATACCTTATTCCTTTTACCCACAGCTGACCAAGTGACTTCTGAAAGGGCTAGAATACTTTTTCCTTCCCCTGTACTCAAGTTGGTCTGGTGCTGAGTGTTTCCAAGATGTTGAGGGAAAATAAAACACAGCCGAGGAATAAATTTGCCTCTCTTGTCCTGGTTTTTGTATTCCAAACATCAGGCATTTCCTGTGGTTAGAGGACCCAGAAAGTATTTAAATGGAGGGCAACATCTATTAGGATCCACAGGACTATAGGGTTATTTCTCAGGAGATGTGGCGAAAGCCCTGTCACTTGAATCGTTTAAAACTGGAACGGACAAGGATGTATTCCAGGGAAAATGGATCTGTGAAGGCAAGGGTATGCCAGTCCAGCTCTCCCTGCTCCCGTCTGTGAGCAAGAGTGCACAGAGTCCTCGGGGGACCACAGCCCTTCTGGTGTCCCTGATCCTCTGCCACCTTGCCACACAAAACCAAACCAATGTGGCTGTTTTCAGGACTTTCAGAGACCATAGTGTGTTGGAGTAGGAGCTGTCTCCATGATTAAGTACATGGTTAATATTAACATATTCAAGAACAGTTAGTTATCCCAAAATACAGGCAGAAGAGAAATCTCACGGGGCATCCAGAATCCACATCTGCTTCCCAAACTGAACCCTAGCAATATTGGTTCAGAATTGGTTGGCTCGAGATCGCCCCGTTTATGTATTTGGATGTTCTCAGGGTCACTCGGTTTCTTGCTTTCCTATTTTACATCCCGGAAGGGAGATTTTGAACATCCTGTTAAATCAGCCTTTTTTTGAAAGCCCATCGTGAATGTTTAGAAAATATTTTTCTTTTACTTGGAAATTACAGACTGCATTTTTTTTTTTTTTTTCCTTTTTAGATCCCTGCAGGGTACAGGCAGATGAGGTGAATACAAACCATTTCAGAGACATTAACTTTTGAGACATGGCTTAAAACACCAGCATAATTCAATGTTTATTTCCCTCCTGATTTTCCTTGGAATACCTAGTAGCTACTCGGAGAGGATGCTTGTCTAAGCAGTATCGTAATTAGCATGGCGAAGCCCTTCTTTTTTTCTTTGAGGAAAAATGGGAGAAGAAATGCATGTCAGGAGAGATTTCTTTAGCTACCTGGGATATATGTCTTTAGCTGGGGGTTGACCTTCTCAGCAGCACAGCAGCAGAAGGGGATCTTGGAGTCATAGTTGACACCAAGATGAACTTGAGTCATCATTGTGATGAAGTGATCAACAAGGCCAACCGCGCTTTATCGTGCGTTAGCAGATGCATGATGAACAGGTCCAGGGAGGTGATGCTTTCCCTTTGAACTCCAGACTTCTTTGATTTTAAGGTCAGAGCGGTCTGATGGATTATCTGTTCTGTTCACCCATCTAATTTGTGTGTTGCAATAAGATAATTTTGCCAATTTACTTCTAAGTGGCTAAGCTCTGTCATGTTTTTTTTTGTGTTTTAGTCAGGCACATCTTCCAGAAAGGAAACCAGTCTTGAAGACTTGACTAGATGGGGTCTCCATCACTGTCCCATGTAATTTTGTTCCAATGGTTAATTGCCATCACTGATTTCTAATATGAGTTAATCTAGCTTTCTTTTCTCCGCTTGACTATGTGTAGAAAATATCTGTTGGCGTGCAGATATTTTCCTGGCGAAGCACTCAAATACTTTAATCAAGTGAAGTATGATCCTTGCTTGGGTGTTGTTACCCAGTGTTTGCACCTCCATCAGGCCAAATTCCACCTTGGTACAACAAGATGCAGCTCTGTTGTGTTTAGTGGAGTTACACCTACTCCTTTAAACCTAAATTTGGTCCATTGATTTCAACTGATTTGTTGCTCTAAATAAGTTTAACTGCCTCCTGCATTCTTCCCAAAGGGATACATATATGTGTTACGTTTTGATGGCCCTAAATGAGCTGAGGGCAACCTAAATGGCTGAGGTTCACGGAGCTTAAGTCACTCTAAAAGTGGCGCACCCAGTCTAATGGCTTAACTTGGCCTACCAAATATCTGGGTGCATTCCCAGCCCAGCCCTGGGGCTTGCAAAGCCCAGGCACTCTCTGCAGCTTTCAGGCTGTGCATCCTGACTGGGCGATTTTTACACCCCCAAACCAGCACGCCTTTGGACCCATTAGCCTACCTGACCCTGACTCGAAATGAGCCACCTAACCTGACCCAAATGACCTAACAGGTCATTTGAACATATAGTCCCTCCCTAACAGACCAATTCTAGCCCACCTCTTCCTGGCTACGCAAAGTCCTGAAGTAGCATATCACGGCTCCATGTGTGGTTGTGCCTGGGGTAAAGGCAGGCTAAATGTCCTTCTGCACAGCTCCTCCCCAACTGCATAATCCAGTGGGTGGTGAAGAAAGCAGTCCCTAATAAAGCTGAAGTTGTTTTGGCAGCTCAGCTTTGTTCTTGGGTGCAGCTCTTGTTTGGAAAGATCACTTCTGCCAAATTTATGCTTCCACCAAAAGATTTCAATTGACCGACTGCTTAGTGCAGTAGGCGTAAGAGAGCAAAGGAAACGTATGCCATAAAAGACGGTATCTTCCATCAGTGGGAAACCATCATAAATGTTTCCAGAAGTTGGGGGCACTCCTTCTCCTTACAAAGCATAAAGGTTACTGGCTGGTTTCCAGCGTGAGATCCAACAGGAGGACGCACTGGCGCAGAAGGCTGTTTGGATGAGTTAAATTCTTCCAACACCCAAAGTATGTAGTCTTTCCCAAGCAACTCCAGTTGGTGCGAAGACGACTTGCGGGTCACGGTCTGGCACTTCCCTATAGCTAGTTCCTAGGAGAGCTATAGGGAAAGAGTGAGGTTTGTCCTCCTCAATGGAGTTCTCATATCAAAGCACAAAATGAGGGTGAGAAATGCTCTTTGTTCCTCCTCCTTTCCATTGGCTGGGCCTAAAAGCAGACATCCTTTTTATTTGATACTAAAATACCTTATGGCACTTAATGGGTCTCCGTTACTGTTCAGAAAGATGCCGTTCCTCCGGAGAAGAGGAAAGGGAACGGTGTAGGGCCCACCATTATAGAAGCATCCTACAGGAAACCAGAAAGAAGAGTAGACAGTGGTCCTGGCAGGCCAACTGCTGAACTGCTTGCTACTTATGCCTTTTCTGCCTCTGCCAAATAAAACCTTCTTAAACTGCAAAAGGGCCTGCATAATCTAAACCCTTTCCCTTGAATCGCGTATTTGGTAGGTTTTGACAAAAAGGAGAATTTAAAATAAAATGTCAGAAACAGTGGGGGTTCAAAAGAAGTATGATAGAAATTAAAATACCTTTTGAACAGGGTTATTACTAATGCAGCAAATCGGGGAGGAAAAAAGAGAGAGAGAGAGAGGGGAAAATGAAGAGTGTAAAATTAACACAAACTTGGCTAAAGTTTGTGGCTTTGAAGAAAAAGGTGTCTCAGAGGAGCGATAGGACTCTGGCTTGATTAAACTGGGATTTCAGAAATTCTCTGCACTGAATGAAATAAAAAAGGTATTTGATCTAATTAGATGGCATTGTGGAGGGAGTAAAGGAAAGGTATTTCCACCCCATTGGTTATTTATACAACTTTTATTCCAGCAGAAGTGTTTATAAGCGTTTTAGAAGATTTGTTTTTCTTCTCGGGGGAATTTGGCCTGGAATTCGAACCTTTTGATAACTTTGCCGAGGAGAGCTTGGTGAGAAGGGAGACTGGTTAATAGCCCTGTTACAATACACAAGGTGCAGGAGGTCCGTGGTACGTGTAATATATGTATCTGTAGTATTTGGGCCCAATGCTTTGTTGTTTTGGTGCAGCAGCTGCTGGCTCTTCTGAAATCTGCTGTAAATTAAACCTGTAGCTGTTTTTTGAGGGGGGCGGGGGGTTACTTATGTTGCCCTTTCAGTACGTAGGCTGAAAAGACCGACTCAAGGCTAGTATGATCTAATGTGCATGATTTAATGGCCCTTGAGAGCAGTGGAAGCCACATATTTGATATAATAGGGCTAAATTCCCTTTTGGTTTATGCTGGTTTATCCTCGACACTTCTGGAATGATTTTTAATTGCTCCAGCTTCAGTGCAAGGACCATTAGCCCCAGAAATGTACTAATGACTATAATTTGATACAGTGATAACCGGCTCTTATTAAGTAGATTTTCAACAATGGATCTGAAAAGCACCTCACAGAGGAGGTCAGTATGAATACCCCCATTTTACAGATGGAGAAACTGAGGTGTAGCTTGCCTAAAACCATTGGCGGAGCTGGGAAAGGAGTCCAGATTTCTTGAGCTGTAGGTAAGTGCTTCCTCTACTAGGCCATGCCACTTCCCCACATTCCTGATTTCTCCAGTGTCTTTCTCCCTGAAGGAACACTCATTTTCATCCAAATTTCAGAAAATTATGCAAATCTGCTGCTTATTTGCAGCCCCATTATGCTAGAGCTATCTCTAAGACCACGTGTGTAAAGAGATGTGAGGATGCTTCGCTTTCTATTTTTTTTTTATTTAATTCCTGGATCAACCCAGGTTTAAAAGTAAGATACTGTATTAGGACAAAGTGACGTAATAAGTAATATAACCCTCTTTTGGAAATTCCTGCTATTCTCTCATTTCTTAGCCAGGCCACTGATTCTGGACCTTTTTTAGATTTGAGGCGCCCCTTCATAGACTCAGGGCCCCCTCAGAAAATGCTACCTCTTAGTTTTTACTCTTAAAAAAAATAATAGAGCAATTCTTCTGTTGCAAAGATCACGATAGGCCAGGATGTTTTTAATGGTATGGATTCCTCTTTGAAATGCTCTGGGTTTATCTTGTGAATCACACTTGCACACCTAACAGTGCTAATATTGTGTGGCATCCTAGAGCACCCCAGGGTGCTGCAGTACCCTAATTCATAATCACTACTTCAGGCAATTGGAAATGATAACCAACTGTCCTTCAGTTCCAAGGTGAAGCGACCCTTCTCTCACATTGTATCATTACTAGAAATCAGGAAAGACTCGTGTTAAAACATTACATATTAATATAAATAAAGACAGTTTTAAGGAATTACATGTTTTGGAATGGAACGAGCCATTAATCTTCTGCCGTGAGGAGGTGCTGATTCTGCTTTCAGGCTGATATAATGCATTGCAGTTGACCTCACTGGTGCTGGTCTGCATTTGTCATGTTCTAACCGAGAGGGAAATCAGCCCCAAAAGTTAAAAAAACAACAACCCCAAAACCCAAAAACACAACCTCCCTCCCCCTCCAAATACCCCTCCATAACGTAAATGTTATCCCCAAATGGGTTGCTTAGCAGGTGGACCTTCTTCCGCTTTGCAGAGATTGCTGATGTATATTGTACAGTATAAATCTAAATGCATGTTATTCCTGGAAGGCCCAGAAGTTGAATACATGATTTCAGCATCAAACCCCTATTGGTTTGGACAGCTTGGCTAACCAGTGGAAACATCTAAGGTAGCATGCACATTTTATTTGAAGCCTCCAGGGAAAGTTTCCTCTTATGGTCATTGCTTACGCAAACCAAATTCCTTGTGGCCTAACGTGTCCCCAGAGTAAACGACTGTAAGTGAATGCAGTGTTTTGCCATGATCACGACCTTATTTGTAGTGTTGTGCGATGAGGGGAGATGAAGATCTGTAGCAGACTGTATTTTAAGGACGGAGTTCAGAGCTGAGTTAGGTTGCGCCGGCTGAAGCTTATTTTTAGCCTGATCTAATCTTGCTCTCTGTACTTTAACTCTTATCTATGGAGGTGCTTTTGCTGAGCTGAACTGGTGATGTGTGTGTCAAATCCTCTGTATTCCCACAGTCTCGCTGTCTATTGAGCTCTTGGGAGTGTTGGGTTGATCTATTTATCAAGTTCCACAGCAAAGCATTGTGGGTGCCTGTACACAAGTGCGGAGGCTGCTCTGATGCGCTGTAATTTACAGCGTGTCAGAGGAGATGTGATTAATCGAGTCTGCTGGAGCATGGGAATTGCTGCACTCCAGCAGCCTCCCGTGTCTCACGTATCGGCATCCCCGCACTTCAGATTGGCAGCAGGGCCACTTTCACTAAAGCTTATCAAACAAGCTTTAGTTCAAGCGCACCATTTTGAAGCATGGGTATGCTAATACAAGAGACACTGCGGCACTTTAATTAGAGCAGCTCTCAGAGTGCCGCCCTCCCCACCCCCCCCC
>NW_017729001.1:24138349-24140309 GCF_001723915.1 Gavialis gangeticus
CCCCCCCCCACACACCACCCATTGAGCACATGTAAACGTGCCCTGCAGGTCTACACAGGGGTTTAGACTTTGAAACCCTTTGGGAGCTGGGGTACTGCAGAGGCAGCAGTAATATTTTTTTTCCAAGTCTCAGTGTCTCTGCTCCCTCATTTGCATGCAGGCAACGGGAAGAAAGACAGGATGTCAAGAAAAGGTTTGGCATGATTGGAGACTGACTCAAGGCCAGTTTTAGGGCTGCTAATCAGTCACTTAGCAGAGAGCCCTTAGCTATGTATTTCTTCTTGGACTTCACTCCTGCATAAGGATACAAGACCATAAAAAATGCTATACTGGGTCAGACCAATGGTCCTTCTAGCTCAGTATGCTGTACCTGACAGTGACAGGACTGAATACTTTAGAGGGAGAGCATAGGAACAGGGTGCATCTAGAGCAGGGGCGGGCAATTATTTTGGGCAGAGGGCCACTTACTGAGTTTTGGCAAGCCATCAAGGGCTGCATGACAGGCAGCCAGGGGCAGATAAATATTAATTTTCTAAATTTTTTATGGGCTCCGTGGGCCGGATAGAATGGCCTGGTGGGTTGCATCTGGCCCCCAGGCTGCATTTTGCCCACCCCGATCTAGAGCAAGCTACCCCTCTGTCATACCCTCCCTAGTATCTACCATGGTTGGTTTAGAGATGCCAGAGGATACATCCCTGACTCTTTGGTTTAACAGCCATTAATGGATCTATCGCCCATGAATTTTGTCTAGTCCCTTTTTGAACTTGGTTATTCTTTAGGTCTCTACAATCTCCTGTGGTAATGAGTTCCACAAGTTAACTATGTTCTGTGTAAATAATAATAATAAAAAAAACCAACTTCCTTTTTTTCATTTTAAACTTCTCTCCCCTTAGTGAATTCCCCTTAGTCCTAGCGTTCTGGAATTTAGTGAATACCAGTTCCCTGTTAGTTTGCCAACAACCGTCATGATTTTACAGACCTCTATCATATCTCCCCGCAGTCTTCTCCTTTCCTAACTGAAGAGGTCTAGCCCTGTTCGTCTCCTGGTATGGCAGCTCCTCTGTCCCCCTGATTGATTTGGTTGCCCTTTGCTCTACTATTTCTAATTCCACCACATCTTTTTTGAGAGATGGAGACCAGAACTTCACACAGTATTAAAGATGTGGGCGCTCCATGGGTTTATATGTAAAATGATGATGATGATTCTGTTCTGTTTTCAGTTCAATTTTTAATGATGCCCAACATTGTATTTGCTTTTATTTTTTTTGGTTGCTGCTGCACATTGAGATGATGTTTTTAGAAAACCATCTACAATGACTTCAAGGTCTCTTTCCTGAGCCATATCAGGTAGTCTGGAACCTAGCGCTGTGTATGCAGTTTTTCCCCATATGCATTATCTTGAGCTAGTTGGCACTGGTATTGATCTATGATTTTCTTTTGCCTTCACACTTAACTTTGTGAGGTCTTTCTTCAGCTCCTCTCCTCCTCATACAGGCATTTTCTCTAATGCACCATTCAATTTTTGTTCGCTTGATCTTGTTCATTGCTTTCTAAGTTGTATGAACTGGGGCAACAGTCCAGGCCTGCCATGGTCAAGTTGGAGCCATTCAAGGCATGTCCTAAAGATGGATGGGCTAATATTTGTGTACCAGAGATTAATGAAATGATAAAAAAAATTATACCTTTTTAAAAATTTGGAGGGTTGATGGGTTCAGGAGAAGTATCAAGAAATGTAAAGATGATCCAAACAGCTCAGGAGCTCTTTGGTCTGAAAATTAAGCTGGAAGAATAATAGGAGCAACCAAGGAACCAGTGAATGACTTCAGCTCTACTTAGAAGCAAATGTGTAGAAGGTGAATTGACACCCATGGAGTTACTTTGGCCATATCGTACTGTATTTACATGAGAATCTGGTCAACCATGATAGGATTTGAATTTTTTTGCTGGTGAATCGAATTAT
>NW_017729001.1:24145309-24146241 GCF_001723915.1 Gavialis gangeticus
AAATACCCCTCCATAACGTAAATGTTATCCCCAAATGGGTTGCTTAGCAGGTGGACCTTCTTCCGCTTTGCAGAGATTGCTGATGTATATTGTACAGTATAAATCTAAATGCATGTTATTCCTGGAAGGCCCAGAAGTTGAATACATGATTTCAGCATCAAACCCCTATTGGTTTGGACAGCTTGGCTAACCAGTGGAAACATCTAAGGTAGCATGCACATTTTATTTGAAGCCTCCAGGGAAAGTTTCCTCTTATGGTCATTGCTTACGCAAACCAAATTCCTTGTGGCCTAACGTGTCCCCAGAGTAAACGACTGTAAGTGAATGCAGTGTTTTGCCATGATCACGACCTTATTTGTAGTGTTGTGCGATGAGGGGAGATGAAGATCTGTAGCAGACTGTATTTTAAGGACGGAGTTCAGAGCTGAGTTAGGTTGCGCCGGCTGAAGCTTATTTTTAGCCTGATCTAATCTTGCTCTCTGTACTTTAACTCTTATCTATGGAGGTGCTTTTGCTGAGCTGAACTGGTGATGTGTGTGTCAAATCCTCTGTATTCCCACAGTCTCGCTGTCTATTGAGCTCTTGGGAGTGTTGGGTTGATCTATTTATCAAGTTCCACAGCAAAGCATTGTGGGTGCCTGTACACAAGTGCGGAGGCTGCTCTGATGCGCTGTAATTTACAGCGTGTCAGAGGAGATGTGATTAATCGAGTCTGCTGGAGCATGGGAATTGCTGCACTCCAGCAGCCTCCCGTGTCTCACGTATCGGCATCCCCGCACTTCAGATTGGCAGCAGGGCCACTTTCACTAAAGCTTATCAAACAAGCTTTAGTTCAAGCGCACCATTTTGAAGCATGGGTATGCTAATACAAGAGACACTGCGGCACTTTAATTAGAGCAGCTCTCAGAGTGCCGCCCTCCCCACCCCCCCCC
>NW_017729001.1:24146747-24148421 GCF_001723915.1 Gavialis gangeticus
CACTTACTGAGTTTTGGCAAGCCATCAAGGGCTGCATGACAGGCAGCCAGGGGCAGATAAATATTAATTTTCTAAATTTTTTATGGGCTCCGTGGGCCGGATAGAATGGCCTGGTGGGTTGCATCTGGCCCCCAGGCTGCATTTTGCCCACCCCGATCTAGAGCAAGCTACCCCTCTGTCATACCCTCCCTAGTATCTACCATGGTTGGTTTAGAGATGCCAGAGGATACATCCCTGACTCTTTGGTTTAACAGCCATTAATGGATCTATCGCCCATGAATTTTGTCTAGTCCCTTTTTGAACTTGGTTATTCTTTAGGTCTCTACAATCTCCTGTGGTAATGAGTTCCACAAGTTAACTATGTTCTGTGTAAATAATAATAATAAAAAAAACCAACTTCCTTTTTTTCATTTTAAACTTCTCTCCCCTTAGTGAATTCCCCTTAGTCCTAGCGTTCTGGAATTTAGTGAATACCAGTTCCCTGTTAGTTTGCCAACAACCGTCATGATTTTACAGACCTCTATCATATCTCCCCGCAGTCTTCTCCTTTCCTAACTGAAGAGGTCTAGCCCTGTTCGTCTCCTGGTATGGCAGCTCCTCTGTCCCCCTGATTGATTTGGTTGCCCTTTGCTCTACTATTTCTAATTCCACCACATCTTTTTTGAGAGATGGAGACCAGAACTTCACACAGTATTAAAGATGTGGGCGCTCCATGGGTTTATATGTAAAATGATGATGATGATTCTGTTCTGTTTTCAGTTCAATTTTTAATGATGCCCAACATTGTATTTGCTTTTATTTTTTTTGGTTGCTGCTGCACATTGAGATGATGTTTTTAGAAAACCATCTACAATGACTTCAAGGTCTCTTTCCTGAGCCATATCAGGTAGTCTGGAACCTAGCGCTGTGTATGCAGTTTTTCCCCATATGCATTATCTTGAGCTAGTTGGCACTGGTATTGATCTATGATTTTCTTTTGCCTTCACACTTAACTTTGTGAGGTCTTTCTTCAGCTCCTCTCCTCCTCATACAGGCATTTTCTCTAATGCACCATTCAATTTTTGTTCGCTTGATCTTGTTCATTGCTTTCTAAGTTGTATGAACTGGGGCAACAGTCCAGGCCTGCCATGGTCAAGTTGGAGCCATTCAAGGCATGTCCTAAAGATGGATGGGCTAATATTTGTGTACCAGAGATTAATGAAATGATAAAAAAAATTATACCTTTTTAAAAATTTGGAGGGTTGATGGGTTCAGGAGAAGTATCAAGAAATGTAAAGATGATCCAAACAGCTCAGGAGCTCTTTGGTCTGAAAATTAAGCTGGAAGAATAATAGGAGCAACCAAGGAACCAGTGAATGACTTCAGCTCTACTTAGAAGCAAATGTGTAGAAGGTGAATTGACACCCATGGAGTTACTTTGGCCATATCGTACTGTATTTACATGAGAATCTGGTCAACCATGATAGGATTTGAATTTTTTTGCTGGTGAATCGAATTATTTAGTGTGAATGGAAGCACAGAGATGAACAACCTTTTAATTTAAAGGAGTGTAAAGGTTTACTTGACACCATGGGGATGACAGTTTAGATACATTTTTGTCTTGTTTTCAGCTGGTTTGTAGGCACTGGAGTGGGATAAGATAAAGGGACTGTAATACAGAGCCTACGACTAACG
>NW_017729001.1:24153421-24173447 GCF_001723915.1 Gavialis gangeticus
GAATTATATAGTGTGAATGGAAGCACAGAGATGAACAACCTTTTAATTTAAAGGAGTGTAAAGGTTTACTTGACACCATGGGGATGACAGTTTAGATACATTTTTGTCTTGTTTTCAGCTGGTTTGTAGGCACTGGAGTGGGATAAGATAAAGGGACTGTAATACAGAGCCTACGACTAACGTGGAAATCTAACTTGGATGTTTTCTAAACTCAAAAAACCTTGGTTTTTGCCTGGTCATCCTCATGTGCAGACAGTCTTGTGCTCCGTATGGTCCTGAAAGGCAAACTCATTGAATTAGTACTGCTGAGGTTTAGTTGTTGACTTATGTCTCAGCTCTAATAACAATATGACCAGACATATCTGACTTAGTACTGATTTTGAAGAGCTGTGTCAGAAAACCATGGTGTGAACCCGCCACCTACCGTGGCTATGATCTTGGTCCTATTGAATTCAATGGTAAAATTCCTGTCGACTTCACGGGAGGCAGGATTTTACCCCATGTTTCTTGAGCATGTTTCGTGTAGGGGTTCAAATGGGAATGGGAACATAGGTAGACTTGGGTGACATCAAAGCAAGCCACCCATGAAGGAGTGCAATGATTTGCCATCACAGCTGATTTAACTTTTCATTTAAAGGGCAATTACTAAATTTGCCATAGCTTCTGCGTTGTGTTCAGGTTCTTATATTGTACCCATCATCGTGGTAACCGAATGCCTAGTTCCTGCAGTGTATCCATATAACAGTAGCAACAACAACAACGAAACGTTTCTGTGCTGAATAATTCATCTTGGCGGAAGGGGACATCTGCATCCCTGTATTAATAACAGCCCACCCACCCACCACCTTTAAAGCTGATCTGTTGCGGTGGTTTATGTTCAAGAGTCCACGGTAGCAATTTACATAACACAAAGTCGCTGTTATTGAATAGTACACCGAAGGATCGAATTTTATTGGTTCATAAAAACCGTGGAGGTTAATATCTTTGTTTTTTGAGACAGCTGTTTAATTCTGAGCCTGGGCAATTGGCTCTTTTTATGTCTGAAGAGGAAAAAAAATGGATGTTTTGGATTTCAGTTTACTGTGTAATTGTATATGGCAGATGTATTAAATTAGCCTTTCCTAAAGCTTTTGGAGTTCTGCCTCTCTGAACTGTAAATTTTACTTGACTCTCTCATTTGCAGGTAGCATGAGACCATTTTGTGTATACTTCATGTTTTTCAGATAGGACAAAATAGGCCAAGAAGTAATATGCTGTTCCAGGCTATTTACTATAAGATGAAAGGGGGGGGGGGATACCGCTTGCATTGAAGTTTTAAGGTAAAACATAAATTGGGGGGGAGAGGAGATTTTTTGTTGTTTTTAATTGTGGAGTTGCTTTTCATTTCCTTAAACCTGAAAATTGAATGCCATCCAGGTTTAATGTTCAATCTGTGTCACAATCTGCTTTTATCCCTTGAGTACACCAGGGCATTCTGGGAGCATTTAATGAACCAGGCACTTAATAAGACTTTATAACACTATACTAATTGTATTTTAGCTCATGTCATCATTTCCCACTGATTAAAACAAGATCTGCCTTCATAAAGTGGGATGCCGTGCGGGCAGGTCACACTAATGCAGCATGCTTTTCATCTGAGTTTAAAGAACCTGAATTTAGCCAGATGTGATAGCTAAACTCTGATCCTGGTGGTTATGCTGCTGTTAAAGCAGAGTAGATTTACTTCCCTGTTTTTGAGACCAGAATTTACTCTCCTCATTTTAACAGGGGGAAATGTTCTAATTAGAAATAAATCTGCTTTCGCAGCACATATTTTCTGTACTACTCTGTCCCTATTTTTAATTTCTTAATATGAGAGGCGTTTGAAGGATCTTTTCTTTAAAAGCAGCATCTGTTTCTGTCATTAACTTTCCAAAAGTGACCTCAGCAGAACTTTCTGATGTAGACTTTTATGTTGTGTGTTTTTGCTGTGTCCCAAAAAATGAATTTGCATACACAAAGCAGGGAAGGTTTATTTCCTCCTCTTATCGATTGTTTCTAAGTGTGTCTCATTCAGGATTATATTCATTATTATTCATCAACAGAAAATTAGCTGCGGTAGCGATGGATCCTTTATAAAAGGTGCAAATATGTAGAACAACTAACCACAGCATTGGCAAAAAATGAGTGGTACAAAACAGTTAATTTTAAAAAGCGCACATATGCATTTCCCTAACTAACATCTGTGAGTGTTTTCTGCTTGTTGTTTGTTTAGCATGGGACACTCATAACTGGAGAATAAATGAAATCATGAGAGCTGAAAGCGTGAGATTTGATCTGTTCATGTCTAAGGAAAGAACCATTTCGTTTGACTCTTGGGATAAACACAAAATTGTCATTGACTTCAAGAGGTCAGGATGTTCCTTTTAGCATGTCTCTTTCTAACACCTGTTTCAATTCAATGACTAATTAATACTTTGGAGAAAAAAGAAACCTCTCTTAAAGATTTGCCCCCTAAATTAAGATATGAGCGTTAATAATGTGCACCATTCACGACGTCCAGTAAGCAAGGCTAGAGTTGACCTTTCATGTACTTCTGAAGTAGAAAAGAAAAGGTGGGGTCTGGGGGGGTAGCTGTGTCTTTGAGTTACCACTAGGCATTATTTTCTGTTGTTCACCAGGTTTCACTCCTTTAAGCTGCTGTTTCTTTTATGTGGTTTGTTTTTCCTTTGCATTAGTTATAACTAATTGGGACAGATTTATTAATAGTCCCTTTAATTAGTTTGTTAATAGCTGTAGCCACAAGGTAATTATAGTTGGCTGTTTGAGTTTTTTTAGTTTGCTACAGGTTTCAGTGGAATAGTTGTTGTCTACCTGCTGTATGTGAGCTAGTGACTCCTTTCGACTGACTGCTAACAAAAAAAAATTGCAGACAATAATTCATTTTAAATTCTTTTGGGTGGGGCAATTGGCTTTGTCTCATGAGTTCCTAACGACAAGGGGAGTCGTGCGTACTTCAGGAGGTGAAAACACCTGTTAGCCTATATAGCAACCTGTAGAGAATATCAGAAACCTGGATGCTGGGATCCAGTTATTGGAGCTGTAGTGGGAAGGTAAAGTTTACATTCTTCCCCATCCCACTGTCAACACCTTTATCAACAGCAAAAAATGTTGTCTGAGATGTGCGCTGATTATGACAGCCTCTAAAGGTCCTGCAAGAGGTTAGCCTGACCTTGTACATGCAGGTGTCTGGAAGCCTGTGCAGAACAGCTGGGTTTGGGTCTTTGCTCTGCAGGCTGCGAGTCTTTTGGAAAGACGGGCAGGTGCTGTGGGAGCCTCCTCCCAGTCCTGAGTCAGAAAGAGAGTCGGGTGATATTGCAGATTCCTAAGATGGCTAGTTCTCAGCAGAGGAGTCTGTTGAAAAATAGGAGATGGCAAGACAACTGCTAGGGGTGCCCTGGCTGCTGGTGGTATGGTGGCCTCCAGGAATGCCGAAGGGGCATCCAACATCAGATGTAGTGGTTAAGGCCCCTGCTATATTTTACATTTCATCGCAGCTTAAGTTGTGACATGGCCAATGGTGGGATAAAACAAGGAATAAGTTACAAAGTTACTCCACAAAACATGTAATAACTTTGTAGCTCGTTCCTCCATTAATTGAATGTGTGGGCAGGTGATGGAGTGCATGGGGTCCCCTCGAGCCTGTGAGCCCTGTCAGCTGACAGCAGTCCCAGTCATGGGAGTTTGCTTCTTACTGGTGCACCAGCAGTAGGGGTGATTCTCCTGCCATACACATGTGGCATTGCAGGAGGCACAACGGTGTGGATTGAGCATCAGATCCTATCGCTCCTTTACCCGAACATCTGAGAAGGGCCTAAGGAGGACAGTGTTCATTTGCATACAGTGTAATTGTTTGTGAAATCGGATCCTTGAATCGGGGGCAGGAGTAATGGTTCCTCTATATGCTATAGAGGAGGCCTGTAGAAGTGAGTATTTACTTGGGTAAGCTCATTGCAGAAAGAAAAAGAAAGAGTGAACTCAGATCTTGAAATGACCGACTGAAATTCATAGACTTCATAGACATTAGGGCTGGAAGGGACCTTGGAAGATCATCGACTCCAGCCGCCCAAAGGGTAGGAAGTCAGCTGGGGTCATAGGATCCCAGCAAGATAAGCATCCAATTTGCTCTTGAAGGTGTTCAATGTAGGTGCTTGAACCACCTCCGATGGCAGGCTGTTCCAGACCTTGGGGGCTCGGACAGTAAAGAAATTCTTCCTTATGTCCAGCCTGAAACGGTCTTGTAGTAGTTTATGACTGTTCGACCTCGTCATCCCTTGGGGCGCTCTGATGAACAAACGTTCCCCCAGATCCTGGTAGTCACCCCTGATAAACTTATAGATGGCCACCAGATCACCCCTGAGCCTGCGCTTTTCCAGGCTGAAAAGCCCCATGGCTCTCAGCCTGTCATTGTAAGGTCTGTTTTCCTGACCTTTGATCATGCGCGTGGCTCTCCTCTGGACTCTCTCAAGCTTCTCCACATCCTTTTTGAATTGAGGAGCCCAAAACTGGACGCAGTACTCCAGCTGCGGCCTCACCAAGGCCAAGTACAAGGGGAGAATGACGTCCCGGGATTTGCTTGAGAAGCATCTATGGATGCAAACCAGCGTTTTGGTCACTTTACTAGCTGAAGCATCACATTGCAGGATCATGTTCATCTTGTGGAAATTCTGTTTGTAATTATTAGGATTGGCAAGCCAGTCAGTTGACTGCATTATTTTTTTTGACTGGTCAAAGAGGTGAGGAATTTTACAAACCGACTGCATTTTTTTGGGTTGTTTTCTTGACGCACATAGTTTTTAAATTGTTTTTTGACACATTTTGTAATGGCAAACGTATGCTTTTTCTGTGTATTATTTGCACCTGTTGGCAAGTTCTGACTGGGATTTGACTGGTGAATTGACCAACCTTTATTTGACTGCTCAAATACCCAACCCTACTTGTTTTTGTTGTTGTTATTATTATTGCTTTTTGTTATATTTTATCTGCGCTTATGCAGTCTTACTGTCTGAGACAATACTGAAAGTTCATACTAAACAATGCCAATAACTTTAAACTGGAATCTTTTACTCTTAAGTCCACTGAAGACGATGCATCTATCTATATGGATGCTCATGGGCTGGAAAGATGTACTCTTCACATGGGAGGCAGAAGTGTCTGCTGACACAAATAGCAAGCAGGGCTCTCATTGCCTCTGCAAATAACCAATGCTGTAATCATAGAAAAGTCATTCTGCCTCCATTTTTCTTTGTCTAGTTTTGTGTTTTTTAAATACAAGTCCTGTGGCACAGCAGTCATCTTGTATGTCTGCATTGAACCTGACATAATCAGTGCTATGATCCTTGTGATGTCTTATGGGAGCTACTAGAATACAAATATTTATTAGCAAGCACTTGGCTCTACCTCCCAGTGGTAGAGCTTGGGTTGCTGTAACATTCAGACATGTGCAAACCATAGACAAGTTCAAAGAAGGATTTCCAGATTGGTTGCATGGCTTAGCAAACCGAGGAATGAAAATAGCCATATGCTCCAGATACGTCAGCTGCAGCAAGGTGACCGGGGCGGCTTGTCCACCTGCAGGGACCACTGGGGTGGTTTGCTAATCACCAGGTAGTAAAATGCCGATCAAAGAGATTCGAAGCAGAAAGGAGCGGTCAGCAAACAGCCTGAGCCCAAGCAGAACTCAAAAAGAAGCGCAGCAGGGAGCAACAGCTGGCAAGAGTGGGAGCCGAAAGGTGCGGGAGCTGCATGTGCACCTTGATTGTCAACTCAGCGCATCGATTTGGCACGGGGAGAGAAACTCAGAACTTTCTTCTCTAAAATAACACAAGCCTGTGTCACGTGAGCTGAAGCAGGTCCTCTGTTAGTTGTTCCTCGGAGTAGGGTTTATTAGAAACACATTGCTGCCTGCTTACCGTCAACGATGAAGTGACATGTGGCTACAAAGAACAGGTACCGTGCTCACCATCTAAATTGCAGCCATACAGACCTGGGAATGAATTTGATTGAGATGAATCGAGGGGAGTTTTTTCCTTTTAGTAGTGGGAAAAAAGACTCATGCCTTAATGATTCAGATGACTAATGTGAGCTATGAAGAACTGCCACCTTCTTCAGTAATATTTGCGTTTAAATCTTATTTAGATGCTACTGGTGTTGCGGCCTGTTGTCTACTAACACTGAAAAGGGGCGCTAGTGCACACTAGCCAGAAATGAATAGCCTTTGCCTTTTGAAGCACCTAGAAATGCAGAATGATGCCTCTTTTTTCTTTTCTTTTTTTTTTTTTAAATAAACTAAGGCACAGATGGCAGCTAAGGCTGGAAAAATTCATCCCTTGTGTAACTCCTCTGAAATCAGTCAGTTGCAACTGGAATAAATTTGGCCCCGCATCTCTTTTACTTTAATTATATTAGCCTGCAGTAGATATTTTTCAGATTTTTCCTGAGTTCACCATTGTGTATTTATGTATATCACTGCATTATTAAGTGTGCTACCCCCACCTTTTGTCTTAACATTAAAACTATCTCTGACATTGGCATGTCCTATTTTCCTTCCAGTTTCTAGCTGTCCATATTCATGGTGTATCCTAGCTTGGTAAATGTATTTTTGTTTCTAACACTGGCTGGCTTGTATTGAGATGGAGAGCGTGAATGTTCATATAGTTTGTACATTTTGTGATGAGACCCACAGGACAATTTTAATCGTCTAAGAAGGGACATACTAAGGCAACACGAGGATTACTGGAGGTTGCAATCACTTTGCTTTAACAAAAAAAAACAACCCCACTCTGTCAAATAAACCTAACCAGGTATTTCTGCTTTAGGACTAGTGTTCTTTTGCCAGCTGTTCCCTGTTCACAGTGACATGCACAAAGAGCGTGGGTTTTGAGGGCTTGGTAATGCTGCACATTAGTAACTGGAGATCTGAATTGCTGACTAAATCCACAAGGCAGTGTGCAACCGGCCAGGCTGCACTGTTAAAAACCAATAAAGCCACAGTGGCCCAATGTGGCCGAGCAGGGGTGATGCATCCTTGTGAGCGCACAGGCCGTCCAGTAGCTGCAGACTGACTCTGAAATGCAGACCTGTCACAGCTGCTATCCTTTCTCATTGCCCTGAGCCTCCGGCTGCCCACTTGCCTGTCTGTTTTTTATGCTCCTTTTTTGCAAGGAGAATTGGAGAGGGGTGTAAAACACTCCCATTAGCTCTACTTTTGTCTTGGGGGCTTGTCTCCTGTCTCTGTTGCTGTTAACTCGCAGCAACAGCAGGAGCACATGGAAGCAGGTGACTGCATACGCTCAGCTGCTGCACTTTGCTTCAGCTGCCGCGTTGTGAAATTGCAGCGGCAGTGCTAAATGCAGTACTATAACCTCATTAGGTGCAACACCTTAAGGCCGTGCCAGCATTGCCACAGCAGGAAACTGCCTCGGGTGAGGGTGGTGAGCCCAAGACGTAGCAGTGTCTTGCTGCCCTGTTCTTCCTGTCTACAGAATCTCCCTAGTTTGCCCCTTTTTGTTCTTACCAGCTCTCAAATTATGGTTACAAAATAACTGTAAATCTCCTTGCACGATATTTTTTTTTTACTTTTCATATTGCAGGTAGCCAAGGTATCTCACCATAGTCATCCATGTGCCTTATTCAAACGATAACCATGAGCCATCTGATGGCATCATGCTTTACTAAAGGCCTGGGTCCTACCCTAAAGCATCTTGAGCTACGGGGAGGTGCATGATGGGACAGTACTACAAATCTTGGAGGAACTCTACTTGGCACAGACGTTTTGCATACCTCTGTTCCCTTCTTGGGTGCGCCTTTCTGTGCTTTAGGATTTGGCTCATAAACTTCCAAGGTGGGCATGCATTTGGGTTGCCAACTCGGTCTAAATCTATCCCTAGAGATTTCTGGAACACCAGTGTGCCCACGACGCACAACGTGAACACGCCCGCGTGCTTGTGTATATCAGTTATGGATTATGGTGCATAGACTTTACATTAGGAAGGCAAATGCACATTACTAATACATTGTAAAAACCCACTGGACTACTATATAAATCAGACTCAACATGTAATATTTATTTCAATGAGTGCCCTGTCATTTATCTCCCAGGTGACTCTCAGCAGTCTCCTGGAGATGTATATCTCTTTTCTGGAGACTCCAGGGCAATCCCAGAGGGTTGGCAACCCTAGCATGCATTTGTGCCACGTGATTTTAAAGCTCGTGGTATTGTGTACACGACAGACCTGTCAAGGAATAAAAATCGACCGTTGTATTGTAATAGGTAGTAATGCGATCCCCATGGAAAATCCTCTTCTGTACTGCCTACCAGCCTTCATCGTGTGGAGGCACTGTACTTTGCAAATAGTAGGAGAGAAATGTTTTCCTGACTTATTCATCCTAGGTAATACAACAAGACTCTGGGATTCTGAGTCCTGCGAATTGATTTTGGACCTGGAGGGTGAAGACAGAGCAATGGAAATAGATATCTGAGTATAGGAGGAGTGTTTGGAAAGGCAGACTCAGTGCTCAGTAGGGCAGGGCCTTCCCACTAGAGCAGCCCCTGGGCTCCTGCTTGCCTGCTGCACCCCTTATCTCTCTGGTGGCTACTGCAGCTGGGGTCCCTCCCTCAACTTTGCATCCTGTTCCTGCCTCAGAGGTTGGGACACAGTGTTGGGGGAGCCCATGGCACAGCAAGGGAGCAAAGCTGGGAGCAGGGGCCCATGGCTTGTACTAGTGTGGCCCTAGTGACATGGATTGCATGGCTCCTTGCCCCCTAGGAGCTGGACAGCCCTGGTGTTGGCGATTAGGAGCCCTCGTTAAGGAGTGGGGATTAGCCTCTTACATGTTTGCTCGGAACGGCCCAAGGGACTCTGCAGTACTTTTAATAGCAATTGGAGATGAAAGCCAGGTCGTCATCTAGGCTCCCCTAAAATCAGCATGGGGGGCATCATATTCATCCAGTGGACTTTTAATTGCCCTATGCAGTAGAAATATACCTGGTAAAACCTTAAAAAAAAGTGGGGGGAAAAACAGAGTGGCTTTCTGCGCTTGTGGATGTGTGAGTCTCTCTCTTTCCCCCATACAGAGCATTAAGTCCAAGAGCTCTCAGGAGTTGAGCTGTGCAGCTTAGTACTTTGATTAATCGACAGCCCAGCTTTTCTCTTCACTGGATTAGCATAATCATTAGAGTCTGAGGGTGTGTTTTCACTTGGCGTGTCCTTCTGTGGCGGTCAAGGAATTAATTACACCAAGTAGGGAGACCGTTCTTTGCAAGGAATTGTGTAAGTCTGGTTGTTAATGGAGCACTGTCCTGCTGAGGCTGCACTAGAGGGCCTGGAGTGAATCCACAGGGCAGTGATTTACATCCCGGGGAAAATGTTAGGAGTGTGCCTAATTCTAACACTGATTCTTAACTGTGTATTTACCTGCTATAGAAGGGAGAATTAAACAAACAAACAAAAAAGTCAGGATTTGCTCTCAGTTATGATGGAAACCTGAAAATCTCATGCTTACCCTGGCTCTTCTTCAGCTCCCATTGAAATCATTGGGAGATCAGTCACTGACCTCATGGCAGCAGGGCAGAGCTGTAAGGGGAAGCAGCCAAAAGTCCTGGGATAGTTGCACTTGTAGCAGGGTTGAGTTGTGAGTGTAGTTTTGGATGGATGCTGCATGCACTGAGTCAAAAAGCCTGGGAATGACATGGAAACAATATGGTAGCAAAGACAGAGACCTGATGGCTCTGGAGAATGCCTGGATCTCTCTTAGCCATTTTTTTTCTTCATCGATGTAGACTGCTGCATAATTTCAGCAGACGTTCGTAAAACACAGTCCCTCCAAAAGAAAAAGCAACATTAAGCCAACGGCAAGACGGACAGTAAATACTGTTGTGGATATTGCAGAGCTCTCATCAGTGAGAGCATGGTTTGAATCCCTTTTACATGTCCCCGTATAGCTCAGAGGATACAATATACAGCTGCCAAAGGAGGCGTGAGTTTGACAGGACCCGTGCTTGTCTGAGAGGAATAGTGTTGCTTCCCAAACCCAGACTAGCAGATCTGCACATTCAGCAATGAGGATTTGGGGATCTGACTTCCACCTCTGCTCCGGGATGCCTCTGCCGTATAAATCGCAGCCGTTCAGAGTTCAGCCAGTTTTGTTCCATGGGATTTTGCATTTCCTTGTTCGCAGTTTCAGGCCTGAATGATTCAGTGTCCGTTCCTTCCCCCCCCCCCATGGAACAATATTCTGTACGAAAAATATCTTCAATAAAAGGCAAGCTGTTTCAACACAATTTCTGTTCATTTTATCCTCCTAATTTGTTCCTCCATCTAATTCAAAACTAAGCTTCCACAAGAGAAACTTCTTCTTCAAATTGTTTTTATTTTTTGCAGACATGATCCTTTCCATGTCCAAGTCCGTGAGGAAGTAAAAGAATCCCTTGCATTTGATTTTGCAATTTTGTTTCAAATATTTCATGCACCTCTGTTGGAAGAAGCTGACAAGTGAAACTTAAATGAATCGGGTATCCCAGGTTGTAGCCGTATTGGCCTAGAGGCAAAAGGAATCAAAACTCGTGGCAGAGGTGAGATCTTTTTACTAGACCAACTAGGTATTTGCAAAAAAACTCCCTTTATTTGCAAGCTTTCAGGCACAGGCACCCTTCTTCAGGCAGAGGAGCTCGCAAAGATTGTAAAAGTTCTCCTAAGTAGAAATGAAAATTCATGAGTCACAGGATAGCTGAATGTGTGGTAAAGTCTCCTATTTGAAACAGTTCATTTTGTGTCGATTATTTAAGAGCCCCAAGTAAAAAGTTCTGGTCTGCATTCAACTTGCAGTAGGCATTTCATGTAAGCACCAATATTAGGCCATATTCTGACATCCTTACATTGAAGGAGCACCTTATTCCATGAGTGATCCAACTGATTTCACTCCATCATGGTGCTGTTCAACGTGAGGATCTGTGCTAGGATCTGGCCTTAGTGATCACCAGGGGCAGGCTATTTTCTTGCCTTTGGTTCAGATGCAGTCCAGTCTACAGCATTTATGAAAAAGGGTATAGTCTCTGCCATGGTGACCGATAGCTTCCTGGGAGACAGTACATGGTATTGCACTGAGCAAGAGAGAATATTCTTCCCTCTTCCTCAAACACTGCTGTGTTTTGACTTTCTTTAACCAGCAGCCAGTCCGTTTATACGTGGGAAACGTTACAGGTCTCAGTCTGCAAGGCCCATATCTAGAGAACTGCACACAAGGTGAAAAACCATTTTGTGGGATAGAGGGAGTTGGATGGACGGCACTGATTCTTTTATGCAAAAGACCACTATACATTTGATCGTGGACAGTCTCTTTCTAGAAGTTCGTACTGTGTTACCCACATCCGATCTGGGGCCTCCTTTGGATTTTTCCATTATAGAAAAATTTTTTAAAAAGTGGCTTAAAGAGAGGCGTAGGGATGCATTTTGATCCATTTTATGCTCAAATAGCCCATTGTGAAAGAAGGATCAAGCTTGAGACTTGCTGTTTCTGAGCTCCATATGTAGTATTCACTGCCTTTTGCCATTTTGGAAAATAAAGACCATGTGCATAGTATGAAGTCTTCCCTGTGCAGGAACAAAGGCCTTTTAAAGGGAAGTCTTTACACCTTGGAAACGTATCTATTAGGGGAGGCACAATTTTTTTGATCCTATGCTATTTTTCCAGGCTTTGGTATATTAGAAAGTGTACCATAGGAGGCTTCATAGCTCATATGGCATTGTAGGCAGCCCCAGGCTGGCTTTGTTTGTGCTACCATGGTTTGCCTTTACATATAATTTTTATGCAATCATTTTCACTGCGGTAAAGAAATGTAGTTATTAATGTTCACGCTCCCAACCTGTGTGAGCAGAAGCTTTCATTTGAAGAGTCTGTCTTTAGGGCACACTTCATTTCACTTGGAATAAATTATCATACATTTATCATTAGTTAGCAAGTTATTAACATTAATATAAACAAATATGTGGCACATTTCTTCAAGAAGATTACCTTTTTAATCACTTAGTGGATATAGCAAGTAGCTTTTACATATTTTATTTTTTAAGGGATGTGTTTTCTCAGTTTTCATATACATGTTTTGGGGGGTAGAAAACGAAACCTTCCCAATAATTCTACATTTGTTAGCTCTGTATCTAGTTTAATTGTGGTTATGGGGCAAAAAAACCCAAGCGAAGTATATGGAATGCATTAAGGAGATGACTTGTCTTTGGTCAACTTTTTGAAAATAGTTGAGGCTTCCTGGTGATCATTCCTAAGTGTTATTGCAGCATACGTGAAAAAGCATTAACCTAGCTGGCTTGGATACCATAGCAATGAAGTCCCCGGCCCCCTAAGTTGGAAGATCCTTCACCCAGGATCTTGGGTCAGTACAGATTAGATTAAACCCCACACCAACACGCTTTTGCTGGTCTCGATATCCAAGGTATCTAAGTAACTCAGGTGTGGCTACACATGATGATATCACTTTTCAAAAGGAATATAGGCATACTCATAAAGCAACCCCAGATGGATTTAAAAACATAGTTGTATGTACTTTCATTCCCATAGCATCTGGGCATATAACAATCTATATATACAGCCTTACAGTACCCCTGCCAGGTTGAAGAAGTGCTAATTTCCCCCACTGTGTAGGTGGGGAACTGAGGTTTGAGCACTTGTGACTTAATCAAGTCACAGAGGAAGCCTATGCTATATTACTGCAATTGGATGGGAGCATCAAGTCCTGGGTTAATGCATTAACTGGGACCATGAGGTGCCTAATTGGGGCTCACATCACTTCCACCATTTCAGATACTGTTGTTAACAAAAATAGGTCAGAAGCTGTAGCAAGATCTGTTCCCAGCAGGCCGTCTCATCCAGACATTTGGCCAAACTGCATTCAAATGTGTTGTATTAAAAAAAATGCAGATAAAGGCTCAAGCCTCTTCCAAGAAAGAAATGGACATTTTTAGAAGCAGAATCTGCTGCATTTTCCTGAATGAATGATGCAATTAGTGGTGTTAGTAGAAGCAGACTTTTTCTCTGCCATTGTGTGATCATGAGAAAGAGGAGGGAATAGACCTGCTAGATCATCAAACTGTGCCCCACAGGTGAGGCTCTTGCAAGGAGGAATGTATTAAACTAGCCCTTTTGTACAGAAGGTCAAAAAGGGTATTCATCTGAGATGGCCAAAGACTTTCAAATGAGTAGGTATATTCTCACTGAGCCTTGTTGGTAATTATGCTACTTCTAGTCTGATACAAGCCACGACTGCAATCAGCTGGGCTGTTCTTGGGTAATAAATGAGCCTACTGGAGTAAAAGGTGACTCCTGGTGATAAAGGTAAATATGCTGACCCAGTGCCCTCTCCTGCCCCGAAATGCAGGGAGAGGTGACTACAGCAGGGGCAAAAATTGTATGCGTTGGAGATGAATGCATAATGTTGCCAGGGGTTTTCAGGAGGTACACACAGTTGAAGCCAGGAAAATATGATTAGGGTGGTATTTAAGTGGGGAACTGCCAAATTTTGGTACTTGTCCAATCTGTGATTGCTCGTTTTGCAATAGAGCCGAGAGGCTTAACAAATATTTGTAAAGCCCATTGATAGTTACAGATCAAAGTGGCTCCTGGATTGCAAAATCAGACTAGATCATTGAGTTGTATACTGTATCTAGCCTGCATGGACAGGAGACATTTTAAAAAAAACATCAGCATACTTAAAAGCCAGTAAAATAATTGTCAGTGTATCTGTTGACTATAACTATACCCTTCCTCTCAATAGTGACCTAATGTAGTTAGGTAACGTATACTCAGATGATGTAAATTGGCCTACCTCCTACTAGTGAAATGCTCGTTCACAACAGTTAAGGATATATCCCGGTATCTTAATTATCAGTAGTTTATGTTCTCAGTTTTTATCTGCATTCAGATTGTTTCAGCACCCCAAGTGGAAATAAGAATGAGTTGCATGATATAAGTACAGTATAATGGAATATGTGACTTGATTAGCAAAGAGTATTTGGGGGAATATATTCCACAAAGTTGAACTATTTCTAGAAGGCACCTGGAATACTCCTATAATACAAATTTCTGCACTATCAAAGTAAGGCCTTGGGCAGTTGTTTGAAATTTTTGACCTTGTCCATCACCAAAGCAGTGAGCACATGGTTGTTATATAGAGGAAATCAGAGTGTACAGCATGAATGGGAAGCTGGCATTTTGAATTGAGCCTTTGTACCTGATGTTAACTATTTCCCCCTGGAACAAACAAGCCAAAAAAAAAAGTGCAGGTTGTCTTTATGTAGCAAATAGTTTGATTGCCTCGCAGGAAACCAAGTAATTGAGAACAAGAGAATGACTGTGAAACCTTGCTGTCAGCTCCATACTCTTGCTTACCTTGTACTGAGGTCATCCACTACATTATTTGTAAAGAGACACGGGGAAGTGTTTGATTTACACTTAAAGATTTACCAACATAACTGTGGCTGCTTGCGGGGGAGTTAACCACCATAGGTACGCCAGTAAAATATCTAGCGTAGAGCGTTACATTAGTATAACTCTGCATATACCAGCATCGCTTATGCCAGTCAAACCACACGGTTGTAAGCATTTTTTTTTTAGATACTGCTATAACTACACCTAGAGTTTTGCTGGCATAGCTATATGGTTAAAAGTATACTGGCAAAACCCTCTGTGTGTGGAAAAGGTCATAGTTTCAATTAAATTTCTTAAATGTTTAACAACGGCATTTTTGATCTCACGACATTTATATCTTTTCTTTTCTTTTTGGAAAAAAAAAAAAATATGGTCCCATGTCACCTTTTGGTTTAACTCTCTTGATGTCAGAGGGCTTTACATGGGGAGGATTTGCCCCCGGACCAGTCTCACAACTTTAAGGTAGGTCAGGCCAACATTTGGGATTAGGAATTTACCCTTTTGTGCCTGCTTCCCTTCAGTTGAGGAGACTAGCAATGTAAAACCGAAGTTTTCTGCTAAATCCCAGCTGCTTCCCTTCTCCTGAGAATAAAATTGCTGAGACAGAGCTAATGGGCAAGTTCTGCTTTAATAGCTGTGATTAAAATAGATTTGTGCAATATTTGTACAATGACTGTATTTTGCTTTTAAATCTCTGCCTTTGAAAAAGACGTTTTTCTCCATAATGAGGCATAATTTAAAAAGAGATCTGTTTTTAATGGCAAAGCTATCCCTGTTCCTGGGATATTTTTCATTTGAATTCTAACGCGTTGCTGCAACTTATCTAGTCTCCATTAATGCATGTCCTAATACACAGTTACCATTAAGGAAGCCTTATCTCTGTATGCTGAATGTTAGATCAATGGGTGTCATTCTGCCTTCCGAGATCATAAGCCAAGCTGTAAACATGCAGTGGTAATGGGAATAAATAAAACCTACACAGATTAACAGCCATGTGGCATTTGTTTTCCTGTAGTCATCCCTCAGACTGCTTCACAGCTATTTTCTTCTTGCGTTGAAAAATGGAAGCAAGTGGAAGAACAATGTTGCTTATCCATTAACAGCCTGGTTGCCTTTTAACAGACGACGGTAATAATAAGTAGGATGTTGCCTTAATTTCAGATCTGCCTTTCCTAACTGTCCTCACTGCCCAAATGCCAGCGGCACGGTGTCAGCAGTTTGGGACGGGGGGAGCAGAAATACAGCAACTTTCCTCTGAAATAAGGTGCAAGTATGTGTTGAGGGTTTTGCCCGAACAACGAGCCAATTGTTGACCCAAGCTGACAAAGTATTTAAAATCCAGTTTAAGATTTTATAT
Organism: Gavialis gangeticus; assembly: GCF_001723915.1. Classification (NCBI taxonomy): domain Eukaryota; kingdom Metazoa; phylum Chordata; order Crocodylia; family Gavialidae; genus Gavialis; species Gavialis gangeticus. The sequence continues at coordinate 24,169,254 of NW_017729001.1, forward strand.
ATAATAAGTTTACAGGTCTCCACTCCGGGCTACGTTCAGTGTAGCGTTTGGCCCTATTTCACTGAAGGTTCAAATTGCAGTAGGAGTTAGGGGGGCTGATTGTCTTCTGGCAGTGCCCCCCAGACTTGAAATAATTATGGTAGATGAGAACTTGGCTCAAAGAAAGTCAGGATGCTGCAGCCCTTTCCTTTTCATTTCTTGGCATGTAGACAGAGCCTAGAACACTTCTTCCAGCAAGCGACCTTTGCCAGAAGACTAAATACAATCTTGACAGCACATAGATGCAAGGGATTTATTTAGTAATTTCTGAGCTCCAAAGGGCCAGCTAAAATCCCAGTACTAAATAAAAAATGGGTATATACCTTTTCAGTTTGAGCTTTGCTTCCCACAAATGCCCTTCTAGTTAATGTATGTCTTTTTTAAATCCACTGTTTCTCTCTGCCTCTCAGAGTTTAAAGGATCCCAGCAATCGTGTAGATCCAAATATAAATTATAATGTCTAGGAATAAGGCAGTGTTTCTTTAAATAGCTGGTGAGTCCTGAGGTCGGGTTCATTGTGCCCCCATGTATAGAACTAGGGTTCCTTGGGTGTGCACGTTGTGTAATTAGATCGGTGTCTTTCCTTCCTATCGTGTGTATTGTGTAGAGAAACAAAGACACAGCAGAAACAAATTTGCACACTTGTATGCATCTCATGGAGACAGCCCTGGTGTCTGAAGATTTGAACAAGGAAGAATGGGAGTTGTATTGCTGCCTTTGAATCGCCTCCTTTAGGATACTGGTGAAACAGAACCTTGCTGAAAATCAGAGCTTGCATTTGACCTCAGCTCCCCTGCAGATTATTAATGCAGTGATATTAAAAATATTAATAATAGCTATTATTAGCCATATGGATTTTACACTGTTAATTTATACACTGCTTTGCAAACAAATAAGACACATGCCCTTCCATGAAGGGCTAATGTTTTAAATAAGATATGACAAAAAAGGGTTATAGGGGGTGGACATAGGGATTATTAGAGTAAGAGGAAAGAGTGTATTGCTTGAAGTGGTTGGCTTCAAGGAAGAATTGTGAAGGGGGGGTAGGAAACTAAAAGGCTGAAATTCCCATGTTTGTACTTGAATGCCCTGAAAATGATATCCAGATCCTCCTGCTTCTCTACACTGTCCTTTCATGTGCCAACTTTTTGCAAGTGAAATTACAGAAGAGCGGGCACACCTACACAAGACACTTACTGCACATTAGCCTAATAACACGGTGCAGTAGCAGAGCACATCACAGCATGAACTGTGCTAAGAGCCTACTGTGCTGTGGTATTAGGCTAATGCACAGTGCCACTAAATAACTGCGCACCAGCACTACTGTGCAGTATGCATTAACTTTTTATTAAGCAAGTACGAAACTAAATGCACAATATCTAAGGTGATTTAATGAATGTGTAGACGAACCCAAGCCTGATGCCTACAAGCTTGATGCACTACATAAGTCCCATTTCTATTATAGACCATAGGATTATTCCCCCTGCTTTCCAGCTGCCTGCAAAATGTTCTGGCCTGTAAAAAAACAAACAAACAAACAAACAAAAAAAACAAAAACAAAAACAAAAAAACAACAACAACAACAAAAAAACCATGCATGTGAGAGTTGCAAGTAGGGTCATGTTGTTTGTGATACTGCTGCCACTCATGCCACAAATGCAAATTAAGGTTGATGTATACATGCTGCCTTGACTTGACTGAGGCCATTCCTCGGTTTTCCAGAGTTTGACCTGTATAGTTTATGAACTGCCTAATTTTACTACTTAATGCCTTAAAAAAAAACCAAAAAAAAACAACCCCTATTTAGAAACCCAGGGTTCTGAGACAGAGGTATTTGCGTTTTCTGCTGGATCAATATGTCCTTCAGATCTGGATTTCTGGAGCACAATGTATATGAATAGTGTCTACGTGTATATCTGTAATGAGATTGAACTTGCTGATTTTGCTGTCTTGTCTGTAGCTACACCTATAGAGAGATTAAGTTAATTTGGTTATGTCTTGCTGGGCAGCACTAAATGGTGTATTGAAATTAAGGAAATGGATGTGATATATGTTGGAGGTACAACATGTCCAATGGAGAGTGAAATTGGGAATGTGTTATGAAACAGGGATACCAGATATTGATAACCCTTTTTAATTGATGCCTGGATACCTCAGTTACTTTGGTTGTATTTGAAATTCCTTTGCTATGTTGGCAAGGAAACAGGCTAGAAAATGGCTTAACATGAAGAGTGGCATAAAACTGCTTTTGCAGCTTCCTGCTTGGAAAACTTGGGAACCTGGGCTTGTACCAGCTAAGGTTTACACCAAGGTTAAATTAGGAGGACTGCTAGCAAGTGGTTAAACAAAGTCTTTGGTATTTGAGGACCAGAGCTTCAGGGGGGGGAAGATGAAGGGTATATGAGTGTTTGCATCACGTAGGGGTCTTCCCTAGAACATGTCCCTCTAGTGCGGATTCACTGTGCAGTGTAGCTCTCACAGGCATCGTGCCCTGGAGTAAGATGCTCATCTTGGTTTTGAAATACAGAATGAAGAAATAGAGCTCTTTCCTTGTAGTAACTAACTGGGTACATCTGTACGTGCACAGTTATGGCACAGTAATTTAGGTTATTGTGCAATAACCAAAAATGACTGCACAGTACAGACACACGCCTACATGTGCATGCCTGTGCTGTGCTGTAACTATGGCAGCTTATGCTGACTTGGACATAAATTTGCTACCTGTAGCAAATTGATGCCTGATTAGTTACTGTGCAGTAAGGCACATGTAGACGCCTTACTGCACAGTAACACTCTGTGTGTAGACTGACTTGGGACTAATCTTAATCCCAAGTCAGTCCACACACAGTGTTACTGCACTGTAATACCTGCATGTGTAGACACTGGCCTAAAAAGCACTTACTGCACAGTAACTTACTATGCAGTAAATGCATGTGTAGATACCACCGAGTAACAGCAGCTAAGAAACTGAGCCTGCTGATGGATCTTGACTTTGAATGTGTATTTTCACCCAGTAACAGGCAGAGATTGTTCTTACTATATTTCCTGGTGTATAATGCTCATGCCAGTTCCCAGCAGCTGGTTGTTGGGGAAAGGGCGCTAAAGGTTATTGCTGGTACTAAACTCAATGCATGGTAACTACAGCACATTAATGCACGTGTAGATGCACCCTCAGGGTACCCTTTAAATACTAGGTACTAACTCATAGTAGTAACAGGTACTAACTCAATGTGCAGTAACTGGTGCTACTGCACAGTAGTGCCTATACACACCTTTTTAGTGACACTAATGTGCAGTAGACTTATTTTACTGCACATTAGTGCAATAATGCAGTTGTTGCCATAACACGCTAATGTGCAGTAGAATTAGTCTACTATGCATTTAACATCTCATGTAGACGTGCCTTGATATGCTATAATGTAAAGCATTAAATACTATGAGGTAGCCTCTTGTTAATGTCTAAGAGCTGTAAGTTTACTGATGTCAATGCTTGTCTCAACCAAAGTGAAGAAAGTAATGTGGATTTGGAGCTTAATATTTTACATCTCAACTTATTTGATGAGCCAACTCAGATGAGCAAATTCGGGCTCATCTGGGTTTTCCGTATCTGAAGTAGTCGTTTGTCTCCTGCTGTGGAATGTAGACTGCATGATACTCTCTTCACGCTCTGCTGAATGATCAAATGGACTTTAAAATAACTGGCAAATCTTTATTGCCTCCCTTTCATTGAGGATTAATTATTGACTAGGTGGTAATGTAAACACAATGCTTAATTCCAATGGAACGTCTTTGTAACGAAATGACTGTTGCTGTGTTATGAAGTGGTATGTGTGCACATAACAGTATCTAATAAAGATACTTGATCAATACCTACCAAAAAATAATGAAGGAAAGCTTAAGCAGTACACATGGATCCAGATTAAAATGTTTCATAGTTGGTCGGGTCGGAAGGGACCTGAGCACATCATCAAGTCTGACCCCCTGCCATGGGCAGGAAAGAGTACTGGGGTCAAACAACCCCAGCAGGGTGATTGTCTAGCCTTTTCTGAAAGACCCCCAGGGTAGGCGCCAGCACCACTTCTCTTGGAAGTTGGTTCCAGATCCTAGCTGCCCTGACCGTGAAGTCACGTCTCCTGATATCTACCCTCTGCCACC
>NW_017729001.1:24178447-24178809 GCF_001723915.1 Gavialis gangeticus
TCCAACGGAACGTCTTTGTAACGAAATGACTGTTGCTGTGTTATGAAGTGGTATGTGTGCACATAACAGTATCTAATAAAGATACTTGATCAATACCTACCAAAAAATAATGAAGGAAAGCTTAAGCAGTACACATGGATCCAGATTAAAATGTTTCATAGTTGGTCGGGTCGGAAGGGACCTGAGCACATCATCAAGTCTGACCCCCTGCCATGGGCAGGAAAGAGTACTGGGGTCAAACAACCCCAGCAGGGTGATTGTCTAGCCTTTTCTGAAAGACCCCCAGGGTAGGCGCCAGCACCACTTCTCTTGGAAGTTGGTTCCAGATCCTAGCTGCCCTGACCGTGAAGTCACGTCTCCTG
>NW_017729001.1:24183809-24191164 GCF_001723915.1 Gavialis gangeticus
CAGGCGCGAACGCCGACGCAAACGCTGGCTCACTCTTACAGATAAATACTGGAGTATTGTATCTGAACACTCCAGTATTTAGACCTTTTAATGTTTTAAGGTTGAGGTTTGTGATTCTGAAACCTGAATCCAGATCCAGCTTTGAATCTTTCAGCTTAAATTCACCTCTAATTACCAATAAGTGAAACAGGTCCTTGATCGGTGCTTGTTAATCTGTTTGTTCTACAGCATTTTGATTCAGGCAATCCACAGCGACTCCAGAAAAAAGATGATGCGCGAATTGCTTGTATTACGTTAACTAATGTTTTGTCACACAATATACCTTGTATTTGGGGATGTTGGATTAAGAACAGACAAATGTCTTTGGTCTTTAGGTTTTCTCTTCTTCAACTGGAGAGATCAGAACATAAAAGGAAAAGAACTGGCAAGACTTTCAAAAATACAATAACATCTCAGTGCTAATAAGTGGGGGGTTCTCCAGCATAAAACTGGAGTGTGAGTGTGTAAAATTAATTACCTGAAAAAGCATGAGGAGGTGGGTTGTAATGAACTACAAGTAGAGGTAACTTCAGTGGAAACACTGGTAGCTAAACAGTGGATTGCAATAAAGTTTCATAATGTATGGCTATATATGTGTGTGTGTGTATACATAGGGGTGTGTGTGTGTGTATATACATGCGTACATATGTATGGATATGTGTGTGTTGGTGTGTGTTCTGTATTTTTTTTTCTCTAGCAGAACTCGAACAATTTAGGACTAGCCACATATACTTTCATTTGCTGCCCTTACTTGAATGTAAGTAAGCTAGTTCAAAGGAAAACTCCAAATGTCACCTAAAACCAGGTTTTAGCCCTTTCTTGCTTTTGACATTCATAATTTACAGGCTGCAGCTATATGGCTTGAAGGATATATTGTATGATTTGGGGCTCGTGCTTATGACAGAATGTGAGATATTAGGTCTGAGTGTATTATTCTGACTTTGGTAATAAATATGGTCTGTTTTAGATATTGTGCAGCTGTCACTGGAAATTTGTAAACTGATTTCCTTTGAAATGTTGCAGAATTTGGGCACATTCCAAACACATTATTGTTATTTGCATTATTACTTATTATTATTTAATTTGCCAGACTCCAAACCAACCCTATGCTTTCAGCCATTTTACAGGTTCCTTTCATCATTCTTTCCCTAGTGTGCGCTGTGGAAAGCTATTTTAGCCCTTTTCTTACAAATTAAAGTTTTCTCTAGCCTTGATATGTCACCTAATATGATTCTGGGGGCAGTTTATGGACCTTAGCACTAAAGAAAGTGCCTTGGTTTATGATCTGGGTTGGGGGGGCGTGTTGTAATTTAGTTCATTTATGGTTTATGTATGTCTAATTTGTGGACCACAGCAGTGCATTTCCCTCTCCTCCATCCCTATATTTTATTTTATTATTGCTGGTTGTTTTGAGGTTGGGATTTTTTTGTCCCAAGCTTGGGGTGGGGGGGAGGGGGGTTTTTTGTTTTGTTTTTTTTCTTAAGTATTTATCCTGAACCTGTACAATAAGTGATCTAAATGGTATGTAATGAACAAGGGGAAGGTGGTTGGTGGAAAGGAAGTTGATTCACTGTGGGGCTTTCTTTGGCTAAAGTAATGCATCTCTCTCAATTGACTGAGGCAGAAGGCAGGACAGAGTGGTACCTTATAGACTAACTCATTCAGGAATGCATATGCTTTTAGAGGCAACAGCCTCCTTCATCAGATGCTATGAAATGAATTAACTCACAGTTAAAGATGCGGGGGAAAAAGAACAAATTAACTTGAAAATGGGGTGGAGGAACATGACACTGGATGGATGGCTTTCTCTTTTGTTATTTGTGCCATTTTTTGCTATGTTTATTGAATTTCTCATGGATATTGTCCATGAAACACACATGGAAAGTTTAATTTGTAAAGCAATTGGTTCTCTGCCTTCAAGATGTCATTAGCTAATGAGAATTTGTTCTAATGAATTACTTCTTAGACTGGATATTTTGGTGCTGGTGGACGCTGTCTGCAGGGAGGACCAGAACGTCCCCCCTCTAGGCTGATTATGTTGTTTCAGTTAAGCTCTAAATAAAATCAGTTGTTTTCATCTAGACTCTGCATTGTTAAATTTGGTTATTGCAAATACAATTAAAGGCATGAGAGCTCCGAATCAATGAATGAATTTAAGGCATTGTGGTGGGACTTAGACATAGATTTTGCTTTTAATAGATTATACAGTCAGAAATAATGACTTAATAGGAGACTTATGGAACTAACAGGACACAGTGCAGATATTTCAACAGTCCTCAAATTGTATTTCATGTATATGATGCTAGGGCTTCTCCATACTTCTAGTGACTTAGTTGAAAAATAGGTCTAAATACATTAAAATCTTTCCTGCTGTTGCTTTCCCATTTCAAGGATAGGCCACAAGACTATTATATGATCACAGACCAGGGGAAGGAAAGTGGCTTATGTGGTCATGAATAAGAAGACTGTTCTCCATGACAGAATTTTTCTTCTAACCTATAGTCCATGCCATGGAAAAGATGGACCTCTCATACCTTCAACCCTGTGTAGTACACAGAGTAAAATTCTGATCCTATTGAATTTATCAGCCAAGTTTAAGTTGTCTTTGAAGCTAATATTTCACTGATAGTATATGTCAAGTGTATTCACAACGTGACTTTAGAGACTCCTGGTTAGGTGTTGGTTTTTTAAGATCACTTTGGTGATCCCTGTTCAAAGTGTAGCAGTTAGGAAGCTAATGAAAGCCTCGCAGACCTGACCTCAAACCCGTTCTCCTCCTACATCAATTGAATAACACCTTTCTCTTAGGTACTTGAAAGCACTCAGTTAAGAAATCAACAAATTACTCTCTTCCCTGAATTCTGCAGGCATCAGTGCACTAATGTATTTAAAAATAAAAGATAGGGAAGCATCTTTAATGTTTCACAGCAAGATCCTAATGACTGTATTTGAGCAGTTCTGCTGTAATAACCATGGAAGAACATGACAGGACGGCATTGCCGCCTCGCTTGATGTGGCTGTTTGTAATAATCGGCTGTATTTACAGCCTGTGCAGATTGTCATCCACCCTGTTGTTTTTCAAAGGGATCTCTGTTAGTGGTACAAAGCCTCCTTAATTCAGTTGCTGATTGATTTTTAACCCTCAGCTTGATAGGAAACTTGGTCTGGAGCAAAGGGCGTGGGGGTCCATGTAAGGGGTCCAAGATCTAATCCCTGGTAGGTTGCTGACCAGCTGGTTGACCTTGGACAATTCCCTTTCTGCCTTCATCTCTCCGTCTGGACAGTGACAATGAGATTCACTTTCACTGTCCTTCATTACGGCTGTGCAGACTGATTAACTAGAATTCATATAGTACCGTGTGAACTTCTTTTAAAAAAGCATTGGTTGCCATTAGATTGCACTGAGAAACACTGGTCCTGTGTTTTCCCCTGTACAGCTACAGCACAGTAGATTTTCCCTCCCTGTACTATTTATAGTGTAGGGATAATAGACCACATTGGGATTGATACTCCCAGATTTCTGTTTTTGGATATTGTCTGTACCCAGTCTGCTTCCCATTAAATAATTGGGACAGAACTGCTGAATCGCCCCCTGCCAGCTCAAAGTTGCTTCTGGAGTAGTAGAAAGGGTCTGGTGGCTTTACCTTGAAATTAAGGTACTGCAGGAACTTGATAGCCCCTTCACCGTTGTCAGTGGAGCTATATTAGCTGGGGATCTGGGTCACAGTCCTTTGTAGCAGTGTTGCCGGCAGAGCGAGGGAAGTAATAATTCCCCACTATTTTGCACTGGGGAGGCCACCTCTGGAGTCCTGTGTCCAGTTTTGAGCCCCCCACTACAGAAAGGATGTGGACAAATTGGAGAGAGTCCAGTGGAGGGCAGCAAAAATGATGAGGGGGCTGGGGGACATGACTTACGAGGAACGACTGAGGGAACTGTGCTTATGTAGTCTGCAGAAGAGTATGGGGGGATTTAATAGCAGTCTTCACCTGCCTGCAGGGGGTTATAAAGAGGATGGAGCTGGGCTGTTCTCAGTGGGGGCAGATGACAGAGCAAGGAGCAATGGGCTCAAATTGCAGCAAGGCAAGTTTCGGTCGGATATTAAGAAAAACTTTCTCACTAGGAGGGTGGTGAAGCACTGGAACGGGCTACCGAGAGAGGTGCGGGAATCTCCATCCTTGGAGGTTTTAAGGCCCAGCTCCACAAAGCCCTGGCTGGGCTGATCTAGTTGGGGCTGGTCCTGCTTTGAGCAGGGGGTTGGACTAGATGACCTCCTCGGGTCCCTTCCAGCCCTCGTTTTCTATGATTCTGTGATTAAATAAAATCAGTAGAATTATACTAGTGGGAAATAAGCCAATAAGCCCCACAGCCACACTGCACAGGAATCATTGCCATCCCCATTTGACAGGGATGCAAACAGGAAACATGAAAGGAAGTCGCTTGCTCCAGGGCATAGAACAAGTCATTGGCAGATTGGGGACTAAAGCCTGCGACCACTGGCCATTTCTCTAGTGAGCACACTAACATTAGTCAATGATACAGAGACACCAATAGAGTTACAGTGTGGAAAGATGTAGGCCCAGCTCTTATCCACCTTTATCTGTATAGCAAGAACGTCTTCTCCCGTTAAACTGTTTCTCCACTAGCCCATATATCATGTTCTCCAATGTCACTCCTGAACCTGATTCTGTAGGGCACAGCACTTACCAAAGCTCTCCGAGTCTCTGTTAATAATAGATGTGCTGAATCCAAAATTCAGACTCTAACCTCCTAAATATCAATTCTTTATTTTTTTTTGTAACTGTTTGCCAGAGGCCAGCTGGAGAAGTTCAGGCTACCTCTTCTACAGCGTGCAGGTATCCAGTATTTATTTAGTGCAAAGCTGCAGATCGTACAAAGTAATCCCAGTGCAATAGCAACTCGCAAACAATTTTCTAAAGCATCTTTAATGTACAGTGTTACTATACCCAGCGGTGTAGGAGAGCAGTATTAATGCAGGCATGATAGTTCTGAGTGTTCGTATGAGTCCTCAAGGAATAATAAACAGCTTGAAATAACAACCAACAAATTCTCCAGATGCTTTTTATCCATGTGTCGGCAACTGTGTTGATTCCAGATCAATGCAGGATATTAAGACGTTTGTATGATTGAGCTAAAAGGCTGCCAGGTTGTACAACCATCAGGCTTGTATAAAATAGGAGAGCTGAGTAATGCCAATTGTGCTCTATTCATAAACTGCAGGGATGGAACTTTTTTGTAATATAAAATTACTGTCAGTAGAGAGGTTTTGCTTTTAATTTATTACATTTGCTGGGAGAGTGGAGGTGTTTGCAAGCCACGTGATTTACTTGATCCCAGCATGTGGGTATTACTCTGGTATAAAATTACGGTTGCAGTCAGAATCCAGACAATCAGGCATGACCCTTTCTCTACAAAATGCGAAGGCAAAGTCTTTTATTTCAGATGCGAGCCCCCCCGGAGTCTCGCCGTAAAGTTCACAATAAAGATGACCAGCTCTGACTCCCTTCTTGATGAATCAGTCTAACTCCATAGTTTTCACTGACGTTACACTGTAATTTTAAAAAAAATTAAAGTGAAAGGAAAAACAAGCAGAGCGGTTGTCTGTAGAGGAGCAGCGACATCCGGGACCAAAATGGAGACGTTCTTGTTTTAAAGCACGCGGCGCTAGGTCTTGAACTAGAGTCAGCTTCTCAGCCACATCCCATGTTGATCAAGTGTGACGGAGGAGGGAGACACGTAACACCTGCGAGCAGTACATAGGAAGAATAGTGATGGATTGGGCGTGACTAGATGGCACGAGGGGTTTCTAATGGAAACCGAAGCCTTTCACTTCTACTGTGGAGACTAGCTCAGATTCAGCCCTGGCTGATGGTGGCTGAAACGTGATGGTCATTCGGTGGCTTTCATGGAGTAAGCTGACTACTTCTTTCCACTCACAGTTTCGCTATCCCAGTGTAGTCTAACAGCCCCCGCTAGATGTTTCTGCAGAGAGGACAAAAAGTGTTGGGGTGTAGGAGAGGCTATGCTACCTTAGCCAGTCTAGCCGTGTATATGGTTGATATATTGATGGGCACTTGCTCTATGAAGGCAGCATTGGGCACTTGCTCTATGAAGGCTTGTGTTTTTGTTCCTATTTCTGACACCTCTTTTGCTGTGTGAGCTTACAGAGACCACCTCCCTTCTCTGTCTTGGTTTCTTTCCCACAGGTGGTCTCTCCTGCCCATCTAGACGGTGAGATCTTTGGAGCTGGGCTGTCTTTCACTGTTTGCTTGTATAGCAGCTACCATAGGCGGAGCTTGATCTGACTTGGGTCTGGGAGATGTTGCTTTAATTCGAGCAATGAGAAGAACAGATTTCTGGGTTTAAGAAGTACGTTGTGAGATGCAGCTCTCGTTGAAAAAAACCCCAACGTGGCGTTTTGAAATGTCAATATTATTCATTTGTTTTTAAACAAACCAACTTTTTCTTGTGGAAATGATTTCATGAGTTCGATACGCAGTCATATGAATAGTTTTGGTCCTCCCCAAATTGCATTTTTTTGGGGTTAAATCACTCTGTGGAACCAGAGGGATATTGGTAAGTATGTGTTTGTGTAATCATTTGTATTATTATATTTTGGGTTTTAAAACCAGCACCAAACCCAGAGTAAGGCTCTGACCCCAGACTCGGGGAGTCAATAGGAGCCGTTCAGTCGGCTTAAGGAATGTAGAGTTCCCTAAAGCTCCCAAGTTGCTTGAGAGCTCACAAAGCCTTTGAATGAACCAAGACCTTATTTGTCTGTATTAAAATGAAACGCAGCTGAGTATCACATTGTTCTTACAGAAAACGAGATGAAACTTGACTGAGTTTTGACTGAGTTTCTGAACCTAAAACTTTGGTAATGGGACACCCCCCCCCCCGTTCCCCCTTGGTGAAGTGAAACGACTGAGCTTTGCACAGTCATAGTCCCCAGTTGCTTTTAATATAGCAAGCTTTGTACAGAAAGGAGGGGGGTGATGAAAGGTGGGAGGTGTATAGAGACTCCTAAAGACCTGATCCGTGAGAACAAGAGAGCCACAGTATTAATCAGTTTCCTCAGAGGCTTGTTATATGTCACAAGGGAATGTGCTTACTTTGGCAAGCTACCTGTGAGCATTCAGGACTTAAAAAGGATGTGAGCAAGTAGTTTAGTTTTAAATGATCTAACAAAAATTATAATTGTGCGAGCCGGTCCCTCTGGAGTCGAAATAAATACTCGGGGGTTGCACGGGTTGCCTATTTTTTTTTTTTTTTTTTGGGGGGGGGGGGGGGGGCAAAA
>NW_017729001.1:24191348-24212245 GCF_001723915.1 Gavialis gangeticus
CATAAAGAGGACAGATGTACAGGAGTTCAGCCTCCAGCCTGAACGGTTCTGAATATCTGGCCATTATTTAAATGCCAAATTCAAGCCAATCTCCTTTAAAAATGTAGCAGCAGTGGCACATGTAGTTGCTGAGCAGTTGAGAGTCTGTCCTTCACCTGGCTCCAGGTCAAAGAATACAAAAGCAACTTGTGAGTAATTGCAGGAGATTTGGTTCCCCGTTATCCTTTGGGTCATTCTATATCATCCAGAAGCTTTCCGGTGGTTTCTGGTGTTTGTGAGAACATTTTCATGACGTTTGGGAATGAGTTTGGGAAACTTTATTGTCATTAGTGCAAATGAAACTACATTACTCACGTTTGGTCCTTTTGATTATTTTATTTTGACAGCCAAATAGTGAATCTCAGAATACTCCACGTGATTTGGGTGGTTAATTGAGGTTTAAAATGCTTCTCGAGTGAAAATTTAAGGGCAGTCATATTTTTTTTAATGAGGGGGCAGTGGACCTGCGAGTAGAGGCAGGCTTTTAGAAGAGCATCCCAGTCAGTGGAAATGAATTTCTTTAAAATGTTGTTGGCAATTCTTTAAAGCGGCATCCTGTTACATGGTGCCATCATTTTTTCTAGCGCAAGTTGGTTTTGGAACTAATCCTAGGCCCATGCAACACAGAAGAGTAAAAATATTGTCTGTCTTCAACCTCATCCTGAAAGTCTTGATGCTGCACCCGTTATTCAGCGAGGAATCTATATTTGCACGATTAATCTCAATGTGACTTCAAGTGACTGCTCGTAGAGGAAAGATTGCTTATGCAAGCAAAAAAACGGCATGGCTGAGTCTTAACACGTAGGTCTACAGTTTGGAAGTGGGAGAGTTAACTTCAGAAAACATCCCTTCTTAAAAATCTTTCTGGTTCCTGTTATACCATTCAAATCACTCAGCACGACATAAAATTCATTACAACTCAATTATAAGGCTCATTAGCTAGATGCTGGCATTTTGGTTATCTTACCAAGTTGTATAACATTTTCATTTATTATCCATATTATTGTTAAAGCTAGGATGGTACAGTGGAACCAGCTATAACATAAAAGGCTATTTGGAGCATAAAACCATGGCTGTGTGCCAAGTGACTATTTTATGTAACCGATTTTAAAATATTCCTGTATTACATTCGGGGTGGAACACAATAGGAGGATAGGATCGCAATAGCATTGCACTTTGGAGGTGATAATGAAGTCAGAGCACCTCTGACAGACTGTCACTACACGCTGGCTGATGGTGGTTTTTATCTTTTTAGCTCTTGAATTCCTTCTGCATTTAGATAGTACATTTATCTATCTATATTCCCTTTTACATATACTCCTTCTGGTTCCTCCTTTGTTAATTAGCATTGGTTTCCATTGTGGGATGCTAGCAACAGCAGAATCTGACAGGGACTCAAACTTTCTAAGACTGCGACCCAACTAATTGAGTAATTTGTCCTGTTTCAAGCAGCCTGGGTGAATATCACTCCTCCGCGCAGTGTTTACCACTCTTCAGTAGTACAAAGGGAATCATTAAAGTAAGCTGCAGGCCCATCATATTCAAAGCTTTGCCTAGTACTGCCATGATGTTTCCATGCATGCAGTGTGGGACCTAGGTTGGCCATTTGGGCAGTAATTCCCCTTGTGTAGAATTACTGTCCTGGGGTCTGCACTGGCTCGGGGAATAACACGTGCTTCCAAAATTGTATTTACTCCCAGACCTAAAATATTTTACTGCAGAGTATTTGGCTTCACTTTAAAAAAAAAAAAACAGGGAAACCATAGCTGTTGTATATGTAATTGGTTAGGAGATGGATGGACAACATCAGAACCTGCCCTAACGTCTCTGCGCTCGAGGGTTTCCACTTATTATTCATTTAAACAGGGATAATACAAACAAAGCTCACTTGAAGCTTTCTCCTGAGCTTTGCTTTTCCTAGGCTATGTTCAGGTGGCAAAGACATCATGTTCTATGTGTGTCTCTGTCCTTTATATTTTTTCTGTGATTATTATTATTTCTGGTGCATAGTTGCTCTTCAGTTTCACCCACGTCGTTGCCAGGAGGGTATTTGGTGCATTAGGTTGGGTATATCACTTTTTTGGGAGAGGCATGTGTAGGAACCATGGATTGGTAGCGGGGGGCGGGGGTGTTGGTTGTAGTAGCAGTAGAGATGTGTTGACAGGTTCAGTATTTCTTGCAAAGGCAAAGCTGTGTCTCGCTTGATGTCTGCTGGGCAAGGTTAGCGGGGGGAGGGTGGACTTGAAAATCAGGAGCGAAGGGGCTGGGGACATTTCTCTCAAGATCTGATTTACTGAGAGTAGGCTGCAGTTGACTAATTCTTCTGATCAGTCGTAGTGTGGGGTGGTAGGTGACCACCAAGGTGGTTTAGTCGCACGGGGGTTCAATTTTGTATTGTAATGGCTTATTCTGGGGTATTTGCATAGCTCTTTCAAACGTGTGGTCTGTTTCTCTATTGGAGCAGCCTTGTTGCATAAAGGAGGATTTTAAGCCGGTCAGGTGGGCATCAAAAGTGTTCCCCTCAGAGATGCAGAAGTATTTGAGGGCCTACCTGTAGACTACATTTTTTTTAGGCGTGCTAGCGATGACTGCTGGTCTTGTGGACATAGGCGAGGGCGGATCCAGGGAGGAGCACAGCGGTGCAGTTGCATCCCCCTGTGACTCCTGCTCCACCCAAACTTTAAAGCCAACTGCCTGGGAGGGGCAGCAGCATTTCTCCTCTGGCAATGCTGAAAGACTCAAATGTCTTCATGCTTCTTTACCATCTCCTTGATGCCCCTTAGTCTTTCCCCACTCCAGAGATGTTAACGACCCTCTCTCCTTTTTAGCGACCTTTCTATTGCACTAATTAAGCTATCCGTTCTTCTGCAGTTTTGCTGTCTGTTAGCCATTCCTGGTCATGTGTCTCTTTTATTTCATAGCCCCACAGCCTGTTTTTTAGGTCTAGTTTAAAAACCTTAATTCAGGTGTGATAATATTAGCTTAGGTGTTGAAATGACTGACCGTGAAAGATTTGGAGGCACAGTCAAGCCTCCTAGGAAGGCTAGGCTTTGTTTTATGAATTGGAATAAGAGAGGTGCATTTACCTATAATGACTGAAGGACTAATGGCACAATATCTTTTGACTATTTTGACTGTAGCTTGTATTTTTTTTTTAATTTTGTATAGCAACTAGCAGATTAGTGCACATTCCAATAGTTACATTTGTTTTTGCTCTGAATAATACAGGCGACCCTCCCCCCCATTCATGGGGGATACATTCCCATATTCCCTGCGAGTAGCAAAATCTGCAAATAAGATGCTCCTAGAAGTGTATAAAGTGTGTTTAAAATGCGGAGTTGGCATTCACAAATATTTGAAACCGCAAATGCTGAACCCACAAATAACGAGGGTTTCTTGTATAGCACTACCCCCCTCGCATATTCGTAAAGCTTCTGGCTTCTCTTTAACAGGAGAACAATGTGTGCTGTGTTATATGTGATGATGCACCAACCATCCTCCTTTTCAAAATCCTAGATCCACCTATGCACATAAAAATGGTTGTCTATGGGGTTGGGGTTTTTTTAATATATATGGTGGTTTGTAGGGTGCCATCCAGGATATGGACTGTGGTCTCTAAAATGTTGTTGTTAGTATAGGAGTATTCCAGAGAAAGTTTGATTGAAGGTTTATAGTTGTTGAACCTGTGCGGAAGTCAATAGGTGAGCAGAGTGTTTAGTTCAGATGCAAAAAAAATAGCATCTGTGTAACACAGGTGCCATGCACATTTGATGCTCCAGTTTTCTAGGGCTTTTTTCCCTCTATATGGCAACTATGCACTGGAATGAGGAGTTTGTCCTGTTGAGGTGCCATCTTTGTACCCATAGCTGTGCCCATGGCATGATGGAGATGATGGTTGTTGAAAGAGGGTCTGTTGCAGGCGAGGATGAAGTGGGTGATTTGTACAGCATGTTGTTACAAATGTGAGTGTACTCCACGTTCTTGTAGGTATTTTAGACAGGCAGCCATGCCTTCATTTTCTCTGCAAAGCATTTTGTACACTTGTGGTCCTACAAGCCAATAAAACAACCCATCGACAATCATTCAAAACGGACCGTGCAAAAGACATCACAGCCACCATCCAAGATGTCGCGGTTTGTGTTGGTATGGCTGGGATCATCCTCCCATTTCTGGTCCTTTCAGGGCAGGATAGAAGCACACTGCCAGGAATGTGTTGGCAAGTTTACCCTGCTCTTGTCTGCAGTATATCTGAGTTGCAGGGGAGGAAATAGAGATGACTTCTGTTCATCCAGCACTTTTTGTTGGCATGTGCGAAAAAGGAAACCCAGATGCTTAATCCCTTGAAAGAAAATACAGCTGTGCTGTGCCCCGGCTCTTGCTGAATAGTATTTTAATTCTCAAGCAGCTCCACTGATGCCAGTGAAGTAAGAAACGGCTCGGTATGAGAGCAGGGGGCCGAATCTGATCCTAATTAGGAGCTGCATTTCCAGCCAAATATGGAGTGTGCACTTATTTCTCAGCCAGCCAGCAGGCCCGGTGCGTTCCCAGGACGGTACTGACCACGTTTGACTGATCCCCATCCTGTTTTGTCAAGGCAAGATGAAAAGCGCTGTGTGTGTTCTTTGCTCCCCTCCTCAATGGTCGTGGCAATGAATCTTCTGTACTCTGTCAATGCCTGTGTCCTCTCCATTACTCAGAGACACTAAACAAGATAAATGGTGCCTTCTAATGACTGTGTAAGAATTCCAGTCATGATTTGTCTAACTGGGCAGAGCAGCTCCTAGGGTTACACAGTATCATTTTACAGATCCTATTTCAATTGGACTTTGAACTTGGCTTTTTGATGTGGAAGATGGAGCCTTACTCCCACAAATCTCAGATTAAGTGAAGTCTTTTATAGCGTCTTTTCTTGCATGGTCATTTCTCATTGCTTTCTATTTTAGCAAAATAATGGACCCTCTCAATTCTCCCGTAAGGGCACCTGTGTCAATAAAAGGCTGCACCCTGAAAATGGGATTGTTCTGCTGTGTTAAATGTTCAGATTTTGTGCTGTAGAAACCTTAGTGGTATAAAATGTACCTGACACACAGTTCCTTTATTAACAAACCAGCTGCACACACTGAACCACCTTCTGTGGCTAGGTCACGTTTGGACGAGAGAGTCACATAAAGGATGCATGCTGAATATGGTTGGGTTTTTTTTAATTTTTATTTTTTTCACCCCCAGCCAATAATTCAGATGGGGTAGCTTAGTTGCTACACAGTCAGCAGCTGGAATTTTAAAATCAATGTTATTGATATGATTCCAGTTCACTGCCAATTTGCCCTCTCCTAGTGCAGTAGGAACATAGTTTCAACAAGGAGGCCTATTCCAGCATGCACGGTCCATCCTAAACTCCGTAGGGAAGTCTAAAATCTAGAACTCTTGGTTCCAAAATGATACCTTTTTTTAGACCAACCGAGACATTGCAAAAAAACAAAATCCAATTGAATCCTTTAGTTATATCAGAGGAAGGTAGATTCAGGGCAGAGGTGCTGAACTGATGTGATGCTAGTATATAGATATTTTTTTCCAGTATATTGTGTTGCATTTGCTTTCACACATTGCTTTCATTTGAATTGTTTTGCTTGTATACATGTGCGTGCTTGCAAGAGAGAGAAAGTATTGTTGTCTTTTTGGTTTTGATCCATTCCTACCCCTGGGTCTGGTAAGCTGAGATCATTTTGCCTCATTTTGAGCAGAATGTATTGGTGACCTTTCAGCCACGAGTGCCATAAAATGCAAATTCCCTATTACTTTATTATTCCCATTAAAGACGATTTTTTTTATTGTGGGATATAAATGCTAGGCTTGTTGGTATTTTTTTTAAACACTGCTTTATAAATTTCATGTTAATTTAGTGCCCATAAAAGGTGCTGGTTACAGAGCCCCAGAGACATACAATTAAGCCTTCCCTAACGATCAACAAAATATGAGCAGTGTAGACAGTAGTATTACTAGCTGTCCTGTACAAAGGCACACCACCTCACCGGTGTACCTCCAGCACTAAGATGAAAGGCTCAGCACAAAAAGATTATGTGATCACTGTAGACACAGCTAACAAGGTACTGACTAGTTAGTGCCACTTCTCTTGAGCAACAAGATAACAGAGACCAGCAAATTCACTTCATTTTAACCACCACGCAGCAATCAGAGGGTAACAACATTGCCTAAACTTCTCACCCCCAATTCACTGACTAACCAATTTATTTTCTGCAAGAAGTGGCTAAAATCCGTAAGAAGTGCCTGAGGGGCTGATGTAAAAGGAGCTGGATTTTAGCCATAAAAAGTTATGAATGGCACAAAGGCCCTATGGTCCATGGCTTTGATTGCACATTTTACCTCCAGCAATTAATTCAATTTAATTTGCTAATCTCTGAAGGATGCAGCATGCTAATTACATGAGGTCGTCTTGGATAGGGTTGGGCCAAAAGGACTTGTTGACGCCTAGATCTAGATTATGTTTGGTTATGGGTTTAAGGTTAGAGGTCAGACTGGTAGTAGTCTGGACTTGACTGAGATAAGAATCTAGAAACTCTTCATGAGCCATTAAGAACCAAGATGGATGGTGATCATATTGTATTTCTGCCATCTTGGATACACTCAGAGGAAGTCCAAAACTAAAAAGATAGGTTTAGGTCAAGGTATTCGGAGGGTATCAGGTAGGGCTGTGCGAAGCTTCAGGTGCTGATTTTGATTCAGAAGAGGTTTGGCCTGATTCAGTGGCCGAATCTCTGAATCCAAATTGAATTAGGGGACTGATTAAAAGGTCTGAATCAGTTCAAAGCTCTCTGAATCGATTTGGAAAATATTCGGAGAGCTTCGGCGATTTGGGTAGCCCCCGCTGGCTGCCGCAGGGAGCTGGACTCGGACTCCATGCTGGTAAGTAGGAGGCAGGGGAGGGCGGGCTGGAGAAGGGGAGAGGGGATCAGGTGGGGACCCCTGCCAGGCCTCATCCCCTGCCTGGTCCCCCACCCCACTGAGTGCCCCTCAATCTCCACCCACTCCCCCAGGCCGCCGTGGTTACCCTTCCCACCCCAGCTCCCGGTTACTTAAACAAACGCTCCCACTCACCGGGTGCTGCCAGGTGGGGGGCAATTCATGCTTCCCCCCCACTGCATGGGGGGCTCTGCCATGATCCCCCCCAAGCCCTACTCACTATCCCAGCCCCCCCCCTTGGCTTCTCCACCCGCCCCAGCTCCTGGCCCTTTTAAAAAAAAAAACCACACAATAAAACCTCCAAATCACCGGCTACTGCAGCAACCTCAGGGCTTCTGGAGGCTCATGGAAGAGCCCCCCCATGCAGTGGGGGGCAGCGGGGATCATCCCCCCCCCCCCCCCCTCCACTGGGCAGGAGCTGGTGAGTGTGGGGTTTTTTATTTTCTATTTTAAAGAGCTGGGAGCTGGGTCTGGGGGCTCATGGCAGAGCCCCCCCATGGTGTGGGGCCATGGGGAGCAGCAGGGATCACCCCCCGCCCAGCAGCACCTGGTGAGTTGGGGCTTTTTTGTCTCCAAAGAGCCGGGAGCTGGGGCGAGCGGGGCAGCCGTTGAGAGTGGGCAGGGAATGGGGCTGATTCAGAGATTCGGCCTGTTCGGCTGTGGCCAAATCTCTAAATCAGATTTGGCCAAATCGATTTGGGACGGTGATTCGAATCACCGAATCAAATCACTGTCCTGCAAATTGGCTGAATTTGAATCTGAAGCGAATACTAGCCGGTTCGCACAGGCCTAGTATCAGGTCTGGCATTCTTTCTTTGATTTTGGTCCTGGGCTCCTTTACACCTTTTTCGCTCTACTCATCTCGAGTGGAATTTCTCGTGGTTTTTATTAGTGTAAACAACACAGGAATCAAGCCATACGATGCCCAATTTTGCTCTCGTGGAAAGCAATCCAGGACCCCCATCTTTAGAAGCTATGTGATCTGCTTGAGGTTCAGTACTTCCTATGGAGAGAGAAGCTGTCCTCTGATAATATAGAAAATACAGAATACAAGCTTTGGGGCTTGGATGTTTTGTTTTTTTTTTCTCTTTTTCTCTGCAAAATGATGCAATGGATTTTGGTTTAATGCTACATGCTATTTATTAGTATTTTAGTACATTTATGATGCCCTGTGTCTGTGCAAACTCACAAACGTACTCCTCCTACAGTGCTGATGTTCAGCAAATCTGAATGACAGAAAATGATTCTGAATGTTCATAAAAGACTAATATGTGTATATATTGAAAGATACCTACTGCTTTGACATCTGGATACCGTTATACAGCTTAATTTTAAGGGCAACATAAATATTTTCCTCAAGCTGCTGAAGTCCTCAGGTTGTCTACCTGCATAGGAGTTAATAGGCATTAACTAATACCAGACCTCTTGCAGCTCATGGAGGCCTAGCATTTTATTGCCGAAACCAGAAGGGTCACACTGACTGGCATCTTATCTCTTTCTTCCTTGCGAGACGGCATGCCTTTGTAATTCATATCAGGGCTTCAGCTAGTAGCAGAAAGGTTGGGATGGTTCGATCGGCCATCAAAGGAAAATATGGTTGTTTTGGCTCAGAACGAACCATCATCTCTTGTCCTTTCTCTAAAAGCGATTGTTTAATTTGTCTCGAGCCTACTTTCTCGTTCCTATTTCTGGGGTGCTCGCTTGGGGGCTTGAAATGGGAGACTACATGTGTGAATAACCGCTGCGGCATTGGGGCTGGGGTTGCTTTTCTCTCTTCGCAGTTGAAGCCTGCTCTCTGGCTGGCTTGCCAGAGGCATTTCTTGCATTGGGGCAGTTTCATCCGACCGCAGAAGTTGGGTTTCACTGCCCTGCTGGTGGGAATTGTCTTCTGCCGGCTTTGTCCCGAAGCTGACTCACATAACCAGACGCTGCTGTGTCAACAGTGATGCAGAAGTTGCCAAAGTGATATTTAGAAGAGCCCAGGATTTCCTTGCAAATGTTAAGCTGATCATGGAGAAATTCCAGGCCTCTCATAAAAGTCTGCAGTTGGGAACCGGGAAGAAGAAGAAGAATGCCAGATAATCCTTCTGTTTCTTCATAACAACTCCAGACCACAGGTTTTTGGAAGATGGAAAATGTCTGTTTGTTACCAACAGACATGTTGACACATACTTTATGCCAACAACCCTGAAAACATACTTTATGCCATACCCACCAAAACCTTGATACCCTTGAATTTTGCAGTTTTTCCATAAAACCTCCTGTGGTTGTTTGTTATTTTACCTCTAAGACCGGGCTCAGTAGGACAGTTATGGACACTTCTGCCCTAAAATATATATATATCCTCTACAAGTAGAACTTGGGGGGAACATTACTACAGCAGACATCAGTTATCTGGAAAGAAGGAGAATGTCATTTTGGTTTTATCCCTTGTGCAAATTCCCTGTCCTTGTCCTCCTCCTCCTCTCCCTAGGTCTGTAACTTCTCCTCCCCTCCTTTTACATAACAGACCTCTCCCACTCAGGTCTTATTCAGTGTTCACACCAATTAAGCTAATTGGCAGCAGGTTTAATTCACTTCCTAATTATAGCTGCAGAAACTTTCTAAGAACAGTCCCTCTGTAACCTTTCCCCTGTTAGAAAATGCCCCTATGATGCCGGTTTTAAAGTACTTTAAGATGACTTCTCTACGGGGAGATGCCGTGGCCTCTTTAACACTGCATCGCATGGGGAAGGAAGCTCCTGTATAATACCCCCACCCTAGAGGGTCCTACGTAGGCTTGATGGCTCCTGGCAGAAGGCAAGGTCATGGCAATGGGATAACAGTACGTGGATGGCCCTGACAAACTGGCACAGCTTAGAGCAGCTTCAGGGACTCATTAAGTCAGGCCACGAGTCAGACGAATAGGTTAAAGTGAGAGAGGAACTCGGTATTTTTTTTTTTCTAGCTGTTGTTTAAAGAGCAGTTAATGACATTTATTACCTCATTTATCGCTTGCAATCATTTTGAAGGGGCAGTGCAGGAAATAACGTTTCAGAAACCCAGAGAAGTAACCAGGAGGTGTGCGAATGTAGATGGGCCGCTCGGAAGAGTTGACCGTCTTTCTACACGAGTAATTAACTATATTAGTAAGCCGTATCTTTATCTATAAATAGGGATTCCCCAAACTGGACCAAGAAACAGCCATCTGAGTAAGAAGGTAGGTGACCCCTTAGTTTTGTGTAACCCATTTGCATTTGGCATCCCTTCAGCTGAGGGGGTTGGACATTTTTTTTTTTTCCGAAGTCGGTTTCCACTTGCTGCTTCTAGCTCTAGTCTTGTTATATAGAAGCGATCTGTTGCCCTGGGTCCTGTGACTAACAAGAAGGAGTGGCTAGATAGTGAGAGATGCACAGAAAGGAAGACAATGACTTTCAATACTGTGGGAAAATGTCAGAGCATGACCTTTAAAAAGACTGAAAGAAACCAGAGGGCATAAACCCTAGGGGATATATCTGCCTGAACAAGGGTGAGAGATGAGTGTGCTTCACGTCCAGGAAAGGAAGTGGAAAAAAAAATGGGTTTCGGTTATTCTGGATGTGGAATTACTTTAAAGGTGGCAATTCATATTCCTAACTAGAAAGACCATCACAGGTCCAGCTGAAGGGTCTCCGAAGGAACAGGAGAAGAGGAAAACTGGGATGAACTGTGTGTGCTGATACCAACTTCCCTGAAATATATATTTTTATTTCAATCACTTAGGATTGAGTTGGCATTAACAAGCACCAGGAGGAAGTGGAGCATTGTGGTGCTAACGTGTCCCTTATGTTGAGGATGGTGATGCGATGTAGGCTACTGAAGACAGAGGATGCTATTGCCTTGTAATCAAAGGGCACACTTCATCTGAGAGTTTTGAAGCATTTAAAAAACATAGGTTCAGGCTGTGATGATCTTACTTGTACTGAGTAATATCCCCTGGTTTAAATGAGACTTCTTGTGGCTTAAGGTATCCCGAGATTAAGAGGGTATGGCAGTCTCTGTTAGAGAGGTCTCATTTTACAGGTGGTAAAACTAAAGTTCAGAGTGATTTAGTATATGGCTGAGAGACAGTCTCAGAACTATAACTAGAACCCAGGGCTGGTGGCGCCTATTCTCTCCCTATGATGCTATCTATCTTTTTGACATAATAGAGAAGACGCTAAGAATAATACATCTCTGAAGCGAATGAATTTTATTGCCTAAAGTGACTGTATCGGCTCCGATGTTAACCGATTCTCCGTTTTCTGGTGTAAATACCAGGAGTGAAATGCTGCTTTTGAAGTCGAAGATAAAACTTGCAGGAACTTCCGCGTAGCCAGGATTTCACCCTAGGTAATCTCATTCCTGCAGCACCTCGTGTCCCAAAATATTTTTAAAAATTTTTATAATTTACGTAATTCCACCAGGGGAATTAATTTAAGCAGATTAAAGACAGCATTAGGCAACAGTTTAACATAGGGTGCAAAACAGTAATCTCTGATCCAATCTATCTAGGCGGTCAGACTGTATCAGAATGGAGTTTATCTGGAGCAGTGGTCTCCAAACTTTTTTGATCGTGCACCCTTATCAGTAAAAAATTTTTGAGCATGCACCCCCAATATATGTATATGTATATTTGTGCACCCCATCAGTAAAAAAATTTTGAGCACGCACCCCCAATATATGTATATCGATTTATTTATAAATTATATACATGTACTACTGTAGTAATATATTATGTACATTATAAAACATACACAAAAAAGAAATTAAATCGCCATTGTTTTTACCTTGCAGTGTGGCTGACGAAGAGCTCGTACTAGGAGTAGGAGAAGTGTCAGCTCTGCCATTTTCTTGTGGTTCGCTTGTGCTCGCGTTATTAGTATTATCTTCAATCCGCGGTTTCTTTGCAGGAATCTTTTTAAGCCACTTGTCCATTTTGTGAGGGTTAGTTTGGTTAAAACTCGATAACATAATCTGTAAATTCACTGAACCGGGCACACGTAAACTGCAATATGTCGCAACACACTGAAAGAGAACGAACGCTTCTTCCCTCAGGATACCTCGCGTACCATACGTGTCGCATGACCGCCCGCCATACGGACTGAGCGAGGGCGCCAGTGTCAATCTGTATATTAAATATTAGTAAAGCTTAATTTCTTTCTTATATTTTTAGATAAAAAAATAAGTAAAAATACAAGTTCTAATATTTTCTTCGCGCACCCCCTGGGATCGTCTCGCACACCCCACTTTGGAGACCACTGATCTGGAGGACCAAGTTGAAAGTCATCCTGACTTGTGTGAAACACTGGGTTCTTTAATGACCACCGGTTGTGAGGATCACAGTTACACATGGCAACTGAAGGATTCACATCCAACAGAAAAGTATCCTGCAACAAAAGGAGACATTATCTTCCATGCTTGGGAGGAAGAGAAGAGTGCTGGTACCAGTAATTCCTCTGGAACGCTGGTTTTCTCTTTAAATATCCCGTCCACATGCTGTGCCGGTGGTTTCTGGTAGCTGGACTCCAAAGTGACAATTGATGATTAACACGTTTGGAGAAATTATAGGGAGTAAAATGATAACTAAGGGAGGCTGAGTTTCTACAAGTTGGCTACGTGGACAGCATGAGTTACAAAATACCATCGTCTGTTATCTGTACTACAGTAGTAGCTAGAGACCCCGGACAGGACTGGGGGCTCGTTGTGCTAGGAGCTGTACCCATACAAGAAAGACGAGAGGCCAAAGTAAATTCTCTTTTGCTCAGATACTGTCCGTCTGTTCTTCTTCATCCTAATCCTCACTCTCATTCTCACCTCTGTTGTTTGTGGTCTTTAGATTTGGAGCATTCTTCCTGCTTCTGTATGTACTGCACAAGAGAGGCCTTTACTCAAACTATTGTAAAATGCCTCCTTGCCACGGGTTACCGGTGGAGCTGGTCTGTCTTCTTCCCTTTTCAGGACAGTTCTGAAAGTATCCAAATGCATTCAGAAATCATCATTTGTAACGATCAGCGTGCTATATTGATATTGCTTAGTATTAGTTGTCCCTTTTTAAAACTCCTAAAGTTTTTCATTCTCTATGTGGCACCGCCATGAACCACGAGTATTTAAAACACCTTTAAGATGTCATCTTATTGCTTATGCTTCTTTCACTGCCAACTGTTTGTACTGCATGGCTCATTGTCAGGCACTTCCTAAAACACTGGGCAGTGAATATCTGTGTGCCTTTGTGGGTGGGTTTTTTTAATTAAGCCAGACGTTTTTGTAATAGCCCAGAAAACTGGCACTTTTAATTACTTCCAGTGCCATGCATAGATGTGCAAATAAGCTT
The DNA here is from genome assembly GCF_001723915.1 of Gavialis gangeticus. Taxonomy (NCBI): domain Eukaryota; kingdom Metazoa; phylum Chordata; order Crocodylia; family Gavialidae; genus Gavialis; species Gavialis gangeticus. Next base: position 24,204,697 of record NW_017729001.1, read on the forward strand.
AGCTTAGAAACCTATAAAAGCAGAGGATGGAAGGGATATTAACATAGCCAGGATTTTCCGAGTTATCAGTACCTCCCTTTTTTTTATTCATAAACTTTGTACTCACCTAGATAGTGATTAAATCCCTGGCTCTGTTCTTTAATAAAATCTTTGTTGACAGTGATTTGTAGAATCATAAAATCTAAAGAGGGAAATGCTTGTTAACTTGTCGATTGCATTCACCCAAAGTTCAAAATTGTTCCTTAAAAATATGTAAAAGTTTCCCTAAACAGCCCAACTTAGGGTTTCGAGCATTCAGTGTCTTTGTAGAGATAGCCAAGAAAAAAAAATCCATTTCTTAAGAATAAAATAAAATTCTACAACCTTGACTACTTTATTTTTGCTCTGTATCAGGACAAAATAGCTTTTATACTCACTTACGGATACCCCGTCCTGCGTGTGTACTTTGAATGTTCAACATCCCATATCCAGGGCCCAATACCAGTGGTAAATCACTCGGGTCTCCCCGGTTGCTTAAACATGGGGGGGTTTTTTTGGTTTATAGTTGACCTCTCTGAGGATGTGTCATAGTTGAAGCAAAAACATGGACAGAATTTGCAGAAGCATTTCTACTTTACTTTGTCTAGGTCTATTGATCCCTTGTGCTATGCAAAGTGATAAATACCAGGGCTAAAACATCATCCCTGGCGCATTTCCTCATCACTCTCGAGTATCCTTTGGGATATGGACAGTGTGTAGGGGTGTGTCACGCTTCTTATCCTTTTGATCCCCCTCCATCACCAAGTGAACTCTAGTCTGCCTGAAAATGCCATCAGTGATCTCTTGCTTGTTGTTACCTACTAACTTGGAAGAATGAAGAATGTGTTTGCCCTTGATGGTAGTCTGCTTTTTGTCCAGATATGCTACCATTTGAATAGACGGTCATGAAGGATGAATGACCCTCCATTGTGCTTCAGTCCTTTATAAGGTGAAAGAATTTATCCTGATGCTCCCTTCATGTTTCTGGAGAGCCAAGGGAGAAGCATAGAAAAGTCTTACAGCAAAACAATGGTGGAAAAAGCAGTTGTAGTTTTATTGGGATATGTGTGGAAATGCTGTTGGCACACACTAAGCCATTGCTTCCACCCTCAATTTACGATACTTTCATTTGCCAAATGACTTTTAATATTTTCTGCAATCCCCAGTCTGCAAGATTTAACCCGAGGATTGTTTAAAAAAAAAAAAAATAGTCAAGAGATGAAAAAATGTTTTGTATATACATCTCATCTGAAGCTTTTTGTATTCCTCTCATTGTTCAGCTCAAAAACAAAATTTTAAAACAGTGCTTAAAAGGTTTGGGTTGTTTTTTGCGTTTTCAAAGTGAAATATTTAGATTTTTAATGTTTTACTTTGAAATTTCCCTCACCTGAATTTTTAAAAGCAATCCCACCCAACTAACTGCCCAGAAACGAATTGTTTTTATTTGAAACTTTCTTCCCCTTTTTATTTTTGGCAGGGGAATAATGACATTTCCAGTCGGAGTCAACATGAAACAGGATTTTTGTTTGTTTGCTTGTTTTGGGTAGCCAGCTGAAATTTAAGTTATTCACACAATTTAGTGGAGACAACTAGACTCTACAGCATCTGTTGAAAGACTTCATCAGTACAAATGATATCAACTTCTTCATTGGTGGAAGTTAACCAAGTGGCCAACATATAGGATCACATGATCATAGGAAAGTAGGACTGGAAGGGACCTCACAAGATCATCTAGTCCAGCCTCCTGCTCAAGGCAGGATCATCTCTAACTAAACCATCCCAGGCAAATGTCTGTGCGACCTGCTCTTGAATTATTTCCAATAATGAAGACACTGCAAGTTCTTTAGCTAGCCTGGTCCAAAGCTTGACCACCCTTATAGTCAGAAAGTTCCTCCTCATCTTCACCCTAAATGTCCTCTGCTATTAAGGCTATTGCTGTCCCCTTCAGACACAGAGAAAATCCCATCTACATCCTTTCTGTAATTTACCTTAAGGTATTTGAAGACTGTTATGAACCCCCACCTCGGTTCTCTTTTTCTCCAGAATAAATAACCCTAGTCCTTTAAGCCTGGTTTCATAAATCTTGTTTCCTAGGCACCTAATCATTTTTGTTGTTCTGAACTCCTTCCAAGAGTTTCCGCCGAACACTGTCCAAATCCTTCTTGAAGTGGGGGGCCCATAATTAGACAAACAGCACTTCAGGTGAGGCCTCACCAGTGCCGAATGGAGCAGAAGAACCACTTCCTTTGATTTGTTTGTGATAAATGAAGATAATTAAACTTGATTAAATGCACACGAGCATTTAAAAATGAACCCACGTGCTACAATACTTAAGTCTAGGAATGCCTGATTTTCAGAAAATGCATTACTAATTTGTTTTAGGCGTAAGATCGTTGTTGCTTTGGGGTTTTCAACTGGGTTTTCCATCTTTTTAAATCTTTTTGCCCAATGCTTCTCAATGGGACTGGACTGTAAAATGGTGTCCTTCTCTGTGGCAGCAGCCTCTAAGTATCTGAGATAATTGCAGGATAGGAAAGAATAATATGAACGCTCAGTGCTGTGGGCACAGCTCTCCTACAGAAATGCACTCAGCTTTATCACTGCTGCATTTCAAGCGTCCTCCAAAGTCTCGGGGAGGAACTTTCCAACAGTTAAATAGCCGGAGTCATATGCTCCAAGTCCTGATGTCCTTATCCCCATGAGATTTCTTATTAGTGACACGAAGGTGTAACATTCCAATTTCTGGTCTCGGGGCTTCAAGAAAACAAGGTATTTAGCTGGAACAGATCTTAATGTGACCTTTGAAAATGTGCAGGGAGGTATGAGACTGACTCAGAGTCAAGTGAACAAAGTCCCAAAGAGGCAGTAAAGAAAACATTGGAGAACCTTCCTCGAGCAGAAAAAAAAGAAGAGTTCTAGCTCATCCATCTATTTTTAGGTGTTTTATAGCGTCGGACATTGTAACATCTCTCTCCAGATCAACTAATCTGTAGAAACAGTTTTAGATGGGTATGAGGAAAGGAGTAGTCACCTTTCTTTCCTCCTCTAACAAATAGAGGCAGTTCATGAACGGCAGCAACACATTTAAGCCATTTAAATGTAAATGTTAAAAAGGTTGGAAGATTCCTCTTGATTTTAGAAGGGTTTCTACACGAACGGAAGTGAAAGACTTAAATATGCTCTTTTCTCTTGCCTGTTATAACTTGCCCTATATCAAAGAGTCTAAAAATATCTCTCGGGCCTCCAATCACATCTGCAATCATCTTCCTTTGGATCAGTGATGCTAAATTTTGTGCCTGGAATTAATTTCCCGGTTTATGCAGTGGGCCAATGGCAAATCTAGAAAACCTCCTTTTTTGATGGAGGGGAATGAAAACTGAGATTCCCTTGAATTCTCCTCCTCCGGGAGCCTGAAGCACAACACCGAGTCACAAGACCCCTGCTAAAATGGAATAATTGGCAACACTGGGGAATCCTTTGGAGAACAAGGCGAATGTTAAAGGCACAGAAATAGGCCATACATCTCTCGGTGGGTGCTAAGGAGACAAACTGTTTAATTGCTGACCTATGTTAAAATATTCAGCAGTGGATCTGGGTAACTAAGGGCAAGGTTTTCAAAGTTACGTAGGCACTTAAAGGTGCGTATAGGCTATTAGTAGGATATTGAAGTGCCCAAGCAGGTTCGGTGCCTAACTGCCATTCATTCCCATTGATTTTTTTTTTGGTGCCTAAATGGCTTTGCACTGTTGAATATTCCCTTGATCTGTATCTATTTTTTAAAATCTGGGCTTTAAGTAAATACATTTCATTGCCATTGAGTGAACCTCAGCCATTTCTTCCCGTGCCTGCTTTAAAAGCCTATGCATGGATGCCTGTCAAATTCAAGGCGTGGGTGTTACCTTCAAGGCAATCCATGAACAGTGCTTATGCACTACTATAGTGCATTAACAACTGGATGACATGGCTTCTTCGCTGATCTGGATATGTTGAAATAACAAACTCTGTTTTCATTCCTTTTCACCCATCACCATCCACCTGCTTTGTACCTACCAAAGACCATTCCTCTCAGCTTGCAACCTTTCCATTTTGCAAAGGCCAATGAGCGCAAAAAAGTCGCCCAAAGTTTTGGAATAAAAATTACGGTTGACAACTTTGTTGCCATGGAATTTCTTACTTGCTCGGTGAACCTCACCAGTATGGGAGACGGCTTTCTCAATGGGTCAGCTGAGATGGTGCAATGGACTCCTTTGGTATATAAGTCTCACCGTCTTCCACTGCAAGTGCAAGATGAACTTTCTAGATCCTGTCTTTCCTAACAGACACACAGAGCAGTGTCTGTAGACTTAAAAAAAAAAAAAAAAATCCACAAAAAACTGGGACCAAACAAAATGCTCTACAGTACACACTGTTCCCTGGGGAGAAGATGAGAGAGTATGAGAGGTGTTAGTTGCGTTGCTTAAGGCACTACTAGAAAGCACTCGGGGCATATGGTGAACAATGCAATTCAAGAACTAAAATAGAGGAGAGTAGAAAATACTTGCCCAAGTTTGTCTGGATTATAGACATGGCTCACGCTTTGGGTGAAATCTGCATCCACAGCATAGGCAATGGGAATTTTGCTATAGGTTTCACTAGGAGTTTGGTTCCAGCCTGTGATGTTCCTCTGTTACCCAGGCTAACTACACATTTGTGAGCTAGTGAGGATTTGAAACTGATGGAGGCCAAAATAGTAATTTAGACCACATAGCTGTCACTAATTCTGGTCAGGAAGCTGGAGCTGGTGGGATAGGTGGTGGTGCTGGTATGTAACATGCACCTACCACCTGTTGTTTGTTCTTTTCCTGCAAAACCTGCAAACTGTTGTCAAAAGAAAACGATGCATGTCCTATTTCCACTACAGCAATCTGCTTTAAGCCAGTGTTTCCCAAATCTGGTTTATGCCACACCAATAAAATAGGGCACTTGCTCACCATACTATTGGTGGCAAACTGAGGCTGCAGCTCTTGGCAGCAGGTGAAATCGATGGTAAAGGAAACCGTGGCAGCATCTTCAGTGGTGGGGGGGAGGAACAGATGCTGAAGTAGGGGTTGCTAAGTGATGGCATGAACCCCGGTAGGAACATTTTGTGCCCCCCAGCTTGGGAAATGCTGCTTTACACAAGTAAAGATCTGTACAGTGAGCGTGTGTCTACATGTGTTTTTACATGTGCCTAAACTTAATGTGCATTTACCTAATGCGCATTAAGGCAATTTAGGGACTCATCTACATGTGCACCGCAGAAAGCAGGGATCAGTTTTATGCACAAATAGCAAAACTACATTAGCAAATGTGTAGATACACTAATGTGCTTTAATGCAGGTGTGTGGACCGATTTGGGATTAAAATTAGTCCCAAGTCAATGGGCACACATCGTATTAATGCGCACTAGCAAGTCTACATGTTCACTAATGCGATTTAGCTATTTGTGCATAAATTTGATACGTGCTTTATTCAGGTATCAAATTCAGGCTTGAATAGCCTTAGCTCACCCTTTTAAAGGCACATTAAGGGTGCACATATGTAGATGCACACCCTTAATGCACCTTAAATTGGGCTAATGCACATTAAATAAGCATATGTAGACATATGAAGTATGTAGTTGAATAGTCCCAAATTAGACCTCACCCTAAGCATGAATGTTGCTGATATCTTGTCTACGCTCTCGAGCATGAATATTGCTGCTATTGACAGGATTTCATCTTCGCACGCTGACCAAAATAAAAAGGGCATTGACAGAATCTGCCCAGTGTGATCTTGTGAAGTTTCCATTCCTGTTTTCAGGGGAACTCCTCCTAAGAGTACTGTCGCTCCCTTTTCAAATAATGAGAAGATGAAAGGGATCCAAAATGTTTTAGGTCTGAAGATAAACTTTGTACTGCAAAAAGAAAAGACACAATGCCGGTAGGGTTTACTTGTTTCCACCGAACGATTATAATATTCTATGAGCAAAAAAAAAAAAAAGGTTGTCAAGCCATTTTAGAGGTTTGGTAGATTTGGGGTGATCTATGTATATTTAAAACCACTTTACGTGTTAAGCTGGTGTGATGGAATGAGCTTAGTGTTCTGAAACATTATGGAGCAATAACCAACATCACTGAGCTCATTAAGGAGTGCAATCAGTGGTGGGCAAAGCGAAGAACTGCCTCTTCGTACACTTGCAAAATGGAAAGATTGCAAGCTGAGAGGAGTGGTCTTTGGTAGGTACATAGCAGGTGGATAGTGATGGGTGAAAAGGAATGAAAACAGAGTTTGTTATTTCTACATATCCAGGTCAGCGAAGGAGCCATGTCATCCAGTTGTTAATGCACTATGGTAGTGCAGAGTAGTAATGGATAAATCTGTCCAACCTCCCCAGTTCTCTTTTCTGTTGCCTTGTTTTCTCTCACCTTGGGAGTTCATACAACCACTGTGTCTGCCTTGATTTGCATATCTGTAAAATGCTTTTTTTTCACAGGGTGCCAAATTAACCTTTGTAAATCACATTGAACCTCTTGTGGTAAAGAGTGTGATGTAAGTGCAAAGCTTTTTTTACTGAATTTTTTTTCAAACTAGTTGTGGGATAAGGTGCAAGAGATGCTGAATCTCTATAAGACTTTCAGTGATATTGTGATTCCTCAGCTGCCAAGGATCTGACTATACACTCTCTGAGCTATATGTATTGCTTGCACTCCACTTATCTCACTTACCACTGACTTTTCTGGGTATGTCTGCACTGACATTTGGGGTCATCTCTCAAATCTCTCAACATACCACCACCTCCAATTTAAAAATCTGGCATATATTGTGCTGCTTATTCCTGTAGGAGCAGCATCCTTCCATGAAGGTGTTTGCTCCCTCAATTGGAGCCAAGAGCAGGCGAGACGTGCAACTTGCAGACATAAGAAATGAGGTGCAGAAGGTCTGTAAGGTTTTATTCACTTCAGGCACTTCACTTTTACTGGTATAAATGATTGGAAACTGATCTATATCTGTAACAGAACAGAAGTTCAGCAGATATAAACTGGCTTAAAAATGGTGGAACCCAGTCTAAGACATGCCCCTCCTCCCGCCAAAGGGTGAATGTATGTTTTGTTCGCTACCCATCCAAACTACATTTCTTACAGAAAACAGTGTAACTTGGATTGCTTCTGCCTCAGGCTTTTTGAGTGTCTGTACCTAGCCTTAATGCCCAGAATTTCAAACTTAATCAGGCACATAAAGCCACAGATTGGTGCCCAGGAACAGGGATTTGTGGGATTGCTGCTGGCTGGGCTGGCAGAGATGAGGAACAACCTCACACTGAAGTTCAGGAGAGCTCCCAGGGTTGGCCTGCATGGCTACTAGGGATCAAGTTCGAGAACATTTCAGTGTGCAGCAAGAACAAGTATGGGATTATGGGCAACTCTAAAATTGAGCCTCACTAGGAGTGGCGGTCTTAGGGGTGCATGATGTGGGCGACTGCCCAGGGTGCCATGGTTAAGGGAACATCACACATGCGTGCCACTATGAGCAT
>NW_017729001.1:24217245-24217775 GCF_001723915.1 Gavialis gangeticus
AGGAGTGGCGGTCTTAGGGGTGCATGATGTGGGCGACTGCCCAGGGTGCCATGGTTAAGGGAACATCACACATGCGTGCACACGTGTGAGCAGTCTATGCTCATAGTGGCACTCTCCCACTGTGGCCAATCCATACCCTAGGCAGGAGGAGCAGTGCCCAACCCAGCCTGCCCTGTGTCTCGGGAGGAGCAAGGCTAGGCACATGTGGGCGGGGTAGTGCCTGGTCCTGCCCACCTGCTTGCCTGACACGCCATGCTGCTTTGCCTCCCTGCTGGACTGCACCCAGACCTGGACGCAGGCATGAGCAAACAGGGCATCTGCCAAGGGCCTGAACAGAAAGGGGGCCCAAAAATGTTTTTTTTTTTTTCCCCATTGTCCGATTTACTGTCATTATCTCTGGCAAAGGAGGGCCTGATACTAAAAGTTCACCTGGGGATACCAGGGGTCTAGGTATGGCACTGACTGCACCCGAGCCTCTGCCTCTGCCTGCAGCAGTGGTCCTGACTTTGAGGGGCAGCAGGAGGAGGTGA
>NW_017729001.1:24222775-24254013 GCF_001723915.1 Gavialis gangeticus
TTTTTTTTTTTTTCCCCATTGTCCGATTTACTGTCATTATCTCTGGCAAAGGAGGGCCTGATACTAAAAGTTCACCTGGGGATACCAGGGGTCTAGGTATGGCACTGACTGCACCCGAGCCTCTGCCTCTGCCTGCAGCAGTGGTCCTGACTTTGAGGGGCAGCAGGAGGAGGTGAAGAAATAGAAGAGGAGTGCCAAAATACAAGTTCACCCATGGCACCATTTTCCCTAAGGCTGGCTGTACTAACCAGCAAAATAGACTGGTGCCTTGTCATTAACACACAGAAATGGAGGTACAATTCCATTAGGTTACAGACAGACACAGAGTAAAGAAGTCGGGCCCTCCACCAAAGAATCTGTAACCTGAAGAAAGGAACTATAACTTCCTCCATTTTTCATCTGGGGAACTGAGAGGGATTTAAACAGCGAATTGAAGGCCTTGGTTAGAAACTATGGCATATCAGGAATTGCACCTAAATCTCCTGAGTCCCAGCCCTGTGCCATAGTCATAACTGCTTTACACCTCTACCAGATGCAGTCTGCTGGAAGGAGATTCTCAGGATCTGTCTGAGAACTCAGATACCTGAGAAGTAGGATGAATTGGCTCTACGTACCTGGATGATGCCATCTTCTTTATCCACATGTGCTAGCTGGCAACACCTTCTGCTTTTATGTTCTAGGCTGCTTTTATAATTAAAAAGAAACAAACTGGAAGCAGGTAGAGATTTAGCTCCACTGTGGCTAATCCCATTGATTTGCCTAGAAATCTACAGAATATAACTGCATGGCAGTGCTATTTAAATAAGGAGATTTTTAAAAATGATTGGGAAAGTCATTCCATCTTGTTAGTGAGTAGAACAATAGCAGATCAATACTATGCATTGCTGGTTGTACAAATGTGATGTTATGCACAAACCCTGTAGCAAGATGGAGGCATGATATAGATTAACAGGCGTTTGTTTTTGTTTTTTTTAAAAACTGATGGGTGAGGACAATTAGATAGCGGCCAAAAATGCTTCTGTGCTGCAGTTTGCATTCCTCTCACAAGTGCCCTAACGGCTGATTCTGGTTCTGTTGAAGTAAGTGATGGTTTTGCTGTAGTGTTGAATGGAATCAGGATTTGGGCCTGTACAAATATTTTTTTTTTCCCCCCCGAGAGTCCTGGAGCAGAAAATGACCTTCTCTTTCTGCTGAGTCAAACCTTAAGTTCATGTTTCACTAGTTAATGCCATGGCAGTAAAGAGCCAGGCATCAAGGAGTTACGGGTAAGTACGTCTCTGTAGAAAAGAAGGAGCTGAATCCCATAGTCTCTGTTCCAGCAAAATTCCCACCAGTGTCAATGACTGACTTCAGGATTTGGATTTCAGTATTTAATATGCACAATTTGCTTCTGACTGGGTGCATCTACACAAGACGCTACCAGCTCAGTAGACTAATTCAACTGCACAGTAGCACAACTTGAGAAAACCACAGATCTCGAGCAGGGCCAAGGAGGTGATCCTCCTCCTCTATGCAACACTGGTCAGGCCGCAGCTGGAGTACTGCGTCCAGTTCTGGGCGCCGCACTTCAGGAGGGATGTGGACAACATCGAGAGGGTCCAGAGGAGGGCCACCCGCATGATCAGGGGGCAGCAGGGCAGGCCCTATGAGGACAGGCTGAGGGACCTCCTGAACCTGTTCAGCCTCCACAAGAGAAGGCTGAGGGGGGACCTAATGGCCATTTACAAACTGGTCAGGGTGGACCAGCAGGCATGGGGGGAGTCCCTGTTCCCCCGAGCACGACCAGGAGTGACAAGAAATAACGGTCACAAGCTGGCAGAGGGTGGATTCTGATTAGACATCAGGAGGCGCTACTTCACTGTCAGGGTGGCTAGGATGTGGAACCAATTTCCAAGAGAAGTGGTGCTGTCTCCTACCCTGGGGGTCTTTAAAAGGAGGCTAGATGAACACCTTGCTGGGGTTGTTTGACCCCAGTACTCTTTCCTGCCATGGCAGGGGGTCGGACTTGATGATCTGCTCAGGTCCCTTCTGACCCTACCAACTATGAAAACCATGCTAATGCGCAGTAGAATTAGTCTTCTGTGCATTATTTCATAGATGTCATAGACATTAGGGCTGGAAGGGTCCTCGGAAGATCATCGAGTCCAGCCCCCCACCCGAAGGGCAGGAAGTCAGCTGGGGTCATAGGATCCCAGCAAGATAAGCATCCAATTTGCTCTTGAAGGTGTTCAATGTAGGTGCTTGAAACACCTCCGATGGCAGTAAAGAAATTCTTCCTTATGTCCAGCCTGAAACAGTCTTGCAGTAGTTTATAACTGTTCAACCTCGTCATCCCTTGGGGCGCTGTGGTGAACAAATGTTCCCTTAGATACTGGTGGTCACCCCTGATAAGCTTATAGGTGGCCATCAGATCACCCCTGAACCTGTGCTTTTCCAGGCTAAAGAGCCCCATGGCTCTCAGCCTGTCATTGTAAGGTCTGTTTTCCTGACCTCTGATCATGCGCGTGGCTCTTCTCTGGACTCTCTCTTAGCATCACTTAAAAAGCATACGCCAGCATTAATGTGGAGCAGCACTGATTATGGTGTATTAAGTTAGTACCTGTGATTAAAGGTACTAAACATTATTATGGTGCATTAATCAACGTGTATACGTGCCCACTGTGTTGCTCCAGGTTGAACTGAAAGCAGTGTGACAATTTGCCTCATAGGCTAGGGATAGAAATTATACAAAAACCACTATCAGTGATCGGAAACAGGTTTGAACCTGTAACACAACAGAAGTTCAGTGCACATAAACCACTTTCAAAATTGCCAAAACCAGTTTGAGAAAAACCTGGATGGATGTAGTATCAGACTTAACTGATTTAATTTAAATTGGTTTATTGAATTCTGTCCCACATCTGCTCCAGATTCAAATTCACAGTCCCCCAGTATCCCAGGATGCTTTGCACCCCCCCCCCGATGGGTGGGCTAGCTTTAGCCCAAGCTGTCTGCTTCATCTGAGCAGGGAGACATGCTCTAGCATCCCCTGCCTCTTCCACTTCTGGCCTGGGCCCCTGCAGGCATGTGGCTGCATTTCCAGAATCAAAAGCGAATGTCTCTTCACTTGCTTATCAGTTCAATCTATGCAGCTTAGACTAACCTAACTGAAGATTGAATCAATTCACCCTCAGGCTTTTTGACTGTCTGTACTTAGCCATGATGCTTTGCCGAGTAGGAATCCCAGGATCTTGATTCTTTCAGGGTATCGATAGAAAGGAAAAGAAACTATAGAAACAAACAAAACATGCTGCATATACCTGATGTGGGATTGTTGTTAGAGAAGTTTTGCATTTGCTAGTGCAGCTCCTGTGGTCTTAGCATGATTCTCAGCTAATGCTTTATTTGTTTTTCAGGATTCTAAACCTCTTTCTGAGTTAATTCCATATGCAATCACAATGAGCATATATTAATTAATATGTAGGAGGAAAATAAGGATCCATTTGAATCAAATACTCCTCAATAATACATCAACTAAATTCCTCTAGGTACAGTAGACAGTAAGAAATAAACCTCCAAGAAAAGAGGCAAACATAGGGCTAGCCATTACTTACATATTAATTTTAAAGATAACTCCACTCCGCAGTAAATTATATTATAAATCTACAAATTTGGAATACAAACAGAGGTTGGCGAGTATTGAAAAATTCATTCCAAATTAGGAACAACGAAGTTGAACAATAATCCATATTTTGACAGCTGGTGTTTCCTTTGATTGGATCTTCTCTCTTAAAAAAGTATTCATCCTAATTATTTAAATTAAAGATCACTGTTGACATAATGACAAATGACAATGTTGGTTGAATTAAAAGAAGACTTCTAACGATCAGAGATCGAACAGCTTTCCCACAGAATAATGTGGACAAACAACCTCACTGGTTTCAAAATGGAGTTAGATGTTTTAATGAAAGGAGGCATGTGGCATGGTTGCTACCAAATAGGTAGACGGACCCAACCCAGCAGGTCTTTTCCAGTCCTAGGTTCCTGTCTTTATCATCAAGAGTTTCAATCATCAGTTCTGTCAGATTGCTGAAAATCCCATCTTTCACCTGTTCCCATCCTTCTCCATCTACTGGAAGTTGTACTGAAGTCAAAATATTCAAAGCATAAAATTCGGTCATGAGGTTGTTTTTTTTTTCCCTTCCAGCATGAGCTGCTCTTGCACTTTGTCCTCTGTTTAACCTTCACCATTCATGCTATCTTAGAAGGAGAAGGGGAAACTCCTTTATTGTTTTGTAGGACTTTTTGGGTTCTTCCTATCATTTCCAATGGTAATACCCCCGGCCTAAGTACTTATAGCCTTGATAATGAGGGCATTGTTTTAAAAAGGTAAAGCTCTTACCTTTTTTGCAGTTGATTAAAGAACGACATCAATTATTAATAGGATTGTTTATTTTTTCTTGCCTTCATCTTTTTGGATGCCCATCATTTGTGTTGCCGTTTTATGTTTCATCCTTTTATCTTAATACTTTTCCCTGTAATTATTACGTTGCCAACTTTTCAGATGGGAACTTTCCTTTGTTATATGAACTTGCTCTGATCATTCCTGTATCGCTCAGTAATATGAAGGTGCGTGTGTTTCTTTGTGGCCCTTTTATTTAAATGATTTTTTTATCTGCCTATCAATGTGAATAGTAATTTTCTGGAGTGTTCATCTCTCTTGCCTGCAGAACAGTGATGCAAATTGCATTCTGGAATCGGTGATTAGCCTTTAGAAAGTTTCTTGAAACTTCAGACGGCCAAATAAAGATGCTGCGGTGTCAGGAACCTGGATACTGGAGCTCTGTGGGCAGCATGGGCCATCTGGGTGGTAGAGCCAAAAGGTCTGATTTGATTTTTTTTTTTTTTTTATTAAAAAAACATAAATCCAGTGCCAATGTACTGCACTCAGTAGAGTTACTTTGGATTAAGTCTGCCGTAAATGAGTGCAAAATTATACATCCCTGAGCGTGTGTCAAGAGTGAGCACTTACTTAACTATCAAATCAAATACCATAGCTACAGAATGAAAAGGGCTGATGAGTTGATGGCCTTTAATAATACTTTTAGTTATATACGCTAAATTATGCATGTGATGATCTGATGCCTGCGTTCATTCTAGACATGGACATGTTAGAGGTATCTAGATAGATACAGATAACCCGACTTCAAACCTATCGCTCATGGCAGAAATTCTGTTCCACGCACAGTGTCACACAATTGGTTGGTTGTTTTGAGTTGTTGCTTACTGGCCTCCTTTTCTCTTGGAGCAATACAAAAGAGCCACTGCTGGAAGCAGAGCTTTGCATCTAATGGTTTTATTTAGTGTCACAAAACCTTTCTTCCTAGAAGTTCATTTTCTAACGGCAGGGTTGAAGGACCAACCTCACCTTGCTCTGGGGACAAAAGCAAAACGCAAGAGTATCATATCCTGCATGTCCCAAATGTGTTTGTTATTATCATGTCTTGAAACCGTTGCCAAGGCCTGACTCAACAGCACTTGCTCTGGGCCGGATGCTACAGTGCATCTAGTCCACTCTCTGAAACCCATTGCCCAAAGTTACAGCGTGTCCTGCTCAAGATTGCATTCAAGGTTCTGACCAGGGTCTTTGCTGGCAGCTCTGCGAGGAGAGCCATAAGATGTGCATCCAAGGGTGCACCACACATCTCCATATGGTGACGTTGCTGTGGCACCGTGCTTTAGTACTTCCTTTTGGAGTGCGCTGGCACAGCGACATAGCTGGAGATCACGTGTAGACAAACCCCAAGACATGCACTTATTGTACTAGTCAGTCTTTGTGGATCTGTCTCCTTTTCTTCCGATTTGTAGTTGCCTTTGGACCCATTTCTCCATAAAGCAGCTTTCCCTCTGGCCCCACTCTGATGCTGAGTCTCTGCTAAATCCTCTCTGCACAGCTTTATTTATAAGGCTTCAGTAGTGCTGAGGGCCTTTCCCTGCTGCGTTAAATTTCCCTGTGTGAATACTCCCTGGAGTTCACTAAAAACGTTCCTCCCTGCCTCATCCAAGTTGCAGAATTAATTTTTTCAGGTTCACAATAGGAGTTTTGCAGTGCAGCTGATCAGATTGATGCGGGCGAGAATGGCCCATATTGCTAACGCAGGAGCCAAGTGACCAGAACTTTGTTTCCTGTGTATTTCTTCACATTGGATTTGAGCCTCACTTTTAGGCTGAAGTGCATTGATGTGTCAAGGTCAACGTACTTCTTGCCTTGTAGGACTGAGCGCTTGGAAATTGTTTTTGATTTGTCTGGATGAAACGTTGCTTCTGCATCAGCTGCATTTGATATTTGTGAGGGAAAGACCAGTTTTACAGCTGAGTATTCCTCCCTGAAAAGACTGCAGACGTATCATTTGGGCTGAGTTTTTGGCCTACCACCCTGTCTAGTGTTTGTTTTGCCACCGTCTCTTATTACACATTAGACCTTCCAGCCATACTCCAACTCCTTTCTCATTCTCATATGAAAAATGAGGATTCACCTTACTACAAAGGAGCTCCTCCACATTTTCTCTGCCCTTGATGTGCGAGTAATCTTTCCTTCACTTTGTAACAAGCTCCACAAAGATGTGCTGAATTGGAGAGCGAGTTGTAATGAACTTGGTAGAGGGGGGGAAGCTGACGGTTAGGAGCAGCCTTGCTATCAGAAAAGAGCCATCCTTTCTCTAGGATGAAACCGGCGGCGGCAATCTTACCAACAGAAGCAGGTTAACAGCCTGAAATGCTAATGAGGGAAGGATTTTTACTAATGTTTGGTTACTTTTGGCTTTAAAGCTACATTTCACTTTCTTTCTCCTTTTTAATTGGCACAAAGCAGATGCGTGACTGTTAGGGCTGATCCTTTTATTCTTTATTCTTTTCTGTGACACCTAGTGATGTGTCCTCGTGGGTGCTGCTTTGGCACTTGCCTCCTTAATTTAATTTGACGGCGTTCACTTCTTACAAAAACTTGCTGGGGACCCATAGGGTATATCTGCATTGCCTGAGGTCCACAGAAGTATAGCACCCCACTCTGCACGTGGCTTAATGGCACATCCGGAGCCTGCATGAAAGCAGCTGCGTACCATCCATTTCAGGGTAGAGCGTATATGAAGTGGGCACGTCATGGTGGTGGTGGAGACGTGTCCGCTGAGAGATGGCATCATGGAAACAGTTCTCCGGTGTTGTGGGACAGATGGGGAATTGCGCTCTCTCCATCATAAATGTTGCTGATTGCCTTTTTCTATTTCTGTATTGGCATGACAGATTCATATAGCCAAGCAAAGTTGGTGCAGGTTGATAGGAAATCAATGCGTTAGTGTGAACCGTGGTAATAGGAGGCTGGCTGTCATCTTAGCTTTACATGTACGTTGGCGGTTCAAAGAATAATGTGATGACATGCAATATTCTCTCTATAAGGAGATTGTTTTGGGGCCACTCTGGGCAGAGGTAGATTTTCTTGTTGGACTGCTGCAGTGAAGTGCAGGCAAGGTGTTCAGGACTGCTTAGGGCCCTGTGCTGAAAAGGTAACGGGCCAAGTTCTTGCTTGGTTAAATCAATCAAAGGCAGTGGGGTTACACCAGAGACCAATTCTACCCAGGCTTTTGTGGTGCAGAGTGACCTAAGTGGATCAGTGAATTTGGCCTGTAAACCTTTCTTTTTATTCTTAAAAATTAAGCAAGTGCCTTGTTGAAAGCAAAGTGTTTCGCAAAGATGGGTTTGCCTTGTAGCTTTGGTACAGGGATGAGACCTGAGAGAGACAGGTTTGGTTTGTAGATCTCACGCAAACTGGCCTTGGGCCATGCTTTCCGGTCTCTGTTCCCAATCTGTAAAACAGAAATGACAACCTTGCTTTGCCCCACCTTTTATTTCTCTTTTATCTGTTTGGATTGTAGGTTATCTGAGGCAAGGACCGTCTCTCACGACGTGCAGGTACAGCTCCTTTCACAGTGAGGCGTGAACACTATTGGGGCTGTAGATACCGCTGTAACGCAGACTTAATCTGTATATACAGATTAAGTTCCCAGAGACCATGCTGAAATGAAATCGTAACCAGGGAACACAGCCAGCTTTACTGAATGGCTACAGAGCAGTTGGATGCATGCATACGTTCCCACAATGTAATACAGCCTAACGGGAATTTAATCCTGCAGTTTGAGGTTTGATTTCTTGGGAGAGAATAACTCCAGGATACAATTTACAGGACTGATATCTCCTGCGTGGTAAATACATATGTGTTTGTGTGTGTGGCACTGAGTCATTAAAATAGCTCCTTTGACTCTAGGTCAGCATACGGATTAGTTGTGCTGTCATGGGAAAGCTGCTTCAAAGGCAAGGGGGGTTGCATTTTTATCGGCCGTAAGATCCTGTGTGGGTTTGGAGGCCTTTGATCAGGAAGTACAGAGCGTTTCTTGTTGTGGATTTCATTCATTGACATCCGATGCTATCTGAGTGCTTAGTCTGTTCTTTATCCCATCTCACGCTGAGCCATGCTGTAAATACAGGACCTCTTTCCTCCCTGTACTTGCTATCCTTTTTGTTGAGGATATGGCCAATTGCGTCTGGCCACTGGCCTTTGAGTGCCACAATAAAGCACCGCCAGCAAACAACCCGGATGCCTTAAAAAGAAAAACAATGGCCTGACACATGGGCCGGGCTTCTCTTCCTTCCCAGCAGAGCTCAAAACCTCCCCTCGGTCTGTCACTGGGTAATAGTCACTCGCATTGGCGCATAACACTTAATCAAAGGCTGAAAAATGTGGTGCTCGTTGTTTTAAGGAAAGGTTGCTACAGGCCTGGGAGAACAGGTAATTTAATGACTCGCCCTCAGACGACTCCAGCCTCCTCCATCCTTGCCATGCTCCATCTGCAGAGATGAGCGTGAAAGCCAGGGACCTGACAAGCACCCATCTGCAGAGGGATTGCAAGTGTAGCTGATAGAGGATCCTCCCCAAAGGTTTGTCAGACGCTTGTAAAA
Source organism: Gavialis gangeticus (assembly GCF_001723915.1). NCBI lineage: Eukaryota > Metazoa > Chordata > Crocodylia > Gavialidae > Gavialis > Gavialis gangeticus. The sequence goes on from NW_017729001.1 coordinate 24,231,764, forward strand.
CGCAATTAAAATCTTACTGTCTGTGTTAAGTGACATCCAGTGGCAGGGGAGGTGATTTATCTCTCAGGTGTCACCAGTGCAGAATGGCACAAAGAGGTTGCCTCTCTTGCAGGGGTTTCTGAGCTAGCTTGCAACTGGCTGGGGTGCTGGCAGCCATGTGGCCACAGTGGCATGAGTTTTGGTTGTCTGATATGTACTCAGGGCTGATGGTAGGCTTGTGCATCCTACGTTGATGCCCAGCTGAGTAGTGCAACTCAGCTGCTACTGGTACCCAAGCTAGTTAATTTAAAGCTCTGCAGAGCATGTACACGTGGGCTGCAATCGGACCCTAATAGTGACAGAAGGATGCACGGTACCACAAGGTTTTGGCTGTGATGCCTTGGCAATAAGTCCAACTGGACTGAAGGGAAACGGGCACAGGTCACTCACAGCCCCTGTCCCTGTAGGGGCACAAGGGGTCGCTGATGAAACCCTGAAGTGCCCTGAAGAGGAAGGTGCTGGGCTAGGCTGACCATGGGAGACCCTGATTCAAGCTGCAGCCAAACCCCTGTGGAAGCATAAGAGCACTTCTACCTCTTCTCTTCTCTGGACATGAAGCCACCCTCTCCATCCCCTGCCCCCCTTGTTATGAGAAGGCTGTGTGCAGCAGGTCATACAGAATAAATGTTGCTTGAAGTGTAGCGCTGGGTGACTTTTTTTGGGGTGGGGGGGAGATGAAGGATAAATGGAGTTTTGGGGGAACTGAAACTGTTGATGAATTTGGGTTGAGTTGGGTAAAATGAATGGAGGTGGGGAATTGAAAGATGTCAGCATGCTTCATTTAAATATTTAAGTCGTAAATATTTACGTGTGTAATGTTATATTTAAGTAGTACCAACATGGTGTGTTTTATTGGGGCTTTTTAAAAACAGTCCTCCCAACTGTGGGCTGTGTTTAAAAATCAATCCTAAGTATAAAAGAAAGAAAGAACAGGGATTAAATAATAACAATAATAAAAAAAAAAAAAATAGTTTATTGTGGATCGAATGAAATGTTGTGGGTTGATCCAAAACGACATTTTTCTTTGTTACAGAAAGAAATCTATTCATGTTCTACCTGAACCAAAAATGTTTCCTGGCGTTTTGCTTTGACCACCTAACAGCAAAATCCATTGTCTGCCAAGTTTCAGTCTCGGATGTCTGTGCGCGCACAACTGAGCCTGAAACCTTGCAAGAACAAGCTCTTGGTGACATTCATTTCCAGTCCCAATTGCAAATGCTATGATATAGGCGGCCTTTTTCCCAGGGTTTTTGGTACTTCTGCTTTCATTGCAAGACAGACCCAGAAGAGCAAAAAAGCACTGCAACAATTCAAGGGAGCTTGTTGGAGACTGCCCAAGCCAGCTAAAAAGGTTGAATTCCAAATATTTTGATGCCAAAGATCTCACTACACTCCCAAGCAGAGATGAAATCAAACTCCAGATCCTGCTTTATCCTAGCATCTCTCAGGGCCAGGCATTATGGGACCAGTTGGAGGATTATTATTGTTAGTTCCTAGAAGCATAGAGAAATAGGGCTGGAAGGGTCATCCAGTTGTTTCTCTTGTCTTGCGGTGTGCATAGCACTGTATAGTATTTTAGAAACAAAATAACTGGACTTGATGATCTTCCGAGGTCCCTTCCAGCCCTAATGTCTATGAAATCTATGAATAGTGCCCCAGGGGTCTTGTAGTTTGGGGCGAGGTAGATTTCTTCGCTTTTTTCGGAAGCTCCCATCAATAACCTTGCACTAAAATTGAGCTATGAAAAGTACTTTTGTGATTTTCCAGGTGCTGCTATTGCACAACAGAAAGTGGATGTGCCCTGGCCAGGCTGCCGTATAGAGCTGTCACAGTCCAGTGAAGGAAGCTGTCTGAACGTCCTGGGTGGCAGCGGCAGCGTGTTTCTTGGTGTCATGTTCAGGGATATGTCGTGTGCATATGCCTGTGGTGTTCAGTAGGAGACTGAATCGCTGCCTTCCTCTTAAGATTTATCAAGCTACCGGTTTTCACGTTCAGCGACCTGTGAAGACATTGCTTCTCCCACCAGTGACAACTATTTTTTTAAACAGCGTCAGTCATGGGGAGGTTTAGAGAAGGGAAAGGAAAGAAAACCACCCTAGTATAGCATCTCTTCCCAGGTGGCCATCCACTGAAATTCTCAGCCAACCATCCACGGCATGGGTGATCATGTATAGACTAAGTTTTAACAGATTAAAAAATAAATTAAAAAGTTCCCATTTGAAGTATTGTATTTAGAAGCAGACTGCATTCTGGTATTACCGAGTGGTGGAGATAATCTCTTTATATCAAAAGGCTGAGGGGTAGATCCTCCGCTGCTATAACTTGCCATAGCCTTGTTAACTGCCACTGAACTATACTAGTGGAGTATCTGCCCTCTGAACTCAGTTTTGCTCTCAGAGACCGTGAATGTCTTTTATTTTAACACTTCTGCCTTAGAGAGCAAGACAAATGGCCTCATAGCTGGCCAGAGCTACTTGGATCATAAAAACCCATGAACTCTGTTTCCTATTGAACTTGTATGCATCATTTGGAGAGTCAAGAAATTATCCTAGGATCATATCAATAGTACACATTATGTTCTTAAAGTCAATTTATACTCTTATGGCAATGAAAAGATCATTTATGTTTGGAGATACTGCATTCAAAGTAGGTCACATTTAATCAGTGCAAAAGTGTACAGGTTCTTTAGAAACATCTTAAATAGATTTTTTTGCAACTAAACTCAACTCGGGTTCCTAGAGGTATGCCGAGATTTTTTTGATCCATCCAAGCAAAATTGGGGCTGGTTCTGAGCAATCCAAGACTGATTTTATGGCTTTTTAGGCAAAATGTGGAGTTTCACTTGGTTACGATACTAGGTGAAGCTAAACTCTTCAAACTGTGGGGCTTCTCTGCATGGGTGGGTTAGTGCACAGTAAGGCGGGGTGTGAATTTGCAGCACAAGCTATTCTGAACCATCTGCTCCTGTGGATTTGGTCTGTACCAAGTGGAAGGTAGTTTATTCCACTTAAGCAAGGTGCAATAGGATTGTATGTGGACACTTAGCTACCCAAGTGCCACTTGGACGCCTATTTGGTGGAACTTATTCTGATCCCAAGTGTCTACACAGGGCGTTAGTCCAGACTAGTGAAAGCGCTGTCAATTTACGTGCAGTTTAGTGTGCACTAGCTTCCCAAAGGTAACCAAGCTCTGAGACTGGCACTGAGTGTCTCGGTGTCAAACACAAAATCTGGACTTGTGCTGATCAAACCAGGCAATGTCTGACTTGGTCCCTGCCTTGCTGAATGTAGCACAACTCTGTGCAGCTGCCTAGTTAACGGTGATAACAGTGGTGGTGAGTTGCAATTCCCAGATTAAATCTTGTTATTTGTCTTGATGTTCGCCTTTTAATTTCACATCAGTCACCCATCACCACTTTATGAAGTGCTGAAGCAAGTAAAACAAGAGAAGCACTACATTCAGCTCTGCAGCGCTTGTCTGAGTTATTCGAGTGCCTTTGCTCCTGCAGAATTTTGTTCATAATGTCATGAATGGGCTGCACTATTTATGGTAGATGAAACACCTGACAGGAGCAGGAGTTATTTGCAGAGCATCATCAAATCCTGCCCTGGGCATTCTCCTGAAAACCGGGCAAATGGCAGTCTGCTTTGATTTCCAGTCTTCCTTGCATATGGGATCTTTCAGACTTTCTATGATCATTTAAAAAAAAAACCAAAAACCTCACTTAACCCTGGGCCATCCTCTGTCATGACTTTTCATGTAAAGTCCATAACCCTGATTTTTGCACCAGAACCTTGTACACTTTGTACAAGAACAATCAAGGTTGCAATTCAGGTTGCTGACAGAGTTCTTTTAATTTCTACCCTCTAGCTTCCTTAATAATCTCTCATGGTCAAAATCCAGATGGCACCGCAGAGCTCTGTCGAGTTGGTGGGGATTGTTTTGTTTGTGCTGATTATAACTTTCCCCAGATAAAGTGTAAAACTGTTTGAATTTTTGGCCTTTGGCTGTTTGGAAAGCTGCTGTCAGCTTCCAGCATGAGCCAATTCATATTCAGTGCACGTCCACAGCCCGCTGGTAGGGAGAAACACGACAGCGAATGGACCAGTCTGCTCTATCCAGCAGCCTGAAAGCCAGTGGACCCTGCTGCATCTCTTTTGTTTTTCTTTCTTAAATATAATCAGCCCTTTCCTCTCTGTTTTCATTGCTGCTGTTTCTTTGATTTACTGCCGAGTTGTGAAGTTTTGTCCTGTGGAAGCAGCGAGGGGTAAGGGGACAATTTTTAAGCCCTCAGCTAATTAAACATTAAAATAAGCAATTGAAAAAAATGAAGGTGAGATGCTTTGCCGGTTTACATATAAAATAATCAAGTTTGTCATTGAGTGGGAAGAGGAGGGAGGGGATGGGGACTGTTTAGAAGAAGGGAGAAATAAAAACCTGAGCACACTGAGTTTTCTCAGTTAAAGTTACCTCCTTGGTGCCTGGCTGTATTTAACGGTGCTCCATCAGGCCATTAGGAGGAGAATAAAACGAGCGTGGAATTCATAAACAGGGCACTAAATGGAGGAAAGGTCTAATGGGCTTGAATATTGGAGGAGCAGCACTACAGAGCACATCCTGTTATGGCAAGATAGTACTGAAAATACTGCGCTATCCAGTATTCCCCTTTGCCTTCACGTCTAGGAACTGGCACGACTGCAAAGTCAGTAAAAGTTGCGTAACAGGGGATTAGCTGGAAAAGGGGTGTACAGGTTTCTGCTGCTCGGTCACCACAAGGAGGGGGACAGGTGTAGACTGATGGAGGCCAGGACTGGGTGGGAGGGTGAGTATGTTATGACATAGGCTAAGTCCAGACAGTCAAAAAGCCTGAGGCTGAATAGATTAAATCTTGGCAGGTTAGTTTAAGCTGCGTAGACTGAACTGATAAGTGGGTGAACAGACATTCGCTTTTGATTCCAGAAATGCAGCCACATGCCTGCAGGGACCCAGGCCAGAAGAGGGGTGGGGGAGCTAGAGCACGCCTCTGTGCTGGAGCAGACAGCTTGGCCCAAGGCTAGTCCACCCACCCTACGAGGAGCGGGGGTTGCAGGGGAGGTGCAAAGCATCCTGGGATGCTGGGGGACTGTGAGTTAACGTTGAAACTGGAGGGGATCTGGGACAGAAGTTTAATAAACTGATTTAACCTAAATCAGTCAAATCTGATACTACATACATCCAGACTTATCTTGAACTGGCTTCAGTCATTTTGAAAGCAGCTTACATGCACTGAACTTCTGTTGTGTTATAGATCTGAACGGATTGCTGATCATTTATACTGGTTTGTGTGTAATTTCTGTCCCTAGCCAAGAAGTAAATTGCAGTTTTCCTTTATCTGCTGGTCTTGGGATCACTTCATCAAATCGCCAACAGGAGTATGCTCTTTCCCTCCCCTGTTCCAATCCTGCAACCATTGGTGGAAGTTTTGCTTATGAAGAGATAAGAGACCTTCAGGCCTTTTGCTGCTGCTGCTGGCATTTTCAGGATCACGCTGAAGTCCATAGTTCTTCACACAAGTTTTACCTCTACATTTAAATTAGCTGATGTCATAAGTTTGCATTTATTGTTTTTTTTAATAGGGCTTTCTTTGGTAGGGCCAGTGAGATTTCCACCTTTCAGGTGGGGGAAAGCTTGCAAAATGGTCAGTATTACCCCTTTCTCTCCTTTCCCACATACACCTGTTCTCAGTCCCCTTTTCTCCTGCAGTTGATACTTCCCTAGTGAAGGCAGAGCTGTAAGAACCAGATAGGTCACCAGGATTTATACATAAAAGCACTTTGACCTCTAAATCCAAAATTATAGTCCCCAGGCCATTTCCTCCCTCAAATTATGCCAAACTCTGAAGATGCCTGAAGACTATACTCTCCTAAAGTCTAACCTCCTACATTAGGGTAAGAGTAACGTTGTAGTGGTGAAGGTCCAGAAATGTATGCAAGAGGCAAGGAGTCGGGGGGCTGTTTGAAAGCCAGGAGCAGATTGAACCCCTCTCCCCGCTTTTGATAGGCCTTGATCTCCCAGTAATTAGTTTCTTTCCTTCTGCTTTGTGTCTGCTACACCTGAGATTTTCTCAGCCCCTCCCCTAGGCTGTGCTTCACTTGCTGTGCCTAGCTTCCTATAATCAGAGACCCGAGGAAGAAAGTCTTATGTTCAAAAGCTTGTCAAAACACATCCTACATAGACGCATTAGGAACTTCAGCGTCAAAAGTTCTGCTTCTGGGACAGCCTAGAAGTACCTCTATCTTTACATGGCTGAGCAGCTCAGCATGTAGCTCACACAGGCGTGCCTTTAAGATTAAATGTTTCGCTGTCTGTCAGCCGAGGTACTTGATCTGAGCAGACCTGGTGGATCGGGCTCTGCACAAGCCAGCGGGGGAGATTCTGTTGCTACGCCTGCTGTTAAATAATGACTTGCTACTTGGTGTAGGAGACCGGGGTTCAGTTCCCTTTTCTGTCTGAAGGGGTTCAAGTCCACATCTTGAACACTTTGTGGTGTGTGAAGCTGTTTAGCACTTTGCACGGGATATTTAAATACTGATTATTCCGCAGAGAGGGACCAAAGTGAAGATGACTTGCAAGGTGCTACACCTCGGGAGAAAAAACCCACATCATACTTATAGGCTTGGTAGTGCTACACTCGCTAGCACCATGACCGAGAGAGACTTGGGGGTCATGGGTGATCATAAGATGAACATGAGCCACCAATGCGATGCCACAGCCAACAAAGCAAATAAAACTCCAGCTTACATCTACCAATGCATCTCAAGCAGGACCCAAGGAGTCATCTTTCTGCTTTACTCGGCCTTGATGAAGCTGCTGCTGGAGTGCTGCATCCAGTTTTGGGCTCCACATTTTAGAAAGGATGTGGAGAAGTTTGAGAGAGTCCAAAGGATAGCCTCATGCATGATTAGAGGTCAAGAGGACAGGCCTTACAAGGAGAGGCTGAGAGGCATGGGACTCTTCAGCCTGGAGAAGTGAAGGCTCAGGAGTGACTTGGTGGCAACCTATAAGTATATAAGGGGTGTGCTTCAGGACCTGGGAGAACGTTTGTTCACCAGGTCACCCCAAGGGAAGACTGCTAGAAGACCACTTTAGACTGGACATAAGGAAAAACTTCTTTACTGTCTAAGTCTCCAGAGTCTGGAATAGACTGCTTCCAGAAGTGATGCAAGCACCTACTCTAGATACCTTTAAGAAATGCTTAGATGGGGTGATCCGGCCTTAGCTGGCTTCCTGCCCTTTGGGCAGGGGGCTGGACCTGATGATCTTGCGAGGTTCCTTCCAGCCCTGATGTCTGTGTCAGACATGGCTATGGCTGGAAGGGACCTTGCAAGATCATCAGGTCCAGCCCCCTGCCCAAGAGACAAGACGTCTGTGTCTGTGTCTCCCTGGCCCAGTAGTTACCAGGAGAACTTCAGTGGTGCGATGCCCAAGGCCTCCTGTGGAGTTAGTTCTTATTTCCTGGAAAGGCTGATTACTGGAAGGGGTAGCTGTCCTCCTTTCGCCACCCTAAGGATACGCTGCAGGTGTAGTCCAAGGTCCTCCCTTTCCCGCAGGGCAGCTGCTGAGGAAAGAGTTACTGCCCTGAAACTTCTAGTGGGGATTTTCTTGCTCAGGCCTGCATGGGCAGGTCTGGAGAGCGTGTGATCCCAGCAATCGGGCACTGACCCCAAAACTCTATTATACATATGAGAAATGGCTAATGATGAAACAAGAAGCCGGGCTGCTGATCTCCGTGGTGACAAAGGAAGCAGTGTGCACTGGGTGAAGGTGAAAGAGCACCTGGCGATGCTCTGTGCTGTGTTGAGGCAGGCTCTGTAATGCATCAGTCGCGTGCTTTTTGTTAATTATAACATGGGTTTAAGATCAAACATGGAAACATCTTTCCTACACTGATTCTTAGAGAAAATAACAGATCCTGCTTTAAAACTGCGGAGACAATTGCCAGCTTCTCCCATGCTGATTATTTCTGCTGATTAGTACTTCCTCTGTCACAAACCATGTCAGCAGCCTTCACTTCTCTGCTGAGAAGTAACAGCAAAAATGGCAGCAAGGCTCATTAAGACAGACACCAGCACCACTCACAGTTCTGGAGATATGAAAAGGCTTACTGTGATCTCTAAAATGTGTTTTGACTACACAATTCCTGGTGCATGCGTGCTTCTACAGTGGAAACAGGCCTGCATGGAAACCCTGGGTCCATGTGCACCTGGGCTGAAGCTCTGGATCTTAATTTTGCAGCTGCCCATCCTCATTTCAGCAAATGTGTAGGTTTTCTTTTCTTTCTATCAGACTGCATCATTACAACTTTCGTATTTAATAGAACTGTGCACTGAGCTGTAGCGTGCTGTATGCATAGCTGACCTGAGGCTTGATTATTCACTTGGAAAGGAGGATGGAAAAGGGAGGCATAGTCTTCCTCAACACTTTATCTTATGCACTAGGGAGTGAGCACGCTGAGGGCACAGCTTGGACCTGCTGAGTTGTTGTAAGGCTGGCTGTGATGGGAATGTGCAAATCTAAGGGCGACTCCTGCGGTAGCCCTTAAATAGCTCAGGCCAGGTAATCTGTCCTTCCCTCTGAATATTAGCTGGCATTGGTTGCATGTGAAGCACAGGAGGAACAGTAGAGCCATGCTAGGAATCAGTCTGCTCACTATTAGCATCCCTAAGTAAGTGCATAGACACCCCCACACGGTGTTTACCATTATACTGAGGTTTAGAGAAAGTAAATGAGCCCCCAGAGCACATCCGTACCTCTAACATACAAAGCCAGGTAGCAGTGTATGGAAACACTCTGCCTTTCTCTGCATGTACTGCCTCCAAACCAGATGCGGTGTGCCACCAGCAGAGCAGGTGAGTTGATTCCCAGTGCTGAGAGGCAGAGTCAATTTGCCTACGTGCAGCGCTGGGTTAGCATGCCTACGCTGTTTCCAGTTCAAGATCTGGTGCATGCGTAGTGCAGCCAGCTTCGGCACATACTGCCTGGCAGTCGGGGCATGGACAGGCCCAGGGAGTCTATGGCAGAGCCAGGCACTGAACTGAGTTTGCCCACGTCTTAGTCCACTGCCTTAATCACAAGGCCACCTTCTTCATGACCATATGAGAACACATTATGTCATGTCAAGAAGTCATCACGGCTTTAGCCTCCAGGGCCTTTGTGACCTTCCTTTCACCCATTGCAAGACGACAGCCTCCCAGCTATGATATTACTCTCATAAAGGATTTCTTTTTGTCCGAATAGGGCACTAAAGATAAATGTTCCCATTGAATTTGGTTCTTCATTCTTCATATGGGGAGGTATTTACCTGGTTGTTGCCGTTGGACGTTTGTGTTGTGCAGTCTGAGTTCTTAGGCACTAATAACTCCTTCCCTTGGGACTTGGGGATAATGAGCCTGTTTTAGCCTTTTGAAGTGGATTGCAATTGTAATTGATATTTTGGTGGCTCAGGGTAGCTAACATCAGTTTAGGCAAACTCAGTACTTGTCAAGACAATAAATATTTAGGTCAGATGTCAAACAAAGTAAGACTAATAAAGCACTTGTGGAATAAAGCTTGGGAAATTGGTTCCCTTTGAATGACATCCATGGTGACCCTTATTGCTCTTCTGAATAAGTATAAGGATCTGAGGTAGCTGCAGAAGAATATGCAATTTATTGCACAATTAGGATGTGCGTCCTTGAGTACGAAGGTCGGATGTTCAAACATGAAAGGTTGTGCTGTATTCGTGGCTGGTATTATTGTTTAACAGTGTGTGTCTTTGCTCGTTGGGACTGACAGTTCCTAGAAAGGATGGAGAGCGTATTCCTTAATATGATAGCCTGCCTCAGGTAATTGCTCGACAGCACAGTTAAGATAGATATCTGGCGGTAAGAGAAGCACGGTGTCATTGAAAATTGTTCTTTCTCTGCCCAGTGGTGTACAGAATATATCTGATAAGTTGCATTAATATAGTTCGGTGGTCAAGCAGGGTTAGCAAGTTCTTGCTACGGACCATGATTGTGATTTGCCCTGAAGTCCCGTTAAACCATTCACTTGATGGTCTTTCTCACTGCCAGGCGAGTATGGGCAAGCTTTGCACAGTGCTGAATTACACTCCTAAGAGACTACGGATAATCATTTGTACAAAGGATCCAGCCCCGGGTCTTCAAAACCATGTCAGCCCTAAGAATAGGGTTTAAGTGGATGCAAGTGGTGCACTTTAAGCAGTGCATTGGCATTGGGTTGGTTCTCGGCATGGGGATGAACTGTACTCTGGATGTTTTTTGCACCGATCTTGTGTTGTGAATGCAGCTTGAATGATATGCTCACATCTGGTGTGTGGACACTTTAAGTGAAGGTATGATTGTGGCAGAGGCAGGCTTACCCAGGCAGCAAAGATGCAGTGCCACGGACATCAGCGGTGGCTTGTGGTTTTTTTTCTGAAATGACTTTTATTTTATTAAAATTGCTTTTATTATGTTTGCAGATCCTAGAACCATGGGAACACAGGAGAATCTGCCTTGTTTTTTATAGTATATTTTTAAGCTTTTCTCTGCAGCATTGGAAGGTAGAAACTTGCCTTGTAAAGAAACAAACCCAAAGGCAAATGAAAAGACAGCTGATTTATTATTTTTAAAAATGATCTTTCTTTTTAAATTTAATCTCTTGTCTTCTTGGGGAGAGGGGGTAGAAAAAACTCAGACATGTGATTTGTGAATGTTCCCAGATGCACAGTATTGATACCCCTGGGTATCCACACACTTTGTACAGAGAGTCTGGTGCGCAAAATTGGTCACCTGGAGTCTCTGCAAGCAGGCTACAGTATGCTAGATGTCTGGGCTGACTACAGGGACATTGTTCAAGGTCCTCTGTGGTATAGTTTCTCAACCTATGGTATGTGTGCCCCTGGGGTACATGAGACACAAGCAGGGGGTACGCAGGTACCCCAACACTCTCTCGCCCTCTCTTCTCAAAACGACGAGAAAAAAATTGGTGCAATTTAAAGAACTAAATTCCCCAGTAATAATCTGGTGTTCAGCCCTCCTAGCTTTGGCCAACATCACCTCTAGCCCAGGTACATACGTGAGTTGTGCACCCTATCCACACCAGCTCAGACATCTGCCATATCATAGCCTTACATACACAGCCCTTCTTCCAACATATGGCACACATTAGTCTGTAAATATAAAATCCCCTGGAAAATTGAATGTTGGGGTACTTTATTAAACTTTTCAGAAGTTAGGGGGTACTTGCTACTTAAAAGATTGAGGAACACTGCTCTATGGAAGCTGATGCTAGACAATTTTAGGCCAGAAATAGGGCACCAAATTTTAAATGAGGATCATGTGGGGTGGGGGGGTCAGGCCTGTGATAGATTCTCTGAGACTGGTGATTTTGAAATCAAGATCCTTTTTCTGGGTGTCTTTGTGTTGATATGGTGCAGTTCAGAGAGTCATTCAGAGAAGTCCTTATGGCTCGTCTAGATGTTGTGGGTTCATAATCTCTGAATCCCCGAACCATGCTGGAAGTAGATTTCTGTGGGCCAGTATCAAAACATTTCTTGTTGTATTCTGCCGGGTGCCAAGGGGCCAAAACCCGACGAGTTTCCGTAATGAAACTGGAGCTTTTGGGCCAGTGCTCTAGAGAAGCTCTAAATTGGTGTTTTTAGCCTAGAAGAATCCAGCCTTCCATGGCAGGAAACGTGTCTACATGCATAGACAGTCTACAAAATGACCGTCCTAATGCCGGACTCCCTGGTCATCTTCTAACCTCTCAGGGGATACAGGAGGAGATGTTCGGAAAGATAGTTAAATGTGCCGGGAGTCTGCAAGGGTTTTTCTACAGCTTTAAACCAGTGCTGTCTGCAGGGGCTATATCAGTATGCTGATCTTCTCTCCATCTTTTAAAGTTTAATTATGCAGGTCTTTAAAGCAAACATAAACATAGCACAAAGGAATGCCATAAAGTCTCCTGGCAGCAAAATACACGCAAATGCTAAAAGCGCCATTAACTGAAAAGGCTTGAATCCCCCCAGTGCGTTCTGTGGGATATTTGCCACCTAGGTTTTTTGAAATTTTCTCTGAATTTGGATTGTTTTCTACTGCATGATATCATGCCACTCTTTTTTTTAAATCAAATTTTGGTGTAGTGGCAAAGGGTTTTCCATGACAATGGCTTGCATTTATCAAGTACATTATAGCAAGGGTGATCCAGATGCTTTCTAGAATGAAGGTTTTGGCTGTTTGATTAAGGCGCTACCCTGGGACTCGGGGAAATCCAGGTTCAGCTCTCTGCCCTAGCGTGGACTCTGTGGGCAAGACTTCTCAGCCATGTCCTTCTACCGCACTCCCTCCTGTTTTTTTAAATTAACTAGTAGGGGACTGCTAATAGTCTAGCCAACGTAGAACAGTGTGGGCTAATTCACCGTGCCAAACACTGGGTAATTTAGCACATGCTGGCTAGCTCCATGTTCTCTGGGCTAGACTGTTAACTGTACTAAGACAATGAGTTTAAAGTTACCTTGGTGTCTGGGGTTGCTGCTAAGAAATAGTGAATAGAGCCAGGATTAGGTCTAACAGAAGGACTGAAATAATGCATTTCAGCTTTTTGCACTAGGGTGGTTATCACCCCAGAGGAAGGTCCATTCACTGGAGAGTCAGATGCCCTGCTGGAGGGAGAGGGCTTGTGCTGTATCCACAGGCTTGGAGGTGAGCGGAGTTAGGCTACTCCTGAACATCCTTGGAAAGTCAAACCTTGGTTATTGTAATGATGGGTACTGGAAGGCAACTGCTAGCTTGATAGACATGAACAAATGGTTTCAGTCCCTGGCAATGAATGAATGCACATTTAAATGTAAGTGCATGTTTGCAACTAGAACAGGCAGTGTGGACCAGCGGATAAATCACTGGACTGTTTTCTGGCATTGTTATTAATTGCACTCATAAGTTCCTTTGGAAAACCGCTTTACCTGTGTCTGCTTTTCCTGGTCTTAAGTATGAAGTCTTGGAGGCAGCACTCCTTTCACCTTGTTTGGATACTCTGTATAATGGGGCCCTGTCTTGATCGATGCCACAAAGTGCTCTTACTAGCACTTTATTCGGCAGGGGGACTGTAAGGGTACATCTACGTGGTTGTGCAGAGATATTCAAGCTAGGCGGGGTACCAGAAGCAGTATAGCTGTGGTAGTGCAACAGCCTACCCTGGAACATTGCCTTAGTGGAGCTATGCTACTTGGGGTACCTGAGCTATCTCAATATGGCACTGAATTATACCATGTAGATGTACCCTAAGATATTTCTATCTACCCAGTTTATCAGAGCTCATGAAACATGAGGCAAGAAACCCAAAAAACACCCCTTCTCCCCCAAAGTCAGGTCCATAATTTGCCCTCTGATTTTCCAAACAGGGCAGGCTGCCATGAGAACTACATTGTCCTTGTGATTGTATGAAGGGCATGGGGAGGGGGTTTCGAGGGCTGCCAGATGCTGAATCTTTTCAACTTGGAGCTTCTAAAGTCTCCTTTTCTTTTAACAGTGACGGAGACTCGAGGGATCCTGGAGAGCATACAGAGATTTTCCTTGCTGCCGACTTATTTACCCGTGAGTTATCATATCCACAATGCAGACATTTCCTTCTTTCTTAAGGAAGCCAACCAGGATATCATGAGGAACTCTAGTTTGCAATCCCGGGTGGAGTCCTTCTTTATCTATAAATCCAAGAGGCCACCCATACTAAATGCCAGCTATGGACCTTTCTCAATTGAACAAGTAGTGCCCCAGGACCTAATGTCATCTTCAAATCCGTTTGTATCCACCAACAAATTTTCCTTTAACTGGAAACTTAAAGCCTACATTATGAACAACAAAATTTACCTGGCCAAGCCCAAAGTCCAGGTCCTCTTCTACATCGTGGGCAGGGACTGGGATGATTACAGTACCACAGAGCGGCTGCCTTGCCTGCGGGTGTTTGCCTTTCGAGAGACCCGGGAAGTCAGAGGCAGCTGCAGGCTGAAGGGCGATCTGGGACTGTGCGTGGCAGAGCTGGAACTGCTGCCGGCCTGGTTTAACCCTCCCACTGTGGTTGCCGGCCGCAAGAAAATAATGGATCACTCTGAAGGAAGCCCTGTGGAGCTGTACTACGCCATCCAGCCGGGTGATGAGAAGGGGGAGTGCGCTAAGGAGGACACGAGAAAAAGTAATGGAATCAGACCTGGGCGCAATGACATTGATGAGTCAGGACCTCCCTTGCAAAGGATTGGAAGTGTGTTCCTTTACCAGGCACGTGTTGGCCCTTCATTAAGTGAAATGAGGTTGGATAATAACATCGCCATCCAGTACATACCAAAGACTGTCAAACAAGGTGATATTCTGACTTTCCTTGTATCCATTGCTAAAAACTCAACGGAGGATCAGTTCACATTGAGGTAAGTCAAGTCTAAATTCCCTTGGTAATTTACAGGCGAAGTGGCTGTTTGTGGGATGCATAGATATATGCATATAACAGGGGACCAAAAAGGAATATGAATATATATGTGTGTGTCTGTGTATATAGGTATATGTATAGGTGTGTAGGTATGTTTGTGTATATATAGGGGGCTGTATATGTGTATAGATGTGTGTGTGTTTGTGTGTTCTTTTTTGGCCCCTCGTTTTCTGTTGATTTTTGTTGGTTCAAAAATCACTTAAAACACACACACATACACACACACACACGCGTGTCTGTGTGTGTGTGTGTATGTGTGTGTGTTTGTGTGTTCTTTTTTGGCCCCTCGTTTTCTGTTGATTTTTGTTGGTTCAAAAATCACTTAAAACACACACACATACACACACACACACACACACACACACACACACAGAGACACGTGTGTGTCTGTGTATATAGGTATATGTATAGGTGTGTAGGTATGTTTGTGTATATATAGGGGGCTGTATATGTGTATAGATGTGTGTGTGTTTGTATACATGTATGTATATTCCTTTTTGGTCCCTGTTTACTGTTGATTTCTGCTGGTTTAAAATGCAGTTTCTCAAGTATAAAGTCACTGGCTGGAGCCTTCTTACAATTTCTGCCTCCTAGAAGAAATTCAAACATTATCACTAGTTTGATTCTCTCTAGTAATACATTGTCTCCTTTCCTCTTTTACCCAGACAAATATTGAATGAACAGTAAGAAAAATAGCCTCTGCAGGGAAAGGGCAGCTGCTGCTTGAAGCTTTCTCTTTGAGCATCTTCAAGGGAGTTTAAAATAGTAGATTTGAGAGCCACTCGTGTGCCAATAAGAGCAACTGCAAATTACCATATGAGCTGGAATTTGCAGAGCGCCTCGACATGTCCTGATGTCATTACAAGCCTCCTGTAACATTACTAAGGCCTGAATTCAGAAACACTTTTAGGGACATAGTTCCTATGGAAATTAATTGGATCTTTCTGGATCCAGACCTAAATGCCTCACCCAGATGGCCTGTAAGCCCTATTATAGTGATAATGTTTTCTGCTTAAGAAGCCCCAACCCCTCCCCCTGCCATTGCCAACATAAGGAAAATCATTTTTCTTCAACCCGAACTAGGAGTTGCTGAGTTTAGAAGAAGCCAACCCTGTCATTTGCAGTGCAGCATCGTTCTGTTTTACTTCGTTGCCTCTCAGGCACTTAAATGATAGTGATGAGCTCAGTGTCAGAACATCTGCAGGAGAGCAGGAGAGCCAGGAAATGCCGGGCTGCACCGTATTGAACCGCGAGTGCTGATGACACATCAGAAGATTAACCATGAGGCTTCAGTGGTCAGTAGCTGTGCACTACATGCAATTGAGGTGGTCCCCAGTGGCTGCTCTCGTTTCAAGCTTGTCACTCTCCGTGCCAGCAGCTTACACTGGGATTGCGCTGGTGACAATGCTATGGAAGAATGGTGCAAAGGGCTAATTTCTATCTATTATCCCCTACCAAGGAGTGATGTCACTTCTCTTAGGCCTGGGGGGACAAGTCATAGTCTCAACTTGAGAGATCGGCTGTGCTTTGTGCTGTGTTTTCTTTTGGAGTATAGCGATGAGCTTCAGCTCGTAGGCTGAAGGAGGATCAGGCATGCTGCCTTCATGAGAAAAGACACTTCCCTAATAGCAAGTAGTTCGCTGGCCTCTGTAGCAAATGTCAGACAAATACAACACAGTCAGCAACTACAGCGCGCTCTACAGATGCCGGCAACAGAGCTCGGCACCTTCTTCTAAAGCACGATTCAAAGCCCCAGTGCTGTGACTTGATATGAAAGGCAATTTCTATTCCTTGCCTTTGTATTAATGCAAACCCTAACTTCTGTAGCTCATGTTATCTCAACCTCTTAGAAATTGGAATTGCAACAACAGTGCAAGGCTGCAAATGCCTTTTAATCTCTGAAAATGCTGAAACATTGGGCTTAAGCCTTGAATCACTTGTGCTGGGGTATATCAGGTGGAATTCATGGGGAAATCAGTGGGCTGATGTCGGCATGAGTAAGTGCAGAAACAGATTTGGTAGCATTCAAATCTTTCAAGTGCTGAACCCAACTGTCTTCTACTTAGACGGGTGTGATATATGGAGCGCTTTGGAGGAGAGCTGTCTGCTGCCTGATCTGTTTAATGCCAGGAAGGTGCGGGTATAGAACAAGTACTAGTCGGGCATCCTACTATTTGGGCAGACTGACTAATCTCTATGCTGTTAGCTATTGGGAATTCAAATGACCTGTCTGACAGGTAATTGTGCAGCCACGCTTTCCTAGTTATTTGTGTACTTGTGATTTTAAAAGGATATGGCTTCAGAGGCATACAGAAATTGCTACTACGCTCGAAAATTGGTTTAACAGTAAGTATTATAAACCCTTTCAGTCTAAAAGAGAACAAATGCATCCAAAAATTGTTTTTTACCTTTAGAAATAAGGGCCAAAAACCTGATATCAAAGCATGTATGGTCCAATGAATGGTGATAACTTGAAAGCAGAGCTGGCTGGAAGAGAACAGGTCCATTGTGTGACAGATTCGGAGATTTCAGTGTTTGGCTTTGTTTCAAATTGAAATGGGCCCTGGGCATTTCCAAGTTCTCTAAACAAGAAAAGTCGAAAACAATTTGTTTTTGATCAATTAAAACGTTTCAGTTTTGACTTTGACTCTTCCAGCATAGAAGATGATGCCGTGTTTTAGAGAAATGAAATGTAATCTATTTTACAAATGAAGAATTGAAAAGCTTCATTCCAAGAATATCAAATGGGGCATTTCAACATGTTTGGAAGGGTTTTGTGGGGGGAGTTTTTCTAAAAGGCACGTTTCCCAAGTGATGAAGCGTTCTGATGTCAAGATGGGCGGGTTTCTCTGCAGATTGCTCCAGCAAAATCCTTTGGCCAATTTTACTTCAGATGCCACTGTACTAGCCGAGTGGTTAGGACTGACTTTTACACTGTAAGAGGGGTTGTAGCTAGTGCTAGGTACCGCCAGAAGCCTCCCTTCCCTCCCAACTCTGCCCACCGTGTTTCCAAAATGTTTCTGTGCCTCTAACCTGCTCTTAATACTTAAGTTATCATTGTAGCATCAATGTTCTTCTTTTGCCTCTCAATGCAACAATTGCAATGCAAGCCCCTGATGGTTTGTCTGTGTCTTATGGTTAAGCCAGTAAACAGCCACTAGGTCACAGTGCTAGGAAATGGCAAATGTTGTGGTCTGTTAAATGCTTTGGGTAAAATTCACCCCTGTAATAAGAGCTAGCATTATCCCAATGGCTGAGCAGGGAGTAGTGGTCTTGCCAGCTCTCTGCACAGGGGAAAACGGCACCCTCTGTGCTTACATGTTGAAGCAGCATGATGCAGAAGTTGCTCTGCCTGTCATATATTATAATCTAGGAGAATTGAAGCAGAGGCTTTATAAGGGGGCTATGGCTTTGGGTACTCAGTGCTTATAGGACTGGATGTTTCCCATAGGACTGGGTCATTCATGTCCTGATGTAGCTTTGAGATTCCCACCTTAAATAGTTATACGGTGCAGGCCAGCTCCAGCAGGGGAGATGGGGAGGGACAATAACCTGATGTTCACAGCCCTCCCATCTGGGAGTTGGAAAAATGGCAGATAAGAGACTTGAGCTCTCTCATCCCAACTGAATGTCTGATTGCTAGGCTTTTGACTGTTTTGCCCCCTCACTTCTTTTTGTCCCCAGCTTTAGCTCAGGCACTCTCAGAATCACATTTTGCAATAAATAACTTCAAAATTCATGGGAAATTTAGGCTGTATGTTATGTGCAGCTTCCCAATATTGAGCAGGATTAGATGGTATAACAATACAGAAAGCCCAATCTCTTGGGCTGTTTAAAACTAGATTGGCTATGTACCAAAAATATTCCGAAGGGAGCAGTCCTGTATCACCTCCCAGGAGATGGATAGCCTGATTTAACAGGTCTTTTCCATCTATGATGTTTCTAAGGCTATCAGTTTTCCACACAGGGCTGCACTGGAATGAGTGCAGGTATATATAAATACCCTGCTAAGCATTCATTTTGCTGCTAGTCTAAATGCTAAGGGTTAAAAGACATTAGTGGCCTGGCAATTTTAATCTTTCTGAAACCTGCCCTGTGACTGAAGTACGGTCTCCTATAATAAAATAGGACCTGACATGTCAGTCTAGTATATCCATTATTTTGTGTAACCCTGCCTTGCACATTGCCAGTTACACAGAAGACAGCACTGATAATATGCAGCCTAGCAGGCTGTTCTGATTTCAGAAGGCACAGTGCAGCAAGCAAGTAGTCGAAGCCATCAGAGGCCATTTCTTCAGCCTAATTGTGTTTAAAATTCTCTGAAATTTATAAATGCGCTGGCTTGCAGAGGTACAAACATGGCGCGGCTTTGAGTGGGGACCTCCGGCCCTAAAAAATTGGAAATATGAAGGCATGAACAGAAATGTAAAAGATGTGTTCATTGCTCCTTAATCCTACCGTTTAGGAAGAAAGGAATAGGAAAGGCAATGGCTATATTGGTTCCCATCACTGGAAACTAACAACTGAAAAATGCAACAGTTGTTCAGCCACTCAACATAATGCGGGGGGGGAAGAATAGCAAGAGCATGACAGTGCCCCTCCCAGTCACGGATGTAGCACTGAAACACAGGAAGGTCTTTTACCTTTACTTCCTCAGTGCTTTTGTGCTACTCTGCAACTGGGAACACCGAGCCAATGGTTTAATTAGATCCTTGAACACCATCTTGCTAAAGTGACTGTCAGCTTTGAAAAATCCCTACCATTTGCTTACTAGTAGCGAGCCATGAGAATCCGGTTGGACTGATAAAAGTGAACAAACAGAAAAACGACCAATAGGAGTCGAATGTCAGACCTGGATTACATTGTTCGCCTGGATTTGTTTTTCTAAGACTCTCTTCCCCTCATTGAAAATAGAATGAGGGCAGATTAACACTTAAGGTCTGCCTTTGCATACTAATATCCGTCCTATCAATGAATGACATTTCAATCTTCATGCTCCACATTGCAGCCCCCCTCAGCGGCACCATTGGGTGTGCAGGGAGCTCCTAATGGGCATGCTTTTTTGCTTTGCTCTATCAAAAGCAGTGCAGACATTGTATTAAATGAACAATTTCTATTTGATATGATTTTAGAGAGAGATTGTGAGGGAATTAATTGGGCACAAGAATGAAGCCCTAGTCCCACTGCCCCAAGCCATTTTTTTTCCATGTGCAGCCTCTGCCAATGGACAATAACCTTGGCTAGAGACACATAAACCAGAAATATACAGCAGCATATGGCAGAGATGTGCAACCAAGCCTTCTGAGACTCAATTCTAGCCTCCGACCCAGAGGCAGTTCCCTACTGTTCTCCCTTCTTAGCACAATCCCAGATTCTTCATCGATTGCTTTTGGTCTAGTCACAGCTTTTCTCCTCAGAGGTATCCTATCCATGGCAAGTTCTTCTGCAAAAGGATACAAGCCTTTCTCCACTCTGCTAGCTATAGCAAGTGATGGGGCTGATGAAGAAGTTGCTGGCTGAAGTTCCTTGTCCTGTGTTGCATAGGTAGTCAGTAGGGGTGTGCGAAGCAGGTTCTATTCAATTTGGATTCAGATTCGACCTGAATCGGGGACAGTGATTCGATTCGTTGATTCAGATCACTGTCCCTGATTCGATTCAGCCAAATCCGAATCTGAAGATTTGATGCTGATTTGGAGAATCAGTGATTCGGACATGGGCGCAGCTTGAAATGTTTTTTCTACATACCTCGAGATATGACAATGGCTTGTGAACGCTGAGATGCTGGGGCACACGGAGGGTCCCACAGCAGTGCAGGGGGGCCCTCCATAGGCTCGGTAGCAAACCCAGAAGTGGATCAGAAGTACTTCTGGTTCACTTCCAGGTCCACCGGGAAGTGTGCCACCCCCCACCTCTGGATTGGCCACGGGGGGATCATGGGTTCCTGCCCCCCCCCAGACCCAGGAGGCACCAGTTGTGGAGCCAGAGGGCCATGGAGGGGGTGGGCCCTGCATGCTCCCTGGTGGACCTAGAAGTGGACCAGAAGTGCTTCTGGTCTGCTGCCGAGTGCATTGGGGAGCCCCCCCATGCTTCTATGGGACACTGTTAGTGCCCCAGCATTCACGAGTCACCTGCTACCTCAAGGTATGTAGAAAAAACATTTAAAGCTGTGTCTATGTCTGAATCTCTGAATCTTTCCAAATATCTCCAAATTGATTCGGAGGGTTTTGATTCGATTCAGAGAGATTAGAGTCCTATGATTCGATTTCCATTTGGAGATTCGGCCACCAAACTGGGCCGAATCTCCACCAAGTTGGGTCAGGGACCGAAGCTTCACACAGCCCTAGTAGTTAGACTAAATTGCAGTAATGGATTGAATATTTGTCAATCAGTGGCTGGGGAAAGGAATGGCGGTGGTATTTCATCTAAGCTCTGTCAGCAACCAAGTATAATTTGACTTTTCTGTCACTGCAGTGGCAGGGTACTGGCAATGCCCTCATCTTCCCTGCCTTTATCTAAGGCATGTGACATTTTGGTTTTGTGCCTGGTATGGGAGTTTCAGGGGACAACTGTGGGGAATTTTTGGAAAATGGTTACCTGCACACGTGGGAGCCAAGAAGGCATTTTTTGGCCTATGCTTTTCTTTCTGCTTAAAGAAATGGACAATGAAATAGTTCATTGTTGGTTCTTACATCGTTGTCATTATTTTCCAGAGTTCAAAAAGATTAGACCCAGCATATTGACTGCTGCACACTTCTGAGTGTCCATATCAATCTTGTAAAGTTCATAGAGGGACAAAGAATTGACTTATCCAAGCAGCCTGAATGGGAACAAAGACATACTCTAAGAGAAAGAGAAGCTTTGATCAAGCAATTTTACTCATACCTTAAGCTTAGTGTTTGAACTTGGAACCTGAGAGATGCATTAACCCCTTAAGTTACCTAGCCTTGCATATCTCCGTTTTTTTTCATGACTTTGCCATATCTATCATGCTGTTCTGTGAAGTTGAAGTCTGGTGTTAGATACATGGGTTTGAAGTAAACTCCAGGTAAACCCCTGTACCTGTATGTTGATGGCTAGAAAATGGCATTGAAAGGTTTGCTTTTGGGAACTGACTTATGGGTAAATTAGGTATGCATTAAAATAGTGGTCCAGGGCAATGGCAGGGGTTAATTGATTTCTAAAAGCCTGGTTGTTGCACAGTTTCACAGCCTTCAAGGCAGACAGGGTTAGACACACAGGCTGAGAAGCTGTAGGCATGTTCCATAACTTGAGATAAGGTGGCACCAGGTCACAGTGCCAAACTAAGAGCCCTTGGACGTTCCAGTCTAGGGGGAGGAGACCAACTTAGGAGGACACCAGGAAAGCCCAAATTAGGGTGTGTGCATGTGATGGGTTTGTGAAATAAAGGAATGTGCTGACAGGACAGAACATGGACAGTATGACAACTGCAGAGAGACCAATCAGCAATGCCCACATATCAAGAGTCATCAAGAGGAGAAAAGAATAAAAAGAGGGGATTTCAGAGCAAAAAAATTGCTTTTTCTAGAAATACTGAACAAGAAATTAGGAGCACTTTTATGAGCCATAACTAGAACCCAAGCTTAGATCCTCTAACTTTGTGGTCTTCTCATTATGACACATTTTTTTCCATTTGATAATGTTGTTCTCCTGCTCTGCTCCTCCCGGCGTGTGCACTGTTAACTTTCTATTTTCTA
>NW_017729001.1:24259013-24261863 GCF_001723915.1 Gavialis gangeticus
TCATCTTCCCTGCCTTTATCTAAGGCATGTGACATTTTGGTTTTGTGCCTGGTATGGGAGTTTCAGGGGACAACTGTGGGGAATTTTTGGAAAATGGTTACCTGCACACGTGGGAGCCAAGAAGGCATTTTTTGGCCTATGCTTTTCTTTCTGCTTAAAGAAATGGACAATGAAATAGTTCATTGTTGGTTCTTACATCGTTGTCATTATTTTCCAGAGTTCAAAAAGATTAGACCCAGCATATTGACTGCTGCACACTTCTGAGTGTCCATATCAATCTTGTAAAGTTCATAGAGGGACAAAGAATTGACTTATCCAAGCAGCCTGAATGGGAACAAAGACATACTCTAAGAGAAAGAGAAGCTTTGATCAAGCAATTTTACTCATACCTTAAGCTTAGTGTTTGAACTTGGAACCTGAGAGATGCATTAACCCCTTAAGTTACCTAGCCTTGCATATCTCCGTTTTTTTTCATGACTTTGCCATATCTATCATGCTGTTCTGTGAAGTTGAAGTCTGGTGTTAGATACATGGGTTTGAAGTAAACTCCAGGTAAACCCCTGTACCTGTATGTTGATGGCTAGAAAATGGCATTGAAAGGTTTGCTTTTGGGAACTGACTTATGGGTAAATTAGGTATGCATTAAAATAGTGGTCCAGGGCAATGGCAGGGGTTAATTGATTTCTAAAAGCCTGGTTGTTGCACAGTTTCACAGCCTTCAAGGCAGACAGGGTTAGACACACAGGCTGAGAAGCTGTAGGCATGTTCCATAACTTGAGATAAGGTGGCACCAGGTCACAGTGCCAAACTAAGAGCCCTTGGACGTTCCAGTCTAGGGGGAGGAGACCAACTTAGGAGGACACCAGGAAAGCCCAAATTAGGGTGTGTGCATGTGATGGGTTTGTGAAATAAAGGAATGTGCTGACAGGACAGAACATGGACAGTATGACAACTGCAGAGAGACCAATCAGCAATGCCCACATATCAAGAGTCATCAAGAGGAGAAAAGAATAAAAAGAGGGGATTTCAGAGCAAAAAAATTGCTTTTTCTAGAAATACTGAACAAGAAATTAGGAGCACTTTTATGAGCCATAACTAGAACCCAAGCTTAGATCCTCTAACTTTGTGGTCTTCTCATTATGACACATTTTTTTCCATTTGATAATGTTGTTCTCCTGCTCTGCTCCTCCCGGCGTGTGCACTGTTAACTTTCTATTTTCTAAACAGTATCATTCCTTTTTATAGCTTGCAGCATCGTTCTTTGAAGAAAGAAATAATGAGCCAGGTCTTCAACCTGCATGAAGTGGAAGTTGATATAGGTGGTTTATATATTGGTCCCTGCTTAATACATTGTGGTCTGGCAGCAACAATGTTCTAATTTCCTATGTTGCCAGCTCTTGTGACTTTTTTAAAAGCACAAGATTTGAGACCTGGTATTTTTTTAGAGCCCCAACTCCAGGTCTCAACAACCACAAAGTAAAAGCCTTTGGGGTGCTAATGCTGCCCCTAGCTCCAGGAGGAGGTGACTTTTCCTCTACCCTTCTCTCTCTTCCTCTGTCCTATATTCTGTTACAGTGTCCTTCTGCTTGGGCAGAGTGAATGGCTCACCATTTGGCTTGCCCTGTAAGCCCTGGTAGTGGGAAGGGAAACCATAAAATGGAATCCCCATTCATACCAGTTGCTTTTACAGCTGAGAGTTTGCCTACTCACCAAAATTTTACCAGTGGTATCATAGAAAATAAGAGTTGGAAAGGACCTCAGTGGATCATCTATTCCAACCCTCTGCTCAAAGCAGGACCAACCCCAACTTGATCATCCCAGCCAAGGCTTTGTCTAGCCAGGTTTTAAAAACCTCCAGAGACGGAGATTTCACAACCTCAGAAGTATCTGAGCTGTTCCGGCCATCTCTCTGCCTTCACATAGGAGATGGGTGTATGCAAGCTACATTTATTTTGCACATAAGGTGTTACTGTGCTTCTGGTTAGCATTACTGTTGCCTGCACTACCATTTAGCATTGCCTTGTAGACTGCTGTGTGCCTGATAAGCTTGCTGCAAAACCATGTTCTGTTTTCTTATATAACTCAGTAACTATAACAAGAGACATATGAACAGCTGGCTGCACTGAAAATATAACCTCTAGCCCTTAAAACTGGAACAAAGAAGAGTTAAGAATGATTGTTAGTCGAGAATAGAGCGGAATAAGGGGGGGGGAGATTTTTTTCCTTCGCTGTTCTGAATGAAAACGTGGCTGTCATATAATCTACAAACCAAAAAAATGTAGGGTTGCATAATAAGGCCATGGGTTATTTGTAACGGGGAAGGTAATCGAGGCTACAAAGGAAACGTGTCAGGATTCCTTGTGTCGTCCGTGAGAATTTTTTGACTTTGCTGTCAGGGTTGCACATAGTCTCCAAGAAGCTTTTGGCTGTGTCCCAATGAGCTTGTTTGGAGGAGGCTAGAACTGAAGTGGAAAATACTTGTTCCCATCTACATTTTTGGAGAGAGGGATGCTTTCTTGCAAAGGTGGGGGGAAAAAAAGTCAAATGCTTAGTTTGAGCCCAGGTGCTGCAATGGGTTGAGGTGATTGAGAAACATCAGTTTCTGTAGCCCACGGTATACGAGGCAGTAATGCACTGGGCATCGCAACTGTCTGCCTTTGACTTCCTGGCCTGACAAGGTTTGCATTTACCATTGGGGCAGCCCTCAGCACATGTCTGAAGGAAGGCTTGAACTCATGTGTCTGGATCAGTAGAGGCACCTTGACTGCTCTGTTACCATGGCCTCTTTTTTTCCTTTTTTTTTTTTGCAGTGACAGTAATGATGATATCAAATGATCTAGAACTGCTTCT
>NW_017729001.1:24266863-24273381 GCF_001723915.1 Gavialis gangeticus
CCTGAATGATGATATCAAATGATCTAGAACTGCTTCTGGCATTGAACACAACAAGCAGCCATGCTTCAGTTTTGCAGCTAGAGGGTATGGGGGATCTCTCTCTCTCTCTCTCTCGTGCACACACATGATTTCCATGTTAAATCAATGTCAGCTTGGGGTGTATCCCAAAGTACGGCAGGGCGCCGTGCACTCCAGAGTCCTTTAGCTTTTCCTATGCAAGTGGGGTGAGAATGCACAAAAGGAATTGTTCTGAATTGGAAGAGGTAGGAGGCTTGGAAAAACATCCCTGTGCAGGCCAGTGTGAAACCAGTGAGGCGGGCTTCAATGCAACAAACATTTTTGAAGGATGATCTTATGAATAAAATACTGGACCTGGGCTGTGGAGACCTAGAGTCAGTATCTGGCTGGACTACAGGCTTCCTGCATAATCGTGAGCAAGACAGCTAATGTCTGTGTCATCTGTATAATGGGTATAATAATAGATCCTTCCTCCTGTTAATGTCTTGTTCATTTGGACTGTAAATTCTTCAGGCCAGGGGTACTGTCTTTATAATGTGTATACACAGTGCCTAAAACTCTGGGATCCTCCTGCTACTAAAATACAAATAATAATATCTCAGGGCCTGCATCTGCCTGCCATTCATACCATCAGTTAATACCAAATGATATCCATGATATAGGGACTGCACATGTTAGCATAACGGAGAGCTTTCCCCCCTGTCTAATGGAACTGAAATACGAGTGAACAGTATTGTTTATTTTATTATTTGAAAACTGTCACTAGTTTTCAGAAGTCCTGTCTTGAGTGGCAGCAGGACTTGGCATCCGTGTTCATCATTTGAAGCCAAGGGCTTCTGGCAAAAATGCTTTTACCATTGCTTTTGCTCCAGTGGACTGGAAATCATACTTTGAACAGATGGAATATATAGGCTGTACAGGTCAAAAACGAGAAAAGACAGTCATGCAAAGAAATCACAGGTCAAAAACTAGTGTTTGCTTCTGAACAATTTTTGTTCCAGAGGAGCTATGTTAAGTTTTTGGAAGTTCCTTCACTCTGATTTGGGCCAAGAGGATCATTCTTCAGCTGTTATGCTAGAGATAGTTGTCCTTGCTATTTTCCACGGCAATTGTTGTTCGCACAGTGGAGGGTTTAGACTAGTTAGATGTGAAATTGCCGGGCAGCCGACTTTGATTTTTGCGAACAACACAGCCCATAAGATCAAAGCTCTGTTTTTATGCACCGTAAAGACTAAAATTAGCTATTTGAATGTGTGTACGTGCAGGGGGGGAAGTGGGAAGGAGGACTGGGGGAGGCAAAGGCCTAAGATAGTGAAGAATGGAGTAGTGCTTTGAGCTATGGCTTGTGATCAGAGCACTGAATTGGAAGTCACAAAGAGCTGGGTTCTCATGTCACCTGTCACACTGACTCCCTGTCTAGTCCTGGTCAAACCACTGAGCCTCTCTGCACCTACTGATAATATCGATAACACTTTGAAGATGAGAAATGGTATGTGGGTGCTTAGTGATGCTGTACAGTGAAGTCTAGCAGGAATAAATGCCCATCTCTGTAAGAGACTGAATACTGTATGCCCATAACCTACAGTCTTCCTTTTCGTTGGAAAGCAAGTGCAAATTGTGGATTCTGTTGTGTTGCAGCAGTGCACTTGAAAGTCCTATAGAGTAAGGAGTGCTGGAGGATACTGTGCATAAAAGAAAGTGATTGCAGAAGAAACGTGGCTTGAGGAATCACAGGACATTAAGGTTGGAAGGGACTTCAGGAAGTCACCTTGTCCAACATCCTCCCGAGGGAACATCATCTATGTGCAAACCATTCATCAAGTGTCTGTCAATCTGCTCATAACCTGTCTGTCCATAACGTAGCCCATTCTTAATGCTTAACCACCCACAAGAAAGAGAAGTACTTCCTCAGACCCAATATAAATTTCTCTTGCTGAAATTAAAGACTATTACTTTGTATTGTCCCACAGCCATAGAGAATAGTCTGTCTTCATCCTCTTTATATCCATTCTTCAGGTATCCAAAGGCTGTTCTCACATGATGTGATTCACATCCCCCTCTCTCCCTCAGAAAAAAAGGTGGGAAGAAAGGGATTGATCAGAAGGCTAAGTCATGTTTCCTAGGGCCTATATGTTTTTGTTACTGTCTGCTGGACTCCTTCCTATTTGTCTAAATCTCTCTTGAAGTGTGGTGCCCAAAACTGGACAGAGTACTCCAACTGAGGCCTCACCGGTGCTAAATCAAGTAGAGGAGTCACTTTCCCTGGCTTACAGGCCACACTCCTGGTAATACAGTGGACACCATTGATTCACATTCAGCTCCCTAGGTCCTTTTCTGCAGTTCTACAACTTAGCCAGTTGTTTCCCAATTTGTATTTGTGCATTAAAGTGTTCTTTCCTAAGTCCAGGGGTTTGTATTTGTCCGTAGTGAATTTTATTTGTTTAATTTTTAACAATTTTTCCAGTTTATCGGGATCATTTTTCATCCTAATCCTACCCTCCAAAGTGGCAGAAACTCCAATCAGCTTAGCATCATCCACTGACTGTTCTCCCAATCCTATTATCCAAGTCAATAATGGTGATGTTGAACAGTAATGGACCCGTTAGGAATCCCACTAGATACCTCCTTCCAACCAGATGTTGAGCCTTTGTAGACTATTCTTTGAGCAGGGTGATTCAACCACTTAAATATCCCCTTCAAAGTACTTTCATCTGAAAAGTATTCCCTTAGCTTACCAATGAGAAGATCAAGGGAGACAGTGAAAATCTTTGCTATAATCAAGATATATCCCATCTGCTGCTCTCCCTCCATCCACAGAGTACATCGTCTCATCATAGAAGGAAACAATATCCTCTTACCACGATGGAGGACAAAAATGCAAATGTCTGATGCTGCAGCTACTCCAGTTTTCAAGAGATCACTGTACTTATTTTAAATTGCAAAGTAAATTTGTGTTGAAGTCATTATATTATCAGGAGTCTGTAGCAGGGACCTGGCTGAGCCCTGCACTTGCCAGGGCAATGACTGCCAGAGTGCTCCAAAAGCACCGTACTCCTGGTTGGACCCAAAGAAAAGTAGTAAGTCTGTGGGTCAGCAGCACACTCCTCCACACCCCCACTCCCTGGGTGGGATGGGCAGCCAGTGGGTAGTGGACTCTCCATGGGCCCATTTCCCAGGCCAGAGTGAGAGCCAGAAGCTGGGCTCCATATGGGCCCAGGGCCCAGCCTGAGAAGACAGCAAGCAGCTGGCACCACCGGCACTGCCTAGGACCTAGAAGTCCCAGTTACAGGAGCTGATAAGCCCCTCTGGGGCTCTCAGCACCTGGCAATAGCCACAAGACAGTTGGGGGCATGCAGGGGCCTGGGTTGGCCCAGGCCAACCCAGAACTTCTGCATAAGGCAGCACCAGCCTCAGAAGTGGGGGGAACATCAGTCCACATCATGTCCCTACACCAGAGCCAAGGACCTGCAAGTGAAGACCAGCTTGACACTGGCTTCCCCCGCACAACCCTGACTGTCATGCAGCTGCCAGAGGTCAGGTACCTTTAGGGGACCCACAGGGGTTTTTAATACTGATGGCTCCAGGCTACCCACTCTAATTAGGCTTATATCAGGGGGTGAACCCTGAAGAGCTCCAACCACCTGAAGAAAGGCAGCTGCACACTGCTGGGCTGAGGCAAGGCCTGAAGCAGACACTGACACTACTATTTAAGTTATATTAGTCTATTCATTTTCTTACATGGTCTAGATGCCATTGACCACAGGTCTTTAACAAGAGCCTCAGGCTTGGCCAACTTATGCTGGCCCCCGGCTGCTTAGTTTTCTTCCTTCATGGAATTTTCTACCTAGTGCATGAAGCCTAGGGAGAACAGGTGCCTACTCTGATCACCAACAGAACGGGTAGGGTGTAGGGGAGATGGAGCCCCACAGACAACTCTCAGACATCATGACCCACACTGGTCTCAACAAGCCCTATATGATCACGTACCACCTCCTGATATCCTTTATAGTTACACTGAGTCTGGCAGGTGAGATATAAAAATAAAAGAATAAGACACCTGTTGAGAGTGCGGCACCTGGGCCCCATCCTAGTGTGGCCACTCAGCCTGAGTCCCTCTACAGTGTCTGTTCCCTGGTAGTAGAACGTGCAGGATGCATTGGTCTCCCTTGGCTTCCTACGTAAACCCGACTTCCGTGTCCTTTCTTCAAAACTTCCAGGTTCTGCCAAAGGTGTCTGCAGCTGAAGGCTGGCACTAATGAGAGTTCATTTCATTGAAATATGCTGTAGTTGAACTCTTACACTGCTGCATACAACAGTAAGGACTCTAGAGAAACAGTCCATTTGTAAGGCCCACGCTTGTATGCCCCAGTATAGTGCATAATGTTGGAGATTGCCTTTAAGGCCTGAGCTTTCCTGATAGAACGTCTGGGCAGAGTGCTCTGAGACTCTTGTGCGCTGCCAGTTGAAATGTGATCCAGAATAAAGCAGAGCTCTTGCGAACTTCATCCCCATAGTGCAGTTCCTGAATGCTACAGTGACGTATTATTTCTTTAAGCAGTTCCAGGATTAGAAGTTCAAGGTATAAATGGGTTGCAATGAACACTCAAAGCACCAAGTCTCTCAAGTGTCTTTCTTCCTTCCATGAAAATTTTATATCTAAAGGCGAGACGTATGCTTGCAACCAAACCTACTGCCACCCCGCTGTGCAAAAAGCTGCAGTTTCACTCACTTCATCAGCCAAGTGCATGCTTTTTTCTGGCCTACTAAGGACAGCTTATTTCACATTTCTGTAGTCCTGCAGGATTTGTAAGAGATGGTGGCATAAATGGAGAGTTTGCTGTACTGGGTAGGAGTGGGTAGGAATGCAATGGGGAAGTGGGAAAGGAATGACTCTAAAGGAGGTTTTATTCCCCACAAAGACTTAATTTTCAGAGATTGGCTTACTTTATATAAAACTCTAAATGGGAAAAATATGCAACTGTGCTGTTTAAGCTCTGCTTTTGTTTTTGTCTCTATACCTATGTTAAATAATGTGTTTGAGAAATGTGGCTAGAACCTTATAACTAATGGAAGTGACTGGGAGCCAGGAGATGTGGTTTCTGTTTCTAGCTCTGCCCTATCAGGCACATCACTTAAAATTTTTGAAACTTGAGTCCTTTAAAGTAGGGCACCTAAGCTCACTAGAGGAAAGGTCTGGTCTCCTTTTCAAAATCATGGAGCATATGCAGCTCCCTGTGAAATCATGGGGAGCTCTGGGTTCTCATTGCCTCTGAAATGAAATTATTTTTCTTACAGATGCCTAAATATTGATGCGGGTGCCTAACTTGTTACTCAAGTTTGAAAGTATCAGTTATATCCTCTTGATGTGTTCATTTCCTACATCTGCTAAACAGACAAAAAAGTTTTCCTTACTGAACTTTGATGGTTACTTTGGTCAGATTTATAAAGTGATTGGAGATCTTTGGATAGAAAGTGTTTTGCAAATGCACAGATTTGTTATAATCCATCAACCCTTCAGTTTATCCATGTAACAGTGATTGTTTTAATTGTCCTTTTGTTTTTGAATTCCACGACTCTTTTCCTGGATAAATATGTCCAGTCTATACTAGTTGGGACATTATTGAAATAATTTAACATTTCACAGTATCTTCCTTCTAACCTATACAATTTTTTTCCAATAAAATTGTCAAGTATGGTAAACTGGTTATTAGCGGAAGATATTAAGAGAGAGGGATAACATGGGAGATAAATGACATGGTTCTGCCTTTATTTCTTCATGTTCTTTCATGCTTTCAGCTTTGCTTACTGTATTGTTGTCATTGGGATATCACACAGATCCCCAGGTAGTGCAAAAGCAGTATAATTGTATGGATAGCAACGAGCCACCTGATTTTACACTAATTGATAATTTGGCCCACTCCACCCTAATCTAGCTATAAATAATATTTGGTCCTCTGAAGGCATTGCCTTTTACTGTCAAACTCCTACTGTCTGAGAAGCTATGTTGTCTGCCTTTGCTTTCCCTTGGACAACTGGTGTTGGTAACAGTGCTAGGTGCCATCATTTTGAGAAGATGTATCGAGTAAGTAGTACTGAAAACCCGATAAAGCTAGAGGGGGCTGCGAGAGGAAAAATTGGGGTTTATTCTATGTCCCTTCTGGTTTGGGGTTTGAAAAAAATCTTCCCAGCATTCTTTGCATTTGTTCAGATCTGGGTGAGATCCAGACTCCAATCTTTACAAAACACCTAGGCTTAGGAAGGCTTGGGAGAAAGGCTCCAATGCTGCTACATGCCTAATTATTGTTAAAAATGGATCCAAGGAGAATACTAGAAGTGCAGTGGACAATGTGAAATCATGTTAGTGAAGAAGGAGTGCACTTAGATAATTGTTAATTTTTTTTTTTTAAAGGCCTTTAGGGTTTAGGTTACTCTGACTTCTTTTATTTTCCATGTCACCTCACAGTCATAGAATCATAGAAGTAGGGTCGGAAGGGACCTTG
>NW_017729001.1:24275238-24279008 GCF_001723915.1 Gavialis gangeticus
GTGTACGCCACCTTTTTGGCAATCAGGCGTTCCCGGACACCCTTGGTAAGCCAGGGGGGCTTTTGGACACTCTTACCCCCCTTGCTTCTTGTTGGGATGGTCACCCCTTGGGCCCTGAGTATCGCCTCCTTAAGGAACGACCACTCATCTTGGGCACTGAGTTCCCCTGCCCTCAAGAACCCCAGCGCCTCTCCCACTAATCTCCTCAACTTGTTGAAGTTGGCCCTCTTGAAGTATAGGGCTACCGCCTTGCTGCAGGCCCTTGACACCCTGCACTGGATGGTGAATTCAGTCAATCAATAGTAAGCCAGCAAACATGAAAGAGGCTGCCTAAATACAAGAGGTAGCAGAAGCAAGATCATTAGTAGTCAATTTAAGAAAAATTTAAACAAGACTGACATATTATGCAAACGGCTCGTGCTTTCTCAGCGCCGGGCGAGATCCAATTTTATTCTTAGCACTGAAATAAATCTTATTCGAGTAGGAGAAACAATCAGGCAATGAAGGGCAATGAAGAAGGTTACCACCCGCATGAAACCACATAACGGGGAGGGCTTCTCCTTAGGCCTTGGATTATGGCGCTATTTTCTGACGTCTCAGCTTTGATGGTACCTCTGCTGTGAGAACAGAGAACCACAGGTTGAATGCCTTTTTTTTGTCCTCTTCCTTAGTGCTAATCTATTTTGTCCCTTGCGTGCCTCCTTCCCCAACTCCAATTCCTGTGAAGTGCAGTGAATCCCCTCCCTAGTCTGAGATTTTGTCTATGGCACCTTCTTTCTGAACCAGTTCCCAATTTCCCCTTGGTTGTCTTCTTTTCCCCATTATCAAGGTCGTTCACAACTCTGCCCTTCCCTGATTAACTACTCTTTGGTCTTATCTTGTCTGTCTCGATATGAATGAACACTAATGAACCAAAGTAGTGACCTTCATGGATATCCCTGCAAGCTAAAATGTCTGGGTTTCATGTATCTCCAATTTATTCACGGTAGACACTGCAAAAACTGCCATGCTTCAGAAATACACTGCATAGCATTGTAGAGAGGTCAGGCTGGAAGGGACCTCTGGAGGTCATCTAGTCTAATCCCCTGCCTGAGGCAAGATCATCCTTATCCAAACCATCCTATACAAACCATAATAACCATAATATAAAGTCTACGTAAGACTACCGTCCTCTCTGACACAACACAGACCTAACATCTCAACCTGCCACACAGAAACCAGGGGAACCACGGCAGTGAACGTCCTGCTTCTGTGAAATGTTGTCAGTATATGCTCAAGATATCCTGGGTTGTGGGCCATGCCTGCTGCTACAGAGAGGCAGAAAGCCCCACAGTCCATGCCAATCTGACCATGGGGGAAAATTCCTTCCTGACCCCAAATCTAGTACCTGGTCTGACCCTGTGCGGAGGGACAAGACCATCTAGGCAGGAACTAAAACTAATTAGTTGTTCAATTCTTTTGCCATAGAACAGACATCCTCCTCTCTGCAGCTAGAAAGAAAAGGTGCTTTCCCTCTTCTTTAAGGCAGCTCTTCAAATATTTGAGGACTGCTGTCATGTCCTCTCATAAGTGCCTTTTCCACAATCTGAACATGCGTAGCTCCTTCAGCTTCTCCTCATATGACTTGCCTTCCAAGATCTTTTTTGTTGCCTGCCTCTGGACCCTATCTGACTTCTCCACACCTTTTTTAAAATGTGGAGGCCAGAACTGCACGCAGTACTTCAGATGAGGCCTAACCAGTGCTGGGTAGAGAGGCATTATCACCTCCTGTGTCTTGCACCTGTTGATGCATCCAAAACCCCATTCACCTGTTAAAAGCTGCATCACACTGCAGACTCATATCGAGTCTGTGATCTACCAAACCCTTTTCCATAGTGCTGCCATCCAGCAAGGGGTCACCCATCTTATGTTTGTGTTTTTGATTATTCCCCGTGCAGTGTAGCACCTTGCCTGCATTGAACTTCATCCTGATAGCTCTAGCCCAACTTTCTAATCTGTCTGAATTGCACTCACATCCTCTAACCTGTTCACAGTCCTTCCCAGTTTTGTGTCTTCTGTGCTCTCTCCTAGTCTCCTTCTCCTCCTGTCTCCTATCAGTCATTATCTCTTAAAATTACTGTGTAATGTTATAAGGAAAGCATATTTTCCAATTTTCTGGTTGGTTCTTTTTTTAAAAACTTCTTAAACAGCACTTGTAAATCACAGTCGTGGTTTTATTAGTTCAAAGGATTCTCATCTGCACAGAGAAATCGGTACATGCCAATAAAATGCCCTTGGGTCGAATTGCAGTGAAACCGGATGTTTTAAAATGCATTAGTTCAAATGGCCTCATGCCATGCCAGACGCTGTGGTGGCAGCCTGTCTTTTTCTATGGCAAATGAATTGAACAACTAATTAGTTTTAGAGCTAATGTCTAATCTTTCTTCTTTCCACTTCCTTTGGACATTATAAAGAGAAGTACTTTTCATCTTCTTTTTCCTGCCAATGTTGTTTTCGTATGATTGTATTGTAAGCTGTGCTAACAAGGGCATCTGGACATATTCAACTAAGCTCTTGTTTGGGCAGGGGGAAGCTATGTGGCTTTTACAAGGGCCCATACTTGCACTTCTTTCTATGAGTAGTATTTACTTGGATGAGCAGTTCTATTAGTTTTGGAGGAGCTTCTCCCATTAGCAAAGTTTTGCAAAGTCAGGACCTCCTCTCCAACATGAGGAAGAGTCATAGGGTAGCAATACAAAAAATGGCATGGCACAAATGTCCCTGTACTCCTTAGAGCTCCCATCTAATGTGGCCCAATGAACCCTACTGAGACTTGAAACTTGATGTTTAGTTTCTATTCTTGGTTCTGCCAGTAGGGATAACCTTGGGAAAGTTACTCTGCTTCTTTGCTTCACTTACCCCATCTATAAAATAGGAACGATGGTTCTGACCTCGTTCTTTGCAAAGCCCTTTGAGATCTATTGATGAAAATCACTGTAGAAAGAGCTAGGATTTGTTACTATTCACCTGTAAACCTGCACTAAACACAAACTTCAGGAAAGGGTCCTGCACTGGAGAAGAGATTGCCTAGACAGCCATACCAGGAGTCAGCTTGACAGTTCACTCATTGTACCTTTAAAATCTGGTGAGCTAGTCTTCTCATGTAGGCTCCATCACGTGAGGTGAAGCTTAACCTGGGCAAATTGGGTTATACCAGTATAAATCCTGCTTATGTTGGAGGAGCAGCTAACGTGTTGGCTACAGACCTAGAGCCCAAGTGCACAGCAGGCTAGTGAAGAATTAGGAAAAAGAACAACAGTGAAACAATGCTTGAATGACTCGACCTGGAAATCTGAAGCAGGTTGCTCCTCAAGGCTGGTTTGCAGGACAAGTTAGCCAAGAGCAAGATGATCCTCTATGCTGTCAAACAGTATTCAGTGCAAATCTTTAAATGCAAAGCACTTGGAGCAAGCTGGGATGGGGTTATTCATTTATTTATTTGTAGGTAGCTTTCACTTTCCGCTCCAAGGGAATGAATTTATTCACCACCAAATCGGAGGTAGGTGGGATGTTCTGTTCCATGCCTCTCCCATTTACATGCTCGGTAGCTGGAGTGCAGCCACAGCCAATGCAGTCGCTGAGCAAAGCTGGGAAACTGCATAATGATTCATGCCATTTTACCATGCAGATGCCCGGCACTCGGTGTCCTCGAGTGGATGTTTGTTTTGCTGTGCTCTGCTGTCAGTCGCACCGTCACTAGCTGCTCAGAGCAGTGGGACTGATTCTCATGC
>NW_017729001.1:24284008-24284671 GCF_001723915.1 Gavialis gangeticus
CACCACCAAATCGGAGGTAGGTGGGATGTTCTGTTCCATGCCTCTCCCATTTACATGCTCGGTAGCTGGAGTGCAGCCACAGCCAATGCAGTCGCTGAGCAAAGCTGGGAAACTGCATAATGATTCATGCCATTTTACCATGCAGATGCCCGGCACTCGGTGTCCTCGAGTGGATGTTTGTTTTGCTGTGCTCTGCTGTCAGTCACACCGTCACTAGCTGCTCAGAGCAGTGGGACTGATTCTCATGCTTGGCTCGGAGGAACAGCAGAAGGAGGCGCAGTCGTGCCAAGCTACTCATATATTTTACCTGTGCAGTGGGAAGGCTCTTACAGGTAAAGGTTTAAAATGAGACCCCCCAAATCTTGTGGAGAGTGAGGCAGGGAACGTAGAGTTTGCTAAGGAAGGTTAATTGTTCAGTTTTAAATCACTTCAGGCCAGCTCTGCAGCTGGCTGCTAGGGCAAGATGAAACACCACTGTTTCATTTCGATGTCCGTTTCGCCGTTTCGAAGGGACAGTGTTTTGTTTCATCATTTTGTTTCGTGTCGAAGCACTGTCCCATTTTGTTTTGTCAAAACTGTTTCGCTGCTTCACCCACAGGGTATAATGGGGAATCATTAAAATGCCTAAACGTTGTCATTTCTTGCCTGATTTGAATGAAAAGA
>NW_017729001.1:24289671-24310453 GCF_001723915.1 Gavialis gangeticus
TCATTTTGTTTCATGTCGAAGCACTGTCCCATTTTGTTTTGTCAAAACTGTTTCGCTGCTTCACCCACAGGGTATAATGGGGAATCATTAAAATGCCTAAACGTTGTCATTTCTTGCCTGATTTGAATGAAAAGAAAATTGCAGGGATGGTAGCCCCTTCTGAGGCCATGAAGCCTGCCATGTTTCAAGGAGATAGGTGCAGAGGTTTCTGGGAAACTGCACCTCAAACTCTTCAAAACACAACTCCTGACACTTGCTGGCACTGGCAGCCTCCCCTCATCTGGCGCACAGTTCTGGGGGCCTGCACCCCTGGGAGTAGTCTGGCACAGCCCAGCAGCCCTCCCATTGGTGCAAGCTCCTGGATCTGCACCCCTGATGAGGAGGCTTCCCTGTCACCTGGGACTGGCACTGGGCGCAGGCTGCACCCAGCACTGAAGAAAATTGCTGCTGCCACCAGTCCCAGGCAGCAGCAGCAGCCTCCTCTCATCTGGTGCACAGATCTGGAGGCTTGCACCCCTGGGAGGGCTGCTAGGCTGTGCCAGACTCCTCCTGGAGGTGTGAACCCCCGGATCTGTGCACCGGATGAGAGGAGGCTGCCACTGCTGCCTGGGACTGGCACTGAAGCCAAGTAAGCCCAGCTTTGAAACTCAAAATGTTTAGAAAGTTTCAAAACATTTCAAGTGCCCTCGTTTCATTTCAAAGCTGTTTCAAAGCCTTTTATTTTTTTTCGTTTCGATGTTGCTGTTTCAAGCTCGAAACCCTTCGAAGCAGCTTCGAAACGAAACACCCGGCAAAATTTCGCACAGCCCTACTGGCTGCTGCTTTGATCCCAACTTCACCAGCTGAGGATTAACTCCAGAGGATTTGGTTAAATGTGATTGTTGAACCAGAAACACCCTCCGTCCCCAAATTCTCCATTCTGTCATGTTTCTGATCTCCCCTACCCTGCTGCTGGTGCCTTCCTGGTGCTTCTTTCCTCCCCTTAGACTAGAGGTAGCAGGATGGCTGGTCCAAGAGACGGGGAGTCTCTCTCTCTTCGCTGGCAAAGGGAATTTTCCACTGGCCATTTCAAGGCTTTACACATCATACTATGATATTTGCTTGCTTGTAACTGAACTTGACAATATCCAGATTCTCAGTGGGTGCAAATAGGTGTAGATCCATGGCACTCAGCTACAATGGAGATAAGCTGTTTTATACTAAAAATCAGGCCCAGTGTCCTTGGAGAAGTGTGAGAGGTGTCCAGAGCACCACAGCTGGTGACTTGGCAGATTTCAAATACTGGAAGTATTTTTCATCTTCCAGGGAGAGAAGAGGCAGAAGGGTCTGGTAATGTGTTGTAGATGACACTTCTCTCTCTGCCATAGGGAGCTACTGATTTATTTAGTTAGGCTGAAGCAGTGCTTGGAATAGCCAAACATATGCACCCTTCCATCTGAGGGCAGGATTTTAAGCAAGTCTCTTAAAGTATCCCCAAGGTCTTCATGTCTAGTACAGCCTAGTTTGACCTTTTAATAAAGGTGGCCTTTAAAACAAGGCAGATTTATTTTTGATGGTCCTTGGTACTGGCGCTACAATCAGGTTTATGTGTTGACCACATATAGCACATGACACCTTGAACTCAGCAAGTAGGACTTCTGTATCAGGGCCTGGGAAAATGGCGTAATTTAGATACCATTTTTTTTTTCAGTATGGTAAACCTATCCTGGTGATGATAGTATTGTCCAAAGCAGTTCTGTAGTGCTGAATGGGTGAAGCTCTTTCACAAAATAGTTCAGTTTTTGGAGTGAATTCCTTATGTTCAAGGTAGCAGAAAGATGTTAATGATCCCTTATAGCCTGTGTGAGGAGGGCAAGTAAATGTAACTATTCCAAGGTTATAGATTGGGGAGATAGAAATGCAAGAAAGTGAATTGACTTGGGTGAAGGACTCAACCCTTTCTAGTGCCAAAGCCAGGGTTGGTTTTTTGCCTCCAGGACGCATAATCTGCTACCTCGAGTAATGTTGGCATCTTATATTAAAAAGAATAATGGTTCTTCATGTGAATGGCCATGGTAATGTGGCTGGGTGAAGATCCTGTGGCCTGAATGACTGGGTCAGATTGACAGAGCAGGTAAACTATGATTCTAGTAAAAGCTTAGGGTCCAATCAAGCAATGCATTACTCACCTGAGTAGTCTTCCTAGCTGGTTGTTGTGGGACTGTAGTAGCACCTAAGAGCCACAGTTGTAGACCCAAACCAATTAATCTGCATGGTGATTAAACACAGAACAGAAGGGCAACCCCTGCCTCCAAGAGTTTACAATCAACAGTTGCAAGGATGTGTATGGTGGATTGGACCCTCGGTGGCTGATGGACTTCGCAGTGGTGTGGCAGTCTACACACAGAGGGGTCTTGCAAGAAATAGCACTTCCCTGTCTCTTTTCTCCAGCCTGCTTAGCTGTTGCAATGACCTCTGTTGCTGTTAGTGCTGTGCTGGCCCCAGTGCAGAGCCCTGCTCTGTAAAAGGGCACTTCTGGGAGCATGAGTAGACTGCACCATTGTAATCCTACCTGAATTCACACGGACTGTCTGTCGCTACCAAGCATTTCTTTGGAAAGTGTTGCTGATCCAATCAGCAGGAAATGGAGTTCCTGTTCTCATTGTGGTTTTGTTTCCTTAGGACCCTAATAAACACAATCAGTTTGTTCTTATTTGTGTTCAAGGGAAGCTCTCTAAAGGACATTGTGCCCCATATCATGCTTTATCATTGCGGTGCGTGCCATCCAGATGCATAGTTTCAGGTGAGCTAAATGTAGGGATGTGACCCAACCTGGGCAAACCTCTGTGGCTTCTCTTCTA
Organism: Gavialis gangeticus; assembly: GCF_001723915.1. NCBI lineage: Eukaryota > Metazoa > Chordata > Crocodylia > Gavialidae > Gavialis > Gavialis gangeticus. The sequence goes on from NW_017729001.1 coordinate 24,292,512, forward strand.
GTTTGTGGGCTGCACCTGTTGCATGGGATATTCAGACAACTGGTATGTCAGTTCAGCTGGTGACCCTGCCCCAACCCAGGCCAGCCCAACATCCTGAACCCTAAGTGGTCTTCCACGCCAGCTATGTCCTGCAACGCACAGAAGGAAGCATGGTATTCCCACAGCAGCCTGGGAGGAGGGACCTCTATAGCAGGATGAGTTTTACCTTAATAACCAGATCATCAGCTGGTCTAAATCAGTGCAGGTTCATTACTGGAGTTATGCCACTTTGCACCAGCTGAGGCTCTGACCCTGTGTAGCTTTTACCCCAGAAGCTGAGTGTCCCTTTGTGTGTGTGTTTACTGCCATTTCTGAGCTTGATATCTGAGATAATGTGTTTTTTTCCCAAGCTATATGAATGCAGAGTCAGATTCTCAGTAATGCCCACACCCATGTTTGAGTGCCTGAAAAGCAAGGCTACAGCCTTTCCAAACTGCCTTCCTAAGATCCTCAGATTCCCATGCAAGATGTCAAGCAGTGAAATACCTGTCATGTCCCTGGTGGGTGGCGGTGTCAGTGGAGGTATCGGTGGATACTGAAATGGTGGGAAGGTAGGCAGCATGTTTTGACAGATTACTTTGTCCAGATGTTTAATTGCTGTCCTTGCTTAACTTAATAATTTAGAGCTATGTAATGGGAGAGAGCAGCTGACAAATGAAGACGGACGACGTCCTGACCGAGCGCCCTGCTCTGTAGCCGCTGGTCTTAGAGAAGGACACCAGAGGAGGAAAGCCATTGGCTTGCATAGCCCTAACCGTGCCAAAGAACAGAGGCTCACATGGACAAAGTGCTTGCTCTGGGGTCCATACCTCAGGCAGTCGAGGGCTTTTCAGTTTTCTTCTTTATCCTCCTCTGTGTAATTTCAGAGCACAGAGAAGGTGTTTGAGCCGTGATGGTTTGAGAGGTGGCTGGTGCTTCATCTCTTTCCCCCCCCATCTCTCACACAGGCTAGGGACAGACATTACATATAAACCGGTTTAAGTGATCAGAAACTGGTCTAAACCTGTAACAGAACAGATACGTTCGGTGCACATAAACCAGTTTAAAAGTAGTTGAAAGTGGTTTGAGATCAACCTGCTTGAATGTAGTATTAGACTTAACTGATTTGGGTCAAACCCATTTATGCAATGTCTGTCCCAGACCCCACTGACTATCTCAATTTACATTTTTAATAACTGGCTTTCTTGCATGCATACTGGCTTCTGGTTTCTTTGCTATTCCATCCAGGAAGAACGCAGGCCAACTGCAGGCGCTTCCTCGGCCTGACAAAGGGCGTTTGTTACCTAAAAGCTTGTAAAGAAGAATTTTTCCAACTGTTTGAGTTGGTCTAATACAAGACGCCGGATTTACCCAAAGAACCTCGTCTGAATAAAAGCGCAGCATATCGGCAATGAACAGCATGCCAGCACTTGCTCTTTTATCCTGCCATGCGTAGACGAAACAAGAGGCGTGTGTGCACAACACTTTAAAGTGGGCTACATGCCTTTGCACTGCCTTAATGGTGTCAGTGTTTGCTTGCCTCAGTGGCGTATTGCGCATGAATTCCAGCTGCTGTAGGAAATTCGGCGGCGTAATGCTCCTTAAATGACTCATTTGAGGAGTTTTAGTTTGCCCCTACAGCTGCGGAGTGAAGCACGGGGCTCTGTGCAGCTCCACGGCTCTGCAGGAAGCCCTGCAGGCAGTCTGGCAGCGTCCCAGGAAACCAGCTCCACCCAAGAAAATCAGCGAGCCTGATCTTTTTTTCCCCACCTCTGCTCCTAGAGGACTTTTAGTTTGCTGCCCCTACAGTCGTGGAGCGAAGCACCGGGCTCTGTACAGCTTTGCGGCTCTGCAAGGCAGCCTGGCAGCGGACCGGGAAAGCAGGCTCTGCCCAAGAAAAGCGGTGAGCCCGATCTCCCCCCTCCACTCCCCATAGCCTGCCTGCCTGTTTATGAGCTGCGCGGGGGCCCGGTGCTTCCCTCTGCAGCTGCAGTGCCCGCCAGGACTGCCCCAGCTGGGTGCCTGAGGGTGGGCAACCCCCCCCCCCAGCCCAGGGACCACTTCTCCTGCCGGCAGCTCGTCCAGCTTGTCCTGGAGAGGTAGGTAAGTCAGTGGGGTGTGTACGCAACATAGGGGTTTAATCGGCCCTAAATTTAAGCAGTGCTTTTTAAAACCCACCGCTTCAATTTAGGGCCCCCGTTTCGTCTACACATGCCCCTAGGTACTGAACGCTTTGACACTGCAGACAAAAGGAGTTGAGGGCACTCTGTCCTCCCAGCAGAGAATTTGATAACTGTCATAGGAAGTTTTATGCATTCAAGCAATCAAAGCCTTGTCTTGTAGGGAAAACAGGACTTTCAAAGACACACTGTCCTTTAAAATCAAGGTAGAGTTTTTATTTAGTGCTGGCTCGGAGGGGAGAGCACCCCTGGCTTTTGTACTCATTTTTACCCATGTAAGCCTCTTCACATTCGCACAGTTGCACGGGGGGGAAATGCAGCAGGGATTTGCCCAACGTTTCATCTTGGTGCCCCTTTAAGTGGGAACGCTTTGAACAACCTGAGGGAGGGAAAGGCACAAGTGTATGAATAACTAGAAAATTCCCCTGATAAAGGAAAACTGAAAGGTAATTAGATTGTGCCATACACATCAGCAACCACTTTTCTAGTTCCGGGGATGTGTTATTTCAAAACTGAAATGATTGATGACATAAATACCTCAATATAGTCCAAGGAATATATGTAAAAGGGAACGAAAAACAAACCCTGCACGCGTGTGATTTTAGATTACGTTGACTAGGAGAGCTTTGCAGCTGATCCACAACTTCATAATTATTGTCCCTTCTGCAGTGCGGAGACGTCGGGAAGTTGGATGAGGGGAGAAGCATTTTTCAGTATAGTTCTCAGCATCAGCAGAAATGAGCCAAAGTAGGTTAAGGCTGGAAAAGTATGTGTGCGCATGTGGTTTTTAAGAAGATAAAGAGGTTTTGTGGTTATATGAATTAAACCTCTGGAACTGATGTCTTTGGTGGGTTTTGTTCCTTCCCTATTGCTCCCCGGTGGTCTATAGAGAAAACATGAGTGGTACCTCTGTGGTAAGAAAATGAAACAATATGTGAGAGGGCTGTCAGGTCTGCGCTAGATAAATGGAAGACAGATGGTAAGTGTGATTGGCACTGACAACGTGTGAGGAGCCTTGTTTGCAGGTGCTGCTCTCGTCATCCATCACACTTTCACCTAATAGTAAGAGATGTCACTGTGATGTACTTAAATTCCCAGCTGACTGATAAAGTGAAGCCAACAGGAGGAAAGGCCCGGGTGAGGGCATAGTGCTAGGAGATGCCTGACTCTAAGGTGTGTTAACACGGCTAAAGGAGCATCAAACATTGGTTTTTGAGAGAACCCACCCTGTGTATATTGTTCAGCGAGACAGGTGCTCTCTCTAAGGTTGCATTTGTTTTACGCGAGGTTTGCCACTGTTCACTTAGGAGCGGGAGGTTGTATATCACCTGCCAAAGTCTCTCCTGGGCTTGGTGGTGCAGTCAACTCATGCAGTCAGGCACCCACCCCCTTCCCTTTCCTTAGAGATTCAGGTATTTATACCCAAAAGCTCGCCAAGAAGAAATTTTCCAACTATTTCAGTTGGTCTAATAAAAGATGTCGGATTTATCCAAAGAGCCTTGTCTGCCTGTGTCCTTAGACCAGCACGGCTACAACCTACACCCCTGTATCATCTCGAGAACGCTCTTGGCTTTGCACAGCTCATCCTAGGCTTGGAAAAGCAAGTCCGCTGTGAGAGTCAATGGCTCTGACCCTGGGTTGGCTGGATCTGCTGTACCTTTAGATCTGAGTAGTAAGAGGTCTGCTTCTGATTAGGGCCTGATCCAAGTCTGCTGAAATCTTCCTGTTGAATCCAGTGGGCCCTTGGAAGTCTACGTAACAATAGCACACAGGACTAAAAACTCTGACAAATACAAGTCGGGGTAAGAAGGGGTTTGTTCGTCAAGACTCTTACCAGACGAGTAAGCTGTCATAGAAATGTCTATGCAGTCTTCTTATACTACCTTTTTCTCAGTTAATGAGTATAGCTAAAGCTGGGATACTGGACGTGATGGAACTGGTATGGTGGTTCCTATATTCCCATTGATCACATATATTTACATGCGATTACCTGACTGTTGCTACCTACCCCTTACTGTTAAGATTTTCTCTCCTTTATAAGCTACTTGCTCAGCCCACGCGTGTGAAAATGGTTCTTCTTGGTGACTAGATGATTATATTTTCCTTTGCTGTCCCATGATATGTCTTGTCACTCCTGCAATGGTCTGCAATCCGTGAGTGAGCAAACGTATTTCAGGCTAAAGCCATGCCTCCTTTCAGTGTCTCTTATGTCCCTATCACTTCTGTACACAATGCGTGCCACATCTATTTATCACCTGTGATGCCTCCTTTGAAGATGGCCTTTGTTACTCTGTCTTCATTAGTGTCTAGTATTACAGACCTAATTTTTAGTCCTTGGGAGAGTAGCGATCCATCAGTTCATGGCTTCCCAGTAGCAAGGAACTTTGACAACTGCAGCATAATGGACATGTTTCATAGGTTTTTGTTGCAGCCATTTGTATATATGCGGAAATGAACTGTTTTCTGTAATTTTTAAAGCTTTTTTTCCTCGGGTTTTTAGGATAATTTTTAGAAAAAGTTGAGCACTTCTGGAAACAAAATGAAAGCAAAACACAAATAAAACCAAAACACCTTGGTTAAAAATGTCAGAATGAAGTGTTACAACTTTTTCCCCCCAGTGTTTCTCACAAAAAAATAGCCTGAATTGACCCAAACTTGGAAAATGTTTTTGTTGACACAAAACTGGATCTTTCCGGGAAAAATATTTAGTCTGAGAAATTTTTCTAGCTCTAGAGGCCAATTTCAGCCCATTAAGATTCACACTTGAAAGTTTTGACTTGTTTTATAAAATCTCCATGCCACACTCCATGTGCCCCAGCATCGTAGCATTCGTGAGCCACCTGGTGCTTAGAGGTATGTAGAAAAAACATTTAAAGCTGTGTCTATGTCCAAATTGCCAAATCTTTCCAAATCTCCATAAATCCATTTGGAGGGTTCTGTTTTGATTCGGAGAGATTAAAGGGTTCTCTGATTCGATTTGGATTCGAAGATTTGGTCATTGAATCGGGCCAAATCTCTGCCAGATCAAATCAGGGTTCAAAGCTTTGCACAGCCCTATTATTGGTTCACATTGTCCAAACTCAGTAACATCCCCTCAAAAGATCACAAAAGTCACCCAATGCATCTTTCAGTAATTGTGAAAAGTTGTACCTGCCGATTGTCTTTGCAATGAGTGATGGTAAAAACGAAGGCCGGATGAGTAATGCTCAAGCCGTAGCACTGTCTTTGTAATTGCATTATGATTTGCTCGCATCCTCTGTGTCCTGCACATTAGCCAGGTGGGCTACTGGAAGATTACCATCCAAGCATCCTGCATGTTGCTCAAGAAGATCATAGGCCGAACAACATTTCTTCAGCCAGAAGGAACCAGAGGAGGAATCTCTCATAAGGCGATGCAGCGGTGTTTTGGTCCTCTTTGTTTCCTTCACTGTTGGCATGGCCTGGCATTATTCTCTTCCCATTTCAAGTGCCCCAGCCTCTGAGCTAGTCAGCGACAATTTACACACGCTAGACGCTTTTCGTCTCTTCATCTGACTGCTCTGCCTCCTGCAGCATTGCCTCCCTCTCCATCTGGCCCCGGTATTTCAGCCAGCTTGCTTGCTCACTTTACTCTCTCGGTTGCCAGCCATAATGCAAGTAGTGTCACTTAGATACTTCCTGTTGCAATCTTCCTGGCACAGCTACTGCCTTGAAGGATACCTTTCTCTATCTATTCTGATTAGCAGCTCCAAGCCAATGATCTGTTTATTTTCTTGCTCTGCCCCTGAGCTCATTTGCAATCACAGTGTGTTAGCCAGCCAATATGTTAACTTCTCTTTATTGCTACTCTCTCCGATTCCTCCGTCCTTTCCAGCTGCGTGCTGTTTTCGGCTCGGGTTGATACCTTTCTCTAAGTTGTTTATACTTAAGTCGTTTCATTTTCCATCACTAATGAGAACACAATTAATTATCCTAGACCTTGTAAGAAAAGCTGAACAAATTGTTTTCCAGCTAAAAAACAAAACAAAAACCAAAATAATTTTTAAAAATCTTATTGAAATTTGCAGCAAAACATTTAGACCTTTCATCCATCTTTGGCACCTGAAAGTTAGATATCTATCAGGGAAAGCTGCCAAGCCCTGTAAACTTTCAGCTGAAAATTGCCAGCAATCTTCAGTTTTCAGGTTTCCACTTTCAGCAAAACTTTTTGCTTCATCAAAACCCAATGCTGATTGTAAAAATCTCACTAGACCATTTTGACCAGTTCTATTTGTTCGGGACTTACAGGGCAAGAACCTCTGCTTATACATGTATCTGCATAGTGCTACTTAAGCCATCATTTTCCTGTATGCCCTTCTTAGCTTCTTCTTGATATCTCTTCTCAACCAGTTGGTCAATTCAAAGCTTGGGAAGAATTAAAGGGATGTTGTTTTGTTCCTCTTGTTGACAAAGAAGCATTACCTGTTGCCAATCTGGCGATTTCCATTGTTGTTTCAGTCAGCCTAATTCCGTCATGTCAAAAAGTCCATATAGTCCTTGACACTGAAATAGTTTGTAAGGCTGAAGACATTATCCGTAATTATCTTCTGCAAGTCCTGCGAACTTTTTGCTCTTTGCTATGAAATGACTCATTCCCATCCCCTCCGGTACTACGGTGGTGAATTTAGCATACGAATCTAACTAGAATAGAAAAGGCATATTGGTTGTTGAGTAGGCGGCGTGGACATCTCAATACAAAACAGAAGTGCTGTTCTTTGCAGAGCAGTGTGGCAGCTCAGCCACAGGGGAGAATTTCTTTGCCCCCTCCGTTACCTCGTTTTGTGTTCGGCGACTCTGCTGACTCTTGTAAACAATATTTCACTCCACAATATGGTAACCTTACAGCCCCCAGTGAATCCTAGTCTGACTCATCCCATTAATTGCTTCTCTTCCTGTTTATTTGCTGTGCACCTCTTCATCTCCTTTACATTTCAATAGCCCTTGCCAACCCACTGCTCTGCAATGTGTTTTTCTACATCTCATTCCTGAATACCCCCTCAGGAGCCGCTTCTTCCTACTTGAGAATCCTTGGAATATAGATGAGAGCAAAGCTAGAAATATGAAATCGATGCACACATTATCTGATTTATTCACCTCGACACAAAGAATACCAATAACAGTAGCCCGTGGTGTGGATATTCCATTACGCGCAGTAATAATCGCTAACACATTGTAGCAGGTACGGTGTGATATAGACCTCTAACAGTTAATTTAAAATCCCAATGAAAGTACATACTGCCACGTAGTCAACACAAGAAATACTGCCCCTAGGAAATTAAAAATCCCCGAGACTAGAAATTTAAAGATCTTTAACCAAACAGATATAGTACTCTTGACATTATTGCAACGTATATTTCATTTTGATGTTTTTAGAAACAATGCAGCTTAGCTCCAAGATTTATTGTATATTTAAGATTATGTGGTTAATAATACTACTTTGCTCAAATACATGACAAGTGTTGTAGCATACACAGCTCTAGGATGTTATATTTTATGTATTGTGCATACTCCGAAATCACAGGAATAACTTTCCACACATCCTGAACATTTAGGAGGCATGGCTTTTGTACTACAAGTGAAAGCAAAACCTTTTGATTTCTGTCAGCTGCAGATGATGATAATACACACAGGCTACAAACTGCTATAGCTTTCTTGCCTTTGGTGGAACTAATGTAAAAGAAGCCCCTCCCTGGATACAACCCGATTCAGTTAGGGTCTTGGCCCACTGGACACCTAATATGTGATAAATCTGTGGAAAACCATGCAGTATTGAAATTAGAAAAGGAACAAGCCCTACCTAAACAGCTTGCAATTTGCTGCTGGAGGCTGTCCTCCCAGCATGCCATGCTGAAATGACTTTTCCCCATATTTCCAACAGCGGCTGAAAACAGCTGAACGCAGACAAAAACGTGGATCATCTGAGGTGAGGTGAGGTGAGGATGCCAATTCCAATCCCTCCTTGACTGACCATTCCAGCTGGTACTGGATCTCCAGGGGCTTTCTGGAGATGACCAGTGGTGGAAGGGAGCAAGTCCTTGCCTTGACCCCTCTAATCCACAGGCACCCTGTGCTCCTGGCCCTGGTGAGGTGCTACTTTGAAGACTGTGATGCTGCCATGGGCATCATGCTGGCCCATTTGCAGGTGGCACAGCACGACACCATGCAAGCTGGGTAGTTGTGGGCCCAGTATTGGATGCCACTTTGCTGCTGCTCGGTGCTACCAGTAAGCTCAGAAGGGTAGGAGCAGTTTGTGGTCAGACGGGCAGTGGCAGCAAAATTTTGGTGATCTGGAAGCAGGCAAACATAGATAGCTTCTGTTCTGTCACCAGTCAGTTTGGCATAGAGCAGATAAAGGTGATGATGGATATGCGTGAAGTGTGCGGTGCCATACTTGAGGAGCTGGGGCCTTGGTTCATCCAGCTCAGGAGCCCATAGCAGGTCATAAGAGATGGGCTTACCAAGCTATGTGAGGACCATCGATGGGACTCGCATAACCGTTCTGTGCCTCAGATGATATAAATCATAAGGGGTTCTTTCAAATTCCTATTAGGAAGGCACCCTCACTCCCCATGCGCTAACTTGTCTGTCAGCCCTTGTCTCACGGCATGGGTTCTCTAGCCCGTGTCTCCCTAAGAAGTGTCCCAGCAGCACAGAGAAGAGCTCTTCAAGCTTGTAGATGGCAACCCTGCAAGATATGCCCTGCAAGATATGAGGTCCGGCTCAGTTCTCTGCTTTGGTTCAGTTCGCAATGCTATACGTTCTCTGTTTGTTCAAGCAAAATGGCAGGTCTCGGTGAAAGTTGGTATCTCAGTGGGTGCTCAGGATGCTGTCACGTGGACTGTGGACACCTCCCTCCCAGGCAGGTGAGGGTGTTGCCTTGGGGTCAGTACCACCTCCTGGGCAGTAGAGGTCACGCGGGTGCTCCCCTTGGAATGGCACTTTGGGGGGGCAGTGCATTCTGGGGTACAGAAGGACCACAAATTGCTTGCATTATCTCTGTGGAGCTGGCTGACAGTAGTTGACCCTGTGTTACTTAATATGATCTGGAGATGCTCTTTTTGCCCAAGAAGTGATAAGTTCGCTATGGTACAGGTAATGTTAGTGACACAGCTATGCTGGCCCAGTAATTTTGTGAGGGGCAAGGGGGTTTTTGGATGATATCTTTTATTGGGGAAACTGCATAAAAGACATGCCCTACGACACAAGAGCACTTTACGTGTATTTTAATGCTTGAATACATGGACGCCTGTGTTTTAAGTGCATTTAACTCATACTAAGTGTCCTGTGTGGTGTGGCCCTTTGGCAATTGCCCCATTCACACGTTTTGTTCACATGGCTTCTTTAAAAAGGAACCGGCACCTAATTAATATACAAAACTTTACATTTCTCTTCCTCCAACTGTTATCTCTCAAGTTCCCCACTGCATTGTATTATCCTCCCACTTGTTGCATATTGGTTCCTATTGCAGGCCTTCTCTATAGCCCTCTAAACCCAATGGAAGGAGACGCTTCAGTGGCATGTGAATTTTCTTAGCATCCAGGAAGGCTAATAGGCTTGAATCAGGCCACCCTTTTTTTGTTAGCGAAGTCCTATATTAGAAAGCTTTTCCAAAACACTGCAGAGTTTGTCTGCGATCTAGCTTTGGCAGATGCAGTAATTGCTTTGCCAGGCTGTAGGCAGGAGCAATTGCAAGGCCTGTAAGAATAATGTCAGTCTCGACCAGCCGAAGCCACTGTTTGGGGCCAGATTCAACCTGAGAAAGGAAAGTCAATTTTCAGCAACCTCTGTCTAGTTTGCAGGCAGATGTTTAGCAGGCCTTCCAGTATTTCCACGGAGGGGGAATAAGCAAAGCTTCCAGTATACACATTTCTGAGAGAGAAAAGGAGCAATGATAAAGGGAGGAAACATAAAAGCAGGTGAAAGGAACAATATAAACTTGTAACAGCGTTGTTTGCAAAAGCTGTTATTGTACTTTTTCTTCTTTCATGTGTTTCTGGCAGGCTTTCCCTCCCCTCTTTGACTAAATGTCTTCCTGTGATAACATTGTCTGCTCTTATTGAAGCTGTCAGCATCATTTCCCTCCATCAGCAGAGATGCTTGAGATGCAGAATGCAGCCCTTTTATCAAGGGTTCCTAACATCCAGACAAGTGCTGGATTCAGCACTCCAAGGGAGACGTTTTGATGGTCAAGGTGAGTTGAGAGGGAGGGAGAAGGAAAGAAGGCAGGATATTCAACTTCAAGGCCAGAATGAAGTAAATGCTTTGATCATTCCTTTAATACGTGTTAGTTATCCGAAATCACAGAATATCTCTAACTGCAGTGTGAATGTGGTAACTCTGACAATAAGATGTTAGATATATCTGAGGCATCAGAAGGATTCAGAACTGAACAGGGAAGTCTTTGCTCTCGCTCGGACACTCACTCTGTCGCGCTCGCACAATGATTTCAGTGCAGTAATGTACTGGATCTGAAGGACAGCAGGCTGTTGCAGATGCGGCATTTGCTTTGGGACGGCAGGGAAAAGCACATGTGAAAAAACGCGTGTGCCATTTTGTTCCTTGTCAGCGTCTCTTGCAAATGAAACTGCCTGTAAATACCTGTATGCACGTATAAATTAGCACGTTGGAGATGGGGTGGAGATAAATCAGCCCACACAAAACTGCAGGCTGAACTTTTAAACTCGTTTAGCTTATTTTCCATAGAAGAAATTGTAGGCACCTGTTTGAATACTCAGCTAATGCCCACAGCACGGGATGCATCACCCCTTTCCTCATACCAGAGCACCAAGCACTTGGTTGCTTCTAGCCCCGTGCAGGAGGCAGATGCACTGTTTGCCCTTGCACGTCTCCAAGCTGTATAGCAGTCACCTGCCACCTACAAGAGCTCTGCAGAGGGCAGCTACTGTGTCCACCTTCCTTTTCCCCAAGCTGAATGTATAAAAATGAGAGGGTTTTGGCTGGAGCAAACAAGTTAAGAGAGGAAAGGGAAGGGGGAAGAGATTGGAAGAAGGAGATTCCCCAAGATAAATTAGCATCTTTGAAAGAAGGCACTTTTAAATGTATGCTAATTGGCTAATGTTTCCATATTCAATTAAGTAATAAGTCCCAAGCTGGCAATATCATCCCAAAACATTCATTTACTAAGTGAAGCCCCTCCATTGGGATAGCGGGAGAGCCATAATGATCTGACGTGGGCAGTAAGACATGATAATGCCTACTTCAGAGGGAATTACCACTTTCATAATGTAATCGACAACAGGAATTTAGTTGTTAGAAGGGTTTTTCCCCCTCATTATGGCAGTGTAATTATGACTCTGGCAGTTCAGAATAATTGAATTGGAGCAAGTTACCGGGGGTTTTTGTACTAAGTATTTTCAAGCACTTACAACGTGGGACTAAGTGCAGGCTTTCATAAATAATCAAAGCTTCACAGGACACAGCTACAAAGCTGGCTGCTTAAAGCTGATCTCATCCGTTTGACTGCCTTCTCGTTCCAAATGTATGCAGTGTTCTGTTTTATTATTTATTATTATTTACCCGTTTACCCATTCGTACAAATTGGCCTTTGCGTAAAAGCATATCTACTCCCCTGGTGTAAATCGGCCCAGCTCCGTTCAAGTCACTAATAGTAATGCTAATAATTATCTAGCTCTCAGGGAGCATTTTTCTTCTGAAGATCACAGAAAGCCTTTACCGTGGAGGTCAGAATCGTTGTCCCCGTTTTACCTCTGTGGAAGCTGAGGCAGAGAGAATTGGAGCGACTTGCTGGACATCACCAAGCAGGCCTATGCCGGAGCTGGGACTAGAACTGAGATTCGGGGATCTGGTTTAGTGCTGTGCCTCTTGGACCACACCGCTTCCTGGGCGTCACGGATGTGCAGTGGAGCTATGCCATGTTATGCCAGCTGAGGACCTAGCTCATCAGAATTGCTTACAAGAAGGAAAGGCCCCAATAACAAGAGGGACCTTTATCTTATGGTGCAAATCCAGGAGTAAGGTTACATTGGTATAAAGCAGGAGCAAGTGAAAACAGACTCAGACATCTGTCGACAGAGTTTGTGTGTCCCTGTGCCTCAAGCAGCCTTCTGCTGTGTGGCCTTCATGCCTCTATTCTGAGTGAGAAGAGTGGGCATGCCCACAACTAGCGCAGCTCCAACATACTAGCTCACAGACCAAAAGCAGGATAGCCACATTTGCACTGGGCTGTCATATAGATTGGACAACAGAGGCACAAAGCACTTTAAAACAACCAGTAAGACACCTTTCCGGCCCCAAAGAGCTCTAGGCTCTCAACTGATGTGCATTGGCCATGCTCTGCCACAGCCAAGGGACTGACACCAGTTTACATTAGCTGTTCATTTTCCCCATTGGGTATGAAGACAGACAGACAAGGCTTACGGGTGAAGAGAACAAGGGAAAACAGGGTTTTGAAAGAAATAAGTCATTAACATCAGTCTGAAACAGAGTAGTGAGCAAGCACCTGGCAGATGAGAAGCCAGCATGAGGCTGTTCCAAATGTGAGCATCAGCATGAAAAGCAGCCTGAGTCGGAGAGCAAGATAAGAGGCGACAAGAGCAGTCAGGAGAGACTTCTGGGGGCGTGCGTGGACAAATGGGGTGGAACCAGAGCAGGAAGTGAGGCACCTGGAGCTGAACACACTAAGGGTGCCAGTGCAACAGAGAGAGAGCGAGCAAGCGAGCATGCATGCAAGCAGGGAAGGTAGCCAGGGAATCTAGGACGAAAGACTACCTGACTGGAGTAGAAGGAAATAGAGGTAATTTGAGATGGGCACTTTGGAAGGACTGAGAGGGAGGACTCAACTCGAAGTGATGCAAGACGTATCAAGAATCCAGAGGAGGTTAGGCTAGAGAGAGGGTTTAGTGGGGAAAGGATGAACTGGGGCCATGATGAAGTGATAGGACTTGCCTAGGTGTAGGGTGCCCATCACAGAGGACACTGGTTTTCTGCTACTCTGTCCTCTATTGATACAAAACCCGACATCTTTATGTCCTCTGTTTTTCTTTTGAAGAGAGATGCCTCAACCAGAGGCAGAGGCATCAACCGGATGCCTTTATGTCCTCTATTTTTCTCTTCAAGAAAGAGAATTGGCACCTCTTTAAGAGAAAAATAGAGGACATAAAGGCATCAGGTTTCGTATCAATAGAGGACAGAGGACACCCGGACTGTCCTCTATGATGACCACCCTACCTAGGAGAGAGTAGCGTAGGGTATCATCAGCAAGTCCTTTTTGAGACGGGTCATGGCATAGGGGTGAGAAGGCAAAACAAGGAGTCCAGTTTCTGAGGGGCTGAGTTTGAGATGAAGCTGGGGCCCACTAAGGTAAATATCCAAGTGGCAGTATGAGGCCCAAAACCAGTCTGTAGGACTGAGACTGGAGGGTGAGAGGTAGATTTGGTGGTCACAATTCAAGGAGCCAGAGGAGAACCAAAGCACTGCTTAGAAGATGGGTAAGAGAGAATAGCGTAGAGGAGCAAAATAATTCAATATGGGCTGGGATGTTTTCCAAAAGAGCTCAGGAGCTGTGATAGAGAAGAATGGAAGCAGGGAAGGAAGGATCAGGGGTGGAGGCAGAGCTCGAAAGGAGGCAAGAAAGCAGAAGAAGAGTACTTAGATGTGATTCCCCCAAACGGCGTATTTTGTGATACACTGACCAAAGTATGGGAGCTGCCTTGAAGGTGTTGGCAGCCGCCTTGAAGGTATTTCATTGTTTGAGTGATCAGGCATTTGGCACGTTGAGGACACACTGGCTAACCGGTGTAAATCTGCAGTAACTCTATTGACTTTGAACTCCCTCTTTATTAGTGGCTTCTTTAGATTGTACGTAAACTTGCTACAGGGCAGCAAGAAAGTTTTATGCGTATGGCAAACTTCTCATCTTCATGTCATAGCAGATTGAGCTCTCCTAATAGCTAAGTTGCTGGTTCTTAGAGCCGAGAAAGACAGCTTGGCTGAAACAAAAGCTCTCTGCTCCACTGATACATTTTGTTCAAGCTTGAAATAAGCAGCCTTAAGTGTAATGTGTGTGCTTTAGTGCATCGTTGCCACCATCGCAATTTGTGGATAATTGGCACCTCCATGAAGAGGAGGGGTGCTTGGTAATTCATTCACAGCAAAAGCTGTTTTCCTTGGGATAGTCAGTGTCACAGCTTAGTGAAGCAGCGTACAAAAAGCAGGAACCAATACTGTTCACCATGTGCCAGAGGTGAGATGTTTCATGTAGAAACCTGATGCCATTTGGGAAAAAAGACTGTGCGTGGGTAGTGTGTGTACATGCATGTATGCATGCACATGCACAGCATGAAGATGCTAACAAGGAACATCTTGGCTCCTAGATATGATGGTGATGGTTGTACAATAATATCCTAAATAGAGGGAACTCTCTGAATATGTGCTAATATCTCAACAAAGCATAAAAACAGCAGAGAATAGTAATATCATTTACCTGGGGCTTGTTCTTTAAACATTAGGCTAGAAGACTACACCAATTTAGATAATATAATATTGTGGCTTTTGTATTTGCATAACAATTTCTATTTTGATGTCAGTGCACTTTTGAGAGGTGGCCCTTCACTGGTTTCCGGCAAGGCTAGCTCGAGCACAGGGCTCAGGCATCAGATAATGAGGTGATGGCAAAGCTGAGACTAGAACCCAGGTTGCCCGAGTCCTAGGCCTTAAGCTTATTTATTGGACCCTAATGCCATGTCTTGGTGCCTGTCTAAGTAATGAAATACAATGGCGTTTTTTGAAGGGCAGTCTGGTGGTAGGAATGAGCTGATTCTGCCTTGGGGAAGGGGCATGGAGCAGATGACCTCTCGAGCTCTGTGATTTTGTAAATACAAGTGGAGCCACTTGCAACTTTTCCTCCTTTTCTGATTAACGAAATAGATCCTACTGGTCTTGCGTTTCCATTTTTCCCTCTAAGGAAACCAGTCAAATCAATGTCCATTGTCTCTCGCCTGCTGTCAGAATGCAAATGTAATGCCAGATGAATATACTCTCATGAGTACTTAACCTAATTGGCCTCTAAATCCCTGTAATTATCTGTTGTTTGTCTGCTTTCTTAAGTAATTGTTTACAGTAATAGGTATGGCACAAGGAGGAAGGGACTGTGGGTCTGCGGCAGGTTTCCAGGTAACTTATCCTGCTATTATGTTACATTTCTGTAAGGATTCAACAATCTTTGGAGCCCCATGAATACTGAATAGGATGCTTTGAATACATAACAGTACTAATAGCAAAAGGGTTGCATTTGATCCACCTACATACCATCCAGCGTATGCAGTGAAAAAGGGAGCATTTTAATAGCGTATTTTTCTGCACAGGCAACACATTTCAAAGTGCTGGCCGCTTAGTTGATGTGGAAAGGACATGACCATCTGTCTGTGACCCTCCCAAGCCCCTAAGCTTGTCTATGAAAGATGAGACACATAAAACAAGAAACGTAGCGTGTAAAGTTGATTTCATGTCACATTTGATAATAATGATAAAAAGGAAAAAGAAGTTAAATACTACCCGCGTCACCAAACAAACAAACAAGCCAGAAACAAGCCATCTGGTTGTTCCCTAAAAGCATTAGCTAGGTATGCTGATGCTAAACCTTTCTAGAAACATTACGCTGGAAGGGTGGCATTGGGATTACATGCAGCATAGCCTGTGCTTCTATTAGAGGATACTAAAGTGGCATTTTCTGAGGTTTTTCTCCTCCGTCTTCTTGGGCTTTTCAGTAGAAATGAAGCGCTCAGGTTTCCAGGCAGGGGCAGGCCTGAGCAATATTCTCCCAAAGTGGGTCTGAAGAGCAAACCCCCTTGGTGGCTATAGACCAGTAAGTCTCAACCAGGGTCCCATGAGATCCTCCTAAGGGTGCAGTGAAATGTGCACCCTTAGATGTGCAAACACGATGCATGGTTCAAATGGCAAGCCATGCCCTGGACCCACGACATCCAGAGGTGTCAATAGGAATCCATATGTCAAAAACATTTTGACCTGTTGTGGTCTCTCTGGGTTCTTTGCAACAAAAGAACTGCTCTATTATTTTTTTCCGTAGTCCAGAAAGGAGTGAGAGCTAAGAGCTGGCATTTTCCAAGCAGTGCCTTGAGTCTAACAAGGGAGTTCTTGGTCTAAAAAGGTTGAGAACTACTGCTCTGGATATTCTGGGTCCAAGCTGAGTGGACTGAAATGTGCGGCTAGGATCTAGGCAGCCCCTTTGAAACTTATGGAGTAAAATGCAGGGTTACTATGTTTGAGACCCTCAATGCTCTGACAGCTAAGGGATATGACTGCTTCGGCTGAGACTTCAGGGCCAAATTCACAGACATGTACAAGCCTAATGATGAAGACAGGCCCTTTGTTGGGGTCTACAAAAGCACCTAAATGATGTAGCCAATTTACTAGCATTGATTTTCATTAGGAGTGAGGTGCCTAATGTGTTTGAAAGGCTCCTGAAAACCCTGCTGATGGGTCCTGACTTTCTGTGTATTGAGGTGTTTAAACAGCTATGTAAATCTAGTCCTTAATGCCACGCCATCCCAGGTAGCAATGGTACTACTTTTAATTGTTGTCTTTGACACCTACTGCTTAACAGTCAAAAAGAAATCGAGGTTTTGTTGCAGTATGTTGCAGCCAGAAGCGCGGTAGTATGTTTTATTGGACCAATTTTAGAATTGGGATGGATGGTAGACCAACTTTGGGACACACAAGGTCCTTCCTTATCTGAAGAAGGCTTGTCTACTATCTCTCCCTACTTTAAACTTGTTCTAATAAAAGTTTCCACCAAACACACCTGGCTTATCTAGAAAAATCAATAGTTTATAATTGGCTCTTACAGTTGCAACTGCAGACTGTTCTTTACCTGTGTTGTAAAAGGGGCTAAATGCTTTCCTTGGTTTGAAAGCACTGAAGAAAACTCAGAGGTATTGCGTCTGGTTAAAACCCGATAAATAAATGAATGTTTCACGGAACAGCATGTGGGTTGTGCAAGTCCATTGACATCAATCTCTTGCCGTTGTCTGAAAACCGTTTATTGATCTCTGGGGGAGTGATCACTCCGGGGGGGGGTGACTAGTGGAACAGAATTGTGCCATGTTTCCGTAGTAGTGTGGGAGGTTGTTCAGGAGGTACTTTTTCATTGGTTTTGCCTCCCTCATGGGGCAGTTTCCTTTGTAAATTGCTATAGATTTCCTTCTGCAGATGCACGTAATCCAATATCCTCATTTTCATGCTTTTGTCCTAAAGTCAAGTTATGAATATTTCCATTTTTGTAGCATTTGATTTGTCTCTGCTCTTTAGAAACGAGTTGCATAGCAACACACACAAATAAGCACAACTTCAAAGGTGAGAGAATCTGCCGCTAACTCCTGGCTAAGTGTTAGCCTGGCCCAGCGTTGGAACCGATTTGTGCCATGGCATTTTGTGTTGGCTCGTTTTACAGTATTTGATATGCGGTGGGATCTCTCCAACTCCAAGCGGCATCACGTAATCAGCAGCTAGTCTGATTTGTATCAGAGCACTTGCTTATTTATGAGACGCGCACACCTTTATCTATTATTTCTTCACTCGTTCAGTCTGTTTCTGATAAGATCATAACTTCCCCATACACTTGGCAGAATTACGCAGGCACTTTAAAGTAGTATGTTTATTTTTCATGCTTCAGCACAGAATATATATATATATATATATATATATATATATATATATATATATTATATA
>NW_017729001.1:24310642-24310868 GCF_001723915.1 Gavialis gangeticus
CTTGCTTTGAGAATCTGTTCTTTGTTACTGATTGTAGTAGACTCACCTGGACTGCTAAAATTCAGCGTGTCGTCGGAGAGCAGCAGTTTAGGTTCTTATGTTGGCCAGTTTAAAAGGAAAGGAAAGTGCATTCAAGTTTCTTAAGACACATTTTCCTCTTCCTTGGCAATGCTTATGGTTTAAAGGTTTGGGATTTGCAAGCTGTTGTTCTACTCACCTTGTAGCA
>NW_017729001.1:24315868-24316384 GCF_001723915.1 Gavialis gangeticus
ATTTTCCTCTTCCTTGGCAATGCTTATGGTTTAAAGGTTTGGGATTTGCAAGCTGTTGTTCTGCTCACCTTGTAGCATGCTATCTGTTTTTTGGGGGGGAATCAATATTTCACAGGATGAAATACAAACAAGCTGTTCAGCGTTTGGACTCCTCCTTTGGCTCAGCTGGCATACAAACTGAGGGCTGGGTACACTGATCTAGCCCAACGCTCCTGGGATACAATGATTTAATCTTTGAAGAATATGTTATGAGTTGATTGGTGGAATTAAAACCTGGCCAGCTGCCATACAAAACTCAGCAAGCAACCACTAAATCTTTGTGGCTCATGGGGAACGGTTGGCGTAAAGTCAACGGACGGATATAAACAGTGAGAGAAGGCATTTAACGGTGTGTATGCCATCCCCTACAAAATAGGCTTCATTTTAGGTACTTGTCACGATCACCCTGTACTCCTTTGAAGCTGATAGCTAAAGTTAAGTAAAAAAACAACAACAGTGAAACAACCCCCCCCCCCC
>NW_017729001.1:24316863-24318073 GCF_001723915.1 Gavialis gangeticus
TACCCCTTTGAAGCTGATAGCTAAAGTTAAGTAAAAAAACAACAACAGTGAAACAACACCCCCCCCCCGATTGTCTCCAATCTTAACATAGTCCTACAAAGAGCGAAATGATATTGCAGCAGGGTTGAAAATGAGACCTCGTTCTGTTTCAGTCACTTAGGCCAGGAGCAGACATTACATTTTTACCAGCATAAGTGATCATAAACTGATCTCTACCCATAACAGACCAGAAGTTTGGCACATACTGGTTTGAAAAAGGTGGAACCTGGTCTAAGATTTACCTTCCTCCCCCAACCAAAGGGTGAATGTGTGTTTTGTTCATTGCTGATCTAAATTATGCCACATGCAGAAAACTGCATAACTTAGATTGATTCCCCTTTTTGAATGTCAGTACCTAGCCCTTTGCAAACGAAAGTCATTACAACAGAATACAGCTAGAGTTAGAAAGGGGGTGACATGCTCCTGGCATACCAGTTCAATCAGATGTCACTTAAAATAAAATGAAGACCATGGTCACATATCTAAAACCCCTAAGTGACCTAGGAGCTCAAAGCCTCCTGCCATTTCAGTAGGACTAAAGCTTCTGTGTCACTTCAGGCACTTTTGGAAACTTTACCCTACATCAAGGCATGGTTGGGTTTGGTACGATTAGGGATGCTCATTTGGTTTGGATCATGTCAAAAAAGGCCGGCATAGCCAAGAGCCATGTTACTCCGGATACAAGGCAGGCAGCATTCCCTTGCAGAACGAGGCCTCGGTTCAGCAAAGCATTTATGCATGTGCATAACTTGAAGCGCAACTCTAGGTCCCAGGAAGTCACTGAGGCTTGAACAGATGCTTACATGCTGTGCTGAACCAGGATGGACTGCAAAATTGGGGCCATGTTCTGTAGAGACAAGCTGGCTTTCCCAGATTGGTAATACTAATGATGATGATAATCATGTTTAATTCATATATTTTTGCATGAGGAAAACTTTCATAGATGCTTAAATTCCCTTTTCAGAAATGACTTGGATATTTAGGGGCTTATCTGCTGTTGGTAGTGAATCGGATGGAGGCTTCTAAATCACTAAAGCAGATCTGAAATTTTTATCCATTTTATGTATATGTACATAATATACATATGGGTGCATGTAGGGAAACACAGACATATGCATCCACCCCCACACACTCACATATATATATATGGGCAATAAATAATAAATCCACC
>NW_017729001.1:24328226-24331133 GCF_001723915.1 Gavialis gangeticus
CTTATCTGCTGTTGGTAGTGAATCGGATGGAGGCTTCTAAATCACTAAAGCAGATCTGAAATTTTTATCCATTTTATGTATATGTACATAATATACATATGGGTGCATGTAGGGAAACACAGACATATGCATCCACCCCCACACACTCACATATATATATATGGGCAATAAATAATAAATCTACCCAAGTTAGGAGTAAAGTTGATCAAATATATGACAGCAACATAAAAACTGTGGACCTCAGACTTCTTGACAATCCCAATGGAGATGTGCACATAGTACCCGTTCTTCTGTTTGTGTGCTAATACTGAACTTTATCCTGAGCAAGCATGATTTATATTCTGTGGTTGGTAAACAGGCTATTTTTGACCAAACTCAAAATCAGGTTTTCTCAGTTTAGTGATAGGGAATAATTTCTATAAATAGGGTTGCGCAGTTTGAGGAAAGATGAACCAAGTGAAGGTGAAATGATGTGATACAACTTGTAGAATAAAGTCTGTATGCTTGTTACAGCTCACAATATATTTGGCTTCACCTTTTCTGCATTCCTATATGTACACTAGAGACCCCCTCTTTCTCCTTTAATGTATATTGTATGCTATTTTGTATTATCAAAAATTATGTTGCTCTTTAAGAAGAAATGATTAATAACACAGTATTGCAAATGTCTTACATCTTTAAAGGTATGATAACATCAAAAAAAATCTTCAGGAGGTGGAGTGATGGCATTTAAATGTTATTTTCCCTAGAGTACAAAGCCAGATGCAGATTGAAAGCGTTTTCATTAAATACAAAGGCCATAAAACAGCTTGTAGTTCTGAAAATACAGTAATGCCAGAAACATTGCCATGAAGGGGGAATTGCAGACATGACAAAGACAGATTGGCACATTTATGAGGTGAGTTGAGGGGAGAAGAAATGGCTAGCCAAATGCAAATCAAACTGCAACATTTTTATTTAGATGAATGAATTTTGGGAAGCTTTAAAACCCAGGGAAAGTAAACAGAACTGGTGTCTCAGGGTTTCAAAATGAATGGTATCTCCTATTTCTGTGAGAAATGTATAACATCAATTATGCACATCTGTTTTTGAAAAGATTTATTAAAACTCTTTGAGAAGTTTAATGAATGTCTCAACCACTGATACAAATGATGTGCATTCTGGAAAAAATGTGTCCCGTTTTGAGATTTATTATGGATGCTGTAAGTGCTCCCAACCTTGAATAAATCATTTCACATATTTTAACTACCTGTCTAGAAATTTTGAAATGCAGAAGTGACTTAATAAATAATTGATTGTGCAGAATAGGAGCAAATATCTGTGTTGCACCCTTTGATTCCCAAGCACAATCTTACTAAGCCAGACAAAGTCATGTGACTTAAAATAGCATTGCAGGCTCTTATGATTTCATCCAGGGTTTATAAAAATAATGTCACGGGGCCTGAACTGGCACCCAGTAGAGGCCACTGAAAATTCCCACTGGGTTTTGTAACTGTCCTGCTTTTTGAACATCAACAGGCCCCTGTTCAGTGAATAAGAGCTGGGCTGTCTGTGCTTCCCAGGTCCCGGGACTACTCTGCACTGTACACCACTAGTTTTATTGAGAGCGGCCCTGAAGCTGCTTGTGTTTGTATCAGCTGCCAACTTCTACATCAGGCAGTTTTGGCAGCTGGAATGCTTTAGGAAACACAGCTGCCCTGGCCAGCCCCCTTGTGACTTGCCACGTTCCCTGCAATGCTGATAGTGCAGGGGATGGAGGGTGACACGGGACTGGCTACAATTATTCAGTGACTTTAACAATCCATGGGACACTGAACTGCCTTGGCTTAGGATCATTTTGTGCGGCTAGAAGAAAGGAAATCTGCCGCAGTGTGCCCAGAATTGGGGTCCCTGACAGCTGTTTTTGAGACCAGTCTTATTTCAATTAAACTCTATTTCTGATTCCCATTGGCTAGTTAGAGGTAGATCAGGTGGTGCCTGCTATACAAAGTTATGTTAGATATTGTGTTTTCATGTTCACGTTTGCAGGATCAGGGCATTTTTGTTGTTGTCTGGTTATAGGATCAGTGGTCCAGCGGATAGAGTCTGCATCGCTTACTATGATCTAGATCAGATGTATGCAATAACGGAGCAAGAAGGAACCAACCTTCTTCAGGCGCTGTGCCCAAAATCTGGTCCAACCTACCTATAGAGGTGGTCCAGTAAAGATGTCGGAACAAAACCCTTTTTAATCAGCAGACAGTGAGAGACCTCTTTAATGCCACTGGCTGTGCTCAGGATCTTGTTTTCAAACAAAAGCAAAGGAGCAGTTGATCACTTTTTAAAAATAATATAGCTGCAGATATTGGAAGACCTGGCTCAAGGCAGTGGCGTAGTCGAGACTGATCAGAAGCAAGACATGTTGACTTTAAGGTTTTCCAGTTGCAAGCATACTGAGTAAGGGATGGTTTGACAAGCTGTGGGTATGGACTAGAGCAGGGAAAGGCAGAAGACAGCAAGAGAGGCAGACACGCTTTGGGCCCCGAGAGGAAATGGAGAAGCTGGTCATTGGGCATAAAACTGGTTACAAAAGTAAGTTTGGGGGTTTCTGGGCAAGGAAACGACCTCCTGGTTTTTTCTGTTATGTTCAGGGAAGTGGGATTTTGAGCACATTCTTTGTAACCAAATAGCACTGCACAAAGCATCATACCTGATGTGTGTAATTAGTTTCCCCTCCTCCCCAAAACACTCTTGCAAGGTCCCAAATATTAGCTAATTGTTGGAGTAAAAGGAGCTACATTGCTAACAGTTCTACTCTCCCACAATAGCTAACCATTACTCTGCTGCAGTGTTACTCAAGTGGGCAGAGTTGATGCTTCTGATAATGTAGCTTTTTTTTTTTAAGATCGGAAAATGTTCCTTCCTGCT
>NW_017729001.1:24336133-24336926 GCF_001723915.1 Gavialis gangeticus
TCCCAAATATTAGCTAATTGTTGGAGTAAAAGGAGCTACATTGCTAACAGTTCTACTCTCCCACAATAGCTAACCATTACTCTGCTGCAGTGTTACTCAAGTGGGCAGAGTTGATGCTTATGATAATGTAGCTTTTTTTTTTTAAGATCGGAAAATGTTCCTTCCCGCTATGATTAGAAACACCACCTGCTCTGTAAATCGTCTAATGAGCATGGATGTGGTGGTTTTAAAAGTTTACCTGATTATCCATAATAATGACTAAATAATGTCTGTGACAGCCCTAATAGGGCAATGGTTCTAATCTACAAGCCCTTGTAGTATGTGGTATTCATGGTCCTAAAGAGATGCATGGGCCTATTTCCCATTGCTACAGAGATGCTAGATTTGGAAATCACTCTGCTCGTTAACATCTGTGTCCTGGGCTATGATCACCAGGAGACATTTTATTTTAACATTCCAGTTTTATAGCCAGGGAGATCATTCTGGGAGATGCTTGGGATCAGCTTCTGGGTTATCAGGTAGTGAGACCCCAGAGGATGCACCGGTTACTCAGGACTGCCTTAATCCCTGCACAACTGCTGCTTCCTGCCCTGCTTTCCCCCTCAGAGCCCCATTCTGTCCGTACTGTCATGGCAAGATGCCACCTGCCTGCCTGGCAGCAGTGGGGGGCACAAGCACATGCTGCCATCTCTGCTGCTGCCAGGTGGGCAGGGGCACCTCACCATGGTGTGCGGCTGGTATGTGGCCCCCAGCTTGGAGCCCCAAGCCCACATCAGATATCCTGCATCCATCC
>NW_017729001.1:24341926-24350040 GCF_001723915.1 Gavialis gangeticus
CCCTCCCCAGGAGTGCATGCAGCAGCAGGGAGCTGCCCCCCCTCCCCCCATACCATGACCCCCTGGACAAGCCACCCATTGGCTCTGTCCTGCTCTCCCTGCTCCAACCCCGGGCCCCATGCACTGCCTTGCCTGGGCAGAGCCCCCAGCCCCTACCCCACTCCTGCCATCACCATGGGGGCCTCAATCTGCACCCCCCCCCTGCATAGACTTACCTGCAGCCAGCTGGGGGAGCTGTCTAGGATGGTACTCCTGGCCTTGTGCATGTGTGCACGTGCATACAGTGCCCCCCGTGTCCTGCTCCATGAGTTCCAAGCAGCCCCTTGCACGCTGAAACTCTTCCAGCCTGCAAGCGGCAACCGGCCATTTGCCACGGCGAACAGAAAACCCAGATCCCTGCACAATAATGGGAATGCAGGACAAATGCTGTCCTGGAATCATCCAGCCCAGGAATGGGACTTGATGTTTCCATTTCAGGACTGTCCTGCCTAATTCTGGAGGAGTGATCGCCCCCCCAGCTTCCCCTAGAAGAAACCCCCAAACCGTTTCAGGTTATTTAAACAGCTGTGATTAGACAAAATTGATATACTTTGTTTAACTTCAGACTTTGTAAAGTTTTCTATTATACTACAATGTACATAATAAAACAATTTGGAACAGAAAGTCAGTTCAAAACAAACAGTGAAACATTGCCACCATTATTGGAGCTTCTTTGCATCTCTAGCAACATTCTGGAAAAATTGACCCAACTTTAGTTTCAACGGGCTTGAATATTCTGGGAAAGTTTCTCCAGCCAGCCCTGAAATGCAAGGGTTCATATCTCTCATACTTTGTATCTTTTTTCGAGCTGCAAATGTTTCTTATATAAATGATAAATATTTTGTTATTTTAAGTCCCACTAAGCTCTTCCCTTTCATACCATTTTGCGTTATTGAGGTCCACTGCTCTTTATTGTTGAATTCTGGGGGAGGATTTCATTTTTCTCACATTTAAATTTGCTGCCTTTTAATTGTGTCTTATATCCCTGTGGTCTTTTGCTAGGTGAGAGGGTAAACAGGACCATTTAAGTGACTTTCCCCATGTCATGAATTCACTTTCTTGTCAATTCCTATTCAGCCCTCTTCTAAACTAAATAGGGTCTAAATCTGTTCCCCAGGAAATCTTTCAGACCTTTAGTCATTTTTATTTCCCTGTGTGGCAGGTCCACACCCCACTTACCACACCGCCAGGCTCTAGGTGGCTGGTCTGCATACAGCTACTCCAACACCCCACAGCTGGAAGCAGAACCACGGATTGGTCTGGCTCCTCAAGGCCTCTGGGACAAAAGGAGCCAGGCCACTACACACCGGGGGGCAGGGGGGAGGGAGCACTCACAGCGCTTCCAGGCACCTTCCCCATGGCTGGCACAAGCCGGCAGGGCAACCAACAAGCCAATGGACTACCGTAGAAGCTAGGGGAGCGGAACCCGCTGAGACTACACTTGTGCTGGATGTGGCCCACAGGTACATGCAGGGTGGCTAGGGTGGGACAGTGTATCCTGGGCCACCTCCAACCCGTCCTGGCTGGGAAGCGAACCCACCAGGGAGCCGGGCTACAGAGCTCGCCATGCCGTCACACCTTCGGGCCCTGAGACCCACGATTGGGCAATGCAAAGCCCCTAGGGGAAGCCAGGGCATGAGAAATCACCCCATATGGTGATGTCAGACATGGCTAGGGGCCAGCTGATCCAGAGCCCAGTGCTCTTGGGGGTCACAGCCCCAATGCAAGAGTTACGTGACAGGTGTATAGTGTACCCCACACATAGGGGAGGAGGTGCCAAAGAAGAGATGCCCAATGCGGCGAGCATCACTGCCCTGCTCGCCCACACCCCAGGGAGAATTTCAGTTCTAGTATGGTTAAAGTTGTTCCTTTTCTGATTGGAGACACCTGTACCACCAGCTGGGTAAGCAGGGTGGAGACAGACCACCCAGAAAGAGAAGAACATGCCCACAGCAAATCCAGACCCATCAAGACCCAAGCCAGACACCCGAGTAGACAGGGGTGGGGTGAAGAGGAGGTAAGGAGGCCCATACAAGAAGCAATAGCTGAGGCACCCAGGGTTTGGAAGACAATGAACAACATCTTTCAGTGGAACCTGAAGTAACACCTAGTCGTGGCAGGAGAGTAAATCCTGGTGCAGCGTGCTTAGGTGGGCAAAGCAGATCAGCAGTGACATGGTGAGTGTAGACCTGCCACACCCTGATCTGAAACTTTTCTCTTCTCCGCTCTGTGAAAGATGCGATTGCCCTGAACATGGTATCTCAAGAGGTTCATGCACTTGAGTCAGGATTAATTTGATTGATTAATACTTGTGGCATTAATTTAACTTATAAAAACCCTAATCATAGATGAAGCTCCCATTGTGCTAGGCACTGTACAAAAAGATGGCCCCTGCTATGCAAATTACAAACCATCAAACCAAACCAAAACAGCTTGCTGTGAGGGTTATCGTGTCGTGCAACTTTGCTGAATATTATGTATTTTTTAGTGTTAATAAATGGAACTTGCTCAACTGTGATAGGGTGTTGCTGCAGGAAAATCTATGAATCCCTGTGAAGCTGGTGTCTCTAAAATAACACTTTGCATTTACGTGACATCTCCTGTCTTAGCATCACAAAGCACTTTGCAGACATCAAGAAAGGGGGCCATTTGGAACACAAATTAGATAATGTTTTTAAAGTGCTTTGGATTTGAAAAGTGCTCTATAAGTGCTAAGTATTATTATTATCAGCTCTATTATTATTATTATTATGAGGAACTAATTAAGCTTCACAGCATCCCTGCAAGATGAAGTATTTTATCCATGAAGAAGCTGAAAAATTGTGAATGCAAGGCATGTATTTCTAAATGTGTCCACTTATCTTAGTTTCTTGTGTTTGAGGCCCATGCATCCAAAAAATAGTGCACTTGCATCCACTTTCAAGGAGAGCTTTGGATGTAGAGCACCTTAAATCAGGACACCTGGATGAAATTGTGTCTCTTCTCAGGTCAGTGGAAATTTTGCCAGTGAATAGGGTAGCATAGGACCCGTACAGGACAAACTAAGGAATTTGCTGATGGGGCTGGGGAGGACAAAGCTGACCTCTTCAGTGAATTCTTTGCATCTGTATTCCTAGACACAGACCAAGACAAATCTCCCGTTTGGATTATAGATAGACACAGGAGGGACACCAGCTCACCAACTGCTAGCACAGACTTAGTGAAGGGGCTCTTGGGGGAGCTGGATGTGTTCAAATCAGCGGGCCCAGATGAACTTCATCCAGGGGTGCTGAAGGAATTGGCCGATGTCATAGCAGAGCCACTGGCACAGCTGTTTGAACACTTGTGGTGCTCCGGTCAGGTCCCAGAGGACTGGAAAAGCGATAATGTGGTCCTATTTTCAAGAAGGGGAGGAAGGAGGATCCGGGTAACTATAGACCGGTTAGTCTCACCTTTATCCTTGGGAAAACTCTGGAAAAAATCATTAAGGATCACATTTGTGGGAGCCTAGTAGGGGAAATAATGCTGAAAGGAAGTCAGCACAGGTTCATTGCAGGTAGATCCTGCCTCACTAATCCTGTTTCTTTTTATGACCAGGTCATAAAATGCTTAGACACAGGAGTTGAGGCAGATGTCATCTACCTAGACTTTAAGAAGTCCTTTTATATAGTATTGCATTCCATTCTCGTAAATAAACTGACAGGCTGTGATGTAGATGTTTACACGGTCATGTGGGTGGCAAATTGGCTTAGGGGTTGCACCCTGAGAGTGGTGGTGGATGGATGGGTCGAAATCGACCTGGAAAGACGTGGGCAGTGGAGTTCCACAAGGCTCGGTCCTTGGAGCGGTGCTATTCAATGGCTTCATCAGTGACTTGGGCGAGGCATAGAGAGCACCCTGTCCAAGTTCGCAGATGATACCAAATTATGGGGCAAAGTTAACACACCAGAGGGTAGAGGACAGACCCAGGCAGATCTGGGCAGGTTGGAAAAGCCGGCAGAACGGAATAGGATGCACTTCAACAAAGACAAATGCAAAGTGCTACGCCTGGGCAAAAAGAAACGCCAATGCACTTCTAGGTTGGGGGACGACCTTCTCAGCAGCACAGCAGTGGAAAGGGATCTTGGAGCCATAGTTGACTCCAAGATGAACACGAGTCATCAATGTGATGAAGTGATCAACAAGGCTAACCGCACTTTATCATGCATTAGCAGATGCATGACAAACAGGTCCAGGGAGGTGATGCTTCCCCTCTATGCGGCACTGGTTAGACCACAGTTGGAGTACTGCGTCCAGTTTTGGGTGCCACACGTCAAGAGGGATTCAGAGAATCTTGAGAGGGTTCAGAGGAGGCCACTCATTTGGTCAGAGGCCTGCAGGCAAGGCTCTATGAGGAGAGACGAAGAGACCTAGATCTCTTCAGCCTTTGCAAGAGAAGGCTGAGAGGTGATCTTGTGGCTGCCTATAAATTCATCAGGGGAGGGCAGCAGGGAATAGAGATGCTGTATTTACTAGGGCCCCACCTGGAGTAACTAGGAACAATGGCCACAAATTGACGGAGAGCAGATTTAAGTTGGACTTCAGAAAGAACTTCTTCACAGTAAGGGTTGCCAGAATCTGGAATGGGCTTCCAAAGGAGGTGGTGCTCTCCCCTACCTTGGGGGTCTTCAACAGGAGACTGGAGAAGCATCTAGCTGGGGTCGTCTGACTCCAGTGCTCTTTCCTACCCAGGGCAGGTGGTTGGACTTGATGATCTACTGAGGTCCCTTCTGATCTTAGCGTCTATGGATCTATGACTTCAGTGTCCATATCCCCTTCCCACTGCTCCCTCCTCCAATTTTGTTATGGACATGTTTGGACATTAAATGACTTGCGCAAAGTCATTGCTGCTGAAGTCCTAGTTTTCCTTTAGCAGAAATATAATTATAGTTACGTAGGTGTCTGACTTCCATTCTGCATCGTTATTCTAGTCTGTGTGTGTGTGTGTGTTGGCAGGAGACCTCCCACATACTTCTTCATTTGCTGATATAATAATAATCTTTTGGTTTCAGGACATAGTTGAACTTTTCCAAACTTAAAAAACCATTCTAATTCATTTCTTTGACTAAGGTTTCCCTCGATTTTATGTGGGTTCTTTATATGCAAATTTGCTGTTATGCAATGAGCATCTTTAGACCCATAATTTGTTATATATGAGGTAAATTTACTCTTTTGCGATCAGCATTGACTCCCCCCCCACTTCCTCCCCAGCAGGTAGCTCTGTGGGGGGAGGGGAAAGGGCTGTGGCCCCACTCACCCCAGCCCTAGCTGCAGCAACCTTGGGAGTGGCCGGCACCAGCTGCCTGCAGCTGCTGGGCTGCACCATGCTCTGCCTGTCCCCACACACCTCTGCTCCTGAGCTGCACCATGTCTGGTGCAAGCAGCGGGTGTCAGCTGCTTCCGGGGCTGCTAGCTTTTTTTTTTCTTTTCTTTTTGCACACCCACCTTAGGCTGAAAAGTGTTTTCCTCCAATGTTATTGGTTTAATGAAACTTCACTTTTGACTTTTGGAAGAAAGTTTTGAATTACAGCTTCCTAACTGGCTTCACAGCTACTTTGCTGTCTAAGTAACTTTACATTACATAAAGCAAGCAAGAAGAACATTTCGGATAGCTTGCTGAAATTAATTCTGAGACAACTTATAACCGGTGAGTGCATCTACACATACTATTAGCATGCAGCAATAAACCCTAGTGCATATTGCACTGGAGTTTATTGCTCCCGGGTGCTGCATTTGCACGTGCACCTGGGATTCCAGCACATTGGGCTGGGTTAGAGCAGCCCCAGCTGGCAGGGGGTCGGGGGATTAGCTTCCTAGCCTGGGGCTGCTCTGACTCAGCTCAGTGTGCTGAGGAGGGGCTGACTGGGGTCCAAGGGTGCTCTAGAGCAGGGCTAGCCAGCAGGCAGCCCCTTCACTAAAGCACCCTTGTGGCCCAGCCAGCTGGGTCAGTGTCTACATGTGCGCTGCTGTGCATAAAAAAAATTCTTCAGCGCACAGGGCAGAATTTACAGGTACTATCCTGCTGTGCAATTAATTAGTTTCCTGAAGCCTAATAGGGCTGCACATATCGATGCTAGATGTTTACTGCAGAGCTGATTAGTCTACTCTGCAGTAAACATCTCATGTAGATGCACCCAGTGTCATTCAAAACAGAAAAAGGAGGGGGCAGTAGGGTAATTTACACAGGTGTAGCAATGTGATGTGGAGAGATGGTACAGAAGAACTCTTTAAATTCTCCACACACTTATATGACCTAATGGCTTGGGCTCTGAGCTGGAATCCAGAACATTTCAACGTCTCGGGGTTTCCATTGACTCCCTGGCTACAACTCATTTTTAAAAAGAGCCTCTTAATAGTTTCTCCTTTCATATCATGGAGTAATTAAACCTACCACTCAACAGCATTGGGAGAAAAAATTAATATTTGAAGCTGAAAAGTACTAGACAGCTTTGTTATCATTAGTTTAATTATTTTATTAGCATAGTATTATAGAGATTTAAAGACCATTAAAGCCTCTCTATGACTTTGAAAGGGACTGTAAATTTCACATTCGGTAAATTCTTCAAATCACGGCATTAAAAATTTTGCTATAAATTTGTATTTTGTTGCTATTTAAGGCTGCCTTTTAACTACCACATTCCTCTGAGTAGAAGAAGCCTCTGGATTACATTTTTTCACTTAGTTTAAGGAAAAAGCAAAGCTGCAAATAAAGACACATTTACAAGGCTGCAGCCTCTGCATCCATCTAGGCGCTTTTTACTTTTACTTTTTTTTACACTCAGATTTAAGATCCCAACCATTTTCAGAAGAAACATTTTATATTTAAAAAGTGTGTTGTGTATTTGAAGGCACATGAAAAGGGAACATTGTGTTTGGGTTCCACCTGCATTAATAGCATTTATTTGTTGTTTTAATCGAGCCTTTGTTCAAGGAGAGCCAGTCTTTGAGAAAGCATTGTCGTTCAGATCAGGCCATAGCCAAACTGTCAAGGGATGCTGGGCGAAAACTATTAGCTTTCCCTTCCATGCAACTCATCGCTTGTTGGGCTACTTGCAAATATGG
Source organism: Gavialis gangeticus (assembly GCF_001723915.1). Taxonomy (NCBI): domain Eukaryota; kingdom Metazoa; phylum Chordata; order Crocodylia; family Gavialidae; genus Gavialis; species Gavialis gangeticus. The sequence continues at coordinate 24,349,046 of NW_017729001.1, forward strand.
TAATAGCTCTGTTGTGGTACTACACTGACTAGCAAAATGAGTGACCCATTTTTCCCAAACCTTGCTCCGGCAGGTTTTAAACAGAGATCGACCCTGTTCTCTGATGCTTCAAGGACAAACTTAATGAACATTTGACACCAGATAATTCATTCCAGCTTTATATACGTAGTTGTTGCATAGCTGCTAGAACAGATAACGTGCTAAATGTATTGCTTGCATCGGACACTATCCAATGCTGTCCGTGGCTCTCCTCCCTTTAGTTGCTTCGTTTGCAACCAGGTATAGGGAAAGTTAATGAATACACCATCTTCCAGGGTTCCAGCGCATGCATGAATATGTATAGTGGTTGTCCTGTCAGAAACAGTCTCCTAGAGAGAAGGTCTTCAAATGAGGCTTCACAGTGGCCTGTCAGATAAAATCGTTCGTTGTGTTTCTAAATGTACCACGTTAATAAATGCCCTCCAGCCATTGCCCTCTGACTCTGCACAGGTCCCTGTGGGAGAGATTAAGGACTTTATTTAGCAAAAGCCCAATGTTGGTTATAAGACCTTGGGGCTGTTTAGAGGACTCTCCCCCACCCCCCTCCTCTACAAATACTTGCCTCCCACCTCTGCGGAAAACTATTCCCTAAAGTTTCCCTGCAGCAGGCGTCCTGGCTAAGACCAGCCCTTGAACTGGGGATCTCCAGTTGGGCATTTAAATCTTGATTTTGAGGCAGGCTTTCAAGCTGAAGGGCTGCAAGAAACCTTTATTCTTTAGAGCCTGGGGTCAGAGTGGGACATATGGCATGTCCTGGCCTGTGCTCTTGTCCCCAAATCTGGCCCTGTCACAGCTGGGAGCTGTTCCCTGGGCTGTGCGCAGCATTAGGATACAAGAGCGAGCAGCCCGGGGTACAGTACACAGCTTTTCATTTCTGGCACGATCCAGATGATTTACAAGCTTTCTCGTGAATCTAATACAATCCTCTTGGACCGTTTTCTTAAATGGTGACTGTT
>NW_017729001.1:24350257-24350503 GCF_001723915.1 Gavialis gangeticus
TTTTTTTTTTTTTTTTTTTTTTTTTTTTTTGCAACTGGGATTACTAAACTCTTTACCCCCGGTGACTATTTTTTTTAATACATTTTGCTTTATATCTAAGAAAGAAAAGCAATATGTCAAAAAGGGAGAGCAAGAGAACAAGGCTTTTCAGCAGTCTGTTATCAGCAGCCAGCATTCCAGCCAACAGGAGAAGGAGTTTTAATAAAATATATTGCATTTCTCTTTCTATTTTCCCCCCCCCCCCCT
>NW_017729001.1:24350582-24383477 GCF_001723915.1 Gavialis gangeticus
CCCCCCCCCCCCCTTCCCCCTGCTGAGCGAGCCGCTCTTTGCACTGGAGAGAGGAGCCTGGCTGCTCTTTCTTCCTCGAAGCCTCGTATTGGAAATCCATAGCAGTTAAGTTAGATGGGAAATTTTTAAGTGGGTCACAGGGCAGCAGGAGGGGGCCGGGTTGACAACCCAGCAGCACATCAGAGCTGGAGGCCGAGCACAGGTAGCCAGGATGTGACTGCTTGCATTCGGGTTTTGCCAGCGTGAAGAAATGACCCCATCCCCGCTCGTCTGATCCCCATGTTCGAAGTTACTGCAGCCCAAAAGCAGAAGCGAGGATGCCCGGCCTCCTGGGACAAAGGGAAGAATAGCGAGCAGAGGATTCCCCCAGACGCGCTCCTAGCTACCCCCTCCTGCCCCTGGCACACGAATAGCTCTGGGCTTTTCATAGGTAGACCCTATATATCTCAGGAGACAGGTGTACCCTGGCTTGTGCAGCCCTGGTTTGAGCACAGAGGGAAGTGCTGGGCTGCAGAGGAGCGGGCAGGGTTGGCCACTCTCTTAAAGCGAGCGCTGCCTGGATGGGATTCCCCGGCCCCTCCGTGGACCTCGGGCTCCTTCGACCACCGTTGTAGCCCGTAGGTCAGGGACAGAGGCAACCATCTAAAAATCCTGTTCACGAATCCTGCCCCTCCCCTCACCCCAATATAGTCGGGCTTACAGCTGTGAAATAATCATCGTTGCTCTTGCCTCGCAGCACACAAGTCACATCACAGTCAGTTCCCTCTCAGTAGGGCCCGCAACGCCAGGGGCCTGTGTTTAATTAGTCTCTCTGAAAAGTGCCTCCAGTCGCACGGCTTCAAAGAAGCTTGCACAAAGCGGCATGCAGCAGGGTGTGACATGCAGCGCCACTTTTATTGTGGGCTTGGAATCGGCCTTCAAAGGGACCTTTGTATTAAGAGTCTGTGTGGGAAGTGGCTAATGACCTGCTAATTCCGGTGCAGTCAAATACGCTGCAAGCCCGAGTCCTCCTGTGCCCCGGACGCCCTTGATTCATCACGTAGGCCCAGGCCATTTGCAAGCAAAATGGGATGAATTCAGAATTGCAGCACTGCACACCCATTTTTCACAGGTGTACGTGCTTATGCTGGATGTAGAAGACCAGAGGAACCAGCAGTGTGTGTGTGCATGCGTGTGTGTGCATGTGTGTGTGTACATGCGTGTATACAGAAGAGATACAGCTAGAAAGGCAGTGATTTTAAACCAGGTGCTAGAGGGATTTTTCCTAGCAAAGTGTCAAGTGACATAGAGCTGCAGGTGGGTGACACCCAGGACTTTACTTCCCCCCCCATCTTACACAGGTTTCCCTCGCTTTATGCGGGTTCTGTATGTGCGAATTCGCTCTTATGCGATGACCCTTTTTAGACCAAAAATTCATTGTATGCAAGCTAAATTCACTCTTACACAATCGGTGCAGTGGCAGCCCGCAGTGAGCTGCTTTGTGTGGTGTGTTGTGGGAGTGATGCGCGCCCAAATATAGTCTCCAGTGTGGATCTGTGCTCCTCACTCGTTGTCTGCGACACGTGTTTCTGTAGTTACCATCCCCATTATGGCTTCTAAGCGTCCCTCTAGCTTATCCCCTACCCCTCTCTGCTGTTGGTGAGTACCAAAATTGTCTTGTAAAAGTGGTAGAAACGGGTCTGGGGATCAGTACAATTGAGGTCTTGGAACAGATCCCTGTTTCTTACATTGTAAAGTGGGCTCCCTTTATGCAAATGTGAGTTATGCACCATTTTCCAGGAATGCATGTACAGCATAAAGCGAGGAGAAGCTGTAATGTCCTGGAAATGTATTATCTTGCACTTACACATTAAGCAGGGCTGGGCTGGCTCAGTGTTTGTGCTGGACCCCTCCAAGAAACACCTCCCTGCCATGTGAGTGACTTGGAGGTGATGGTACTTCCTTCTGGCATTGAAACCGAGTCGGGGTCCTAGCAATACAGCCTTTCAAATAATGCATAAAACTAAACTTAACATCTGACACCTTGTGGTAAAGATTGGGAGCGATTTGTTTAAGGAACATTAATGCCACTACTCTAGCCAAATACTAACCCAACACTTTGGCAACTTTAATCCAACCTGCTATGGAAGTCGGATAGGTCTGAATTGTGGCTTGGATTGCGTGCCTACAGAAGGGAGAAGAACTTTCCTGCTGTCTCGCAGTATTTTATGGTTTCTGTCCCTTAGGCTGAACTTCAGGAGAACAGAGCTCAGTACAGGGCAGTGGGTTACACTCAGTGAGCACCTCCATTCTCCTTTGCTGATCCCAGCCTCTGAGCCGGAAAATCAGTTTTATAGGCACCAGGGGATGTAGTCATGTTTCTGAATAAGGTATGTCTTTAAGCAAAAAAAAATCTAGATTTTGCTAAAGTTAATAAACTGTTATATAGGGAGGGGGTGACCTCACCCTGCTCCAGCTTCTTTGTGATGCATTAAAGGCCTTGAATCCAGCCGAGAGAGAAATTCCACGATGAAGAAACCGAGGCGCAGAGCCACAGCTTGCACTCCAGGACCCTTTTGCAAACCCTAGTTTAAGGAGCATGTGTTGGGATGGGGCTGGAGTTGGAGGAGCTGGGCTGTCCCCAGTATTAATGCAACTAATTTAGCACAAACCAGGAGAGACTGCTGTAATTTAGGCATCCAGAGTTGTCCTGTCCTGGTCCCAGGAGCAGCCCAGAATCAGAAGGGCAAAAGGAAAACATTCATTTTGCTGTTCTACAATTAATTTGCAGCTGGTTTGTACTTGCAGTAAACTATGGGATGCTCAGTGCTGGGTCAGCTGTGCTAGCCTTTGCAAAAGTGGAGCAAGAGTGGAGGTGGAAGCAAGGTGCCTGCCTCTTCTGGGAGGCCCAAGGAGACGTGTGCCCCCACTTACTCACACGTTCTTTGGAGATAGATATGCAAGAGTAGTGGGTGGGAGAGTCTTTCACTTTCTGTCCTCTCTGTCTGGGTTTTAGCAATCTGCACACTGTGAGTACCTCAAATGGGGCATGATGGGAAAGATACCAAGGAGCGTACATGTTAATTGTGAAGTTACGTCTCTGGCACCCATCCCCAGCTAACAACAAACTCCTTGCACAGCTGATTCTGGGACCCACACATCCTCTCAACGAGTAGCGCAGCAGTTAATTGTTCAGAGGAGATACTAAGCAAACAGGCCTGGGGATTTTACTGGGTCTGAGCGACAGCTTAATCCCTAGGTAGACTATTAATTTCCTTCTTACTACAACCATATGGATTTCCCATGCTGAACAGTCGTGTTATGCTGTGTTGTAAAATCCTGAATATCTAATAGAAGCATGGGGATTCCTGACGCCACAGCTCACATTTCTTACAGTTTAAAGAATGAGGCAAAAGCAATTTCTGATCAGGTGACGGTTCAGATTATTTTCCTGCATCATTTCTGTCCCTAAGGGGACTCTCTGCAATTTCACCTCTTTGTACCCTGCCATCCAGCCTGTTCCTTTTGTTTTATCGGTCCCTGGCATTTGTAATTCACCCATCACTTCAGCATTTTGAACACAAAAGATACGGTTTCTGTGGCTACATCCCATTTGCCATAGCACTTTATGGCTGTAGTGATTTGTTTTCTGTCTATCATTCACAAATTCATCCACAGAGATCAAATTTTCCAAAGGGATGATAAGGTTTTGTGTCTGACTTAAGATGTATTTTACAGTAGGACCGAACACCTGAGGTTCCCAGTGACACCGTGGCAGCTGTGTGGACTCAGCACCTTTGGAAATCAGGCTGGCCATCTCTTCTGGTAGCACAACATGGCTATTTTTGAAATTTTTGCACCTATATGTATTGTTGGGGTGGGGCAGAGGCGTAGCTGCACCATAATATCTTAGCAGTGGGTAGAAACAGGCGGATGGAGCACTGTTCCTATGTGGTGTGTCCTTCCTCACCATTCAGTTCACGCACATGAGAGCAATTGAGAGGCAACCACAGTCTTCAGTAGCCTGTGCTGGTGATGTCCTTACCACAAAACAGTAAAACAGCTTACATGTAGTATGGTAATGCCTGTGAGCCCCAGCCCTGGAGCTAGCGTGCAAGGCGCAGCACAAATAGAGGACACAAGGTTAGCTCCTGCACCACAGAGCTCAGAGTGGCTCCTTCTATCGTACCATATCCTGATACCGTATCCTGCTCTATAACTGCGGTAACCTCCGTCTGCAATCTTCACTGGCCATCACCATAATCTTCGTTTTGAAAACGGGTTGTTTTACAGCAATGATTTAAATTAATAGATAAGGACAACAAGCCCTAGTCAAGCCAAAAACAAGCGAGTTCTTCGGTGAAGTTGAGCGCCAGGCTGTTACTGTTCCTCACCCCAAGCCTCTATAGCTTCCCTGTGCACCTCTTGCTAACACTTATATATTTCTCCTTAGATAAGCGAGAAATTCTATGGTGTTGTCATTAATCTTATAAATAGTATCTTCATCTCAGGCGATTTCTGTCATGTCAACTCAGTGGATTTTTAACAGGGGCACACTAGGGCTGTTGGTGTTTCTGAAGATCAATTTTTCTGTACAGACAAGGGCCATTGCAGCCTATTTATTAAAAGACTTTGTAGTCCCATATACCCCCCAAAATAGGCAATATAATTGTGGTTGTTTTTGATTCCATGCTGTGTTCTAGGAGATGTATAACATTTAGCCATATCGTATATACCTAATATATGGACATTGCTAGGTCACTCATGACAGATTTGCACCCTGACTCCCAGATCACTAATATGCATTGTAATCTCACTTTCGCAGACCTAGTCCTATAGTTCAATAAACCTGAGCATTGTATTCTGTGTGGAGAGACTCACAACTCCCAGTCTCATCTCTTCCAAGATTGCAAAGCATAAATAGGATGAAATAGTCCAAGGAGCATTGCATGAATTGTTGAGGTTAGATGAGATGAGTGGCTATTATTAATATTGTTCCTCTTGGAGATTTATATATGGAGAGAATTACCAGCTGCTGTACAGGGCAAGGCATCCCTGTGCAGATAAACTGTGCTATCTCCTTGCTGTCCCTGCAATATGGCTTTTACTTGGGAAGAATGTTTGTGGGCGATATCTTTATTGAACCAACTGCATGGTTGAGATAGACTTGGACAAGCTGTTGGATTTTACACTACCCTTCCTCAGGTCTCTGTAGTCAGGTACTTGAGTCTCTCCCAACCATGCAGTAGGTCCAGTTAAAAAATATCACCCACAGGTCACCTTAAGAAGAACATCTTGCCTTCGAAAGCTTGGCTAACTTTAAATGTGCTGTAATATATGATAGGGTTAAGGGCTGGGGGTGGATTATGGAGATGCCACATGACTTTTTTCCTCCCCTTTTTGTTTGTGCCCTAGATTAAGGACACAAGATAATTTTGGACTGTGTAGTTATTGTATTAATTGCACTCCCTTCTGCATCAGCGATTCCACTCATCTACAAGGGCTGGCCTACAGCACAACTCCTTCCTGCTATTATTTAAGAAATGTTGCTTTGGGAACTGCTAGCACAGATGACAGAAAGAATGCTTAAATACGTCACAAAATATATATATTTATCCAACATGATTATATAGAGTGAGCAAAAAATCCTATTGGAATAGCTCACTGAATGCCCACTTCATAACAATCAAAACTAGCTATTTTTTCTATTAAAGCATCTGTGCCTTACAGCTTTTACTTTATACATATTCTATACAATGAACATATTCCTGTAAACCTTAAAGCAGCTCCATTTAAAATCAACAGAACTGCTCCCTGGGCTGAGGATTTACTCATGTGGGTAACAACTTGCCAAATCATGCTCTACATTTTCTGTGTATAATCTGAACATCTGATATATGTGTCATTGAACAGAGGCCAAATATAGTAAAAAGAACCCGATAGTCTTTCTCACTTTTTGCCGTAAGCAACAGTGTGATGTTGCCGCTTGCTGTTAAACCCAAGAAGTGGCTGCATTTTAGTGGTCAGTAAAGGGATTCCTGTGGTCAGAAAGGAATTCCAGTATTGGATGTCTCCAAAAAAAGATTTTATCTGCAGCCTTCAGAAGTTGCTAGGGAACAATGCTGACACGTTTTCACTGATTATCTTAAGTTTTTCATGTTGAGGTCCTGCTTTTGTTTCATATTGGAGTCTCTTATCACCCCAGTTCATGTAAAAATTTGCAGATGAAATCCTGGACGAGCATAGAACTATACTTCTTGTGAAGCTTCTCCATAGAGCTGTTCTTTATACCACCTCAGCGTATTTCGCTATACTCCAAGCATGTTATACCTTTCAGAGGTTTTGCCTCCAAACAGGGATAAAATTCAGATCTGTCTGGTCACTAAGCAGTGGCTCCACGCCACAAGCGCTGACCGAAGTAACGTGTCATGTGATCAGCCCCCTGAAAGCACTCTACAGCCGTGCCGTGGTAGAAGTTCATGGCTGCAGAGTGCTTTAAAAGTGTCCCATCGAGCAACAAATTAACCCTCATCTAATGCGGGTTCAGATGAAGGTGCTCCAAAGTGGAGCACCTTAGGGAACTTCTGTCAGTCCCTGTGTGCAATTGGGGCTGAGCTGATGCCGCCCAGCTCTGCCCTTGTGCTGTCTGCAGGAAGGGAGGGGGGTAATGGAGGGGAGATGAGGGAGCTGTAGGCTGAGGGGGAGTGGGTGGAATTGGAGCCCCCTCACCTCAACGCCCCCCCAGCCCTCTCCCCTCACCAGCTTAAGCTGGGAAAACCTAGCCCTCTGCTCCCTCCCCTCGCCTACCCCCTTTCCCTCCTGCACATAGCCATGGCGCTGGAAGAGAAGGGAAGGGTAGGGGAGAGAGGCTGCAGGCAGACATTTGCTCTGCTGGATCAGCTCTAAAATGGAGCTAAATTCTCCCCCTCCCCTCACCTCCCAACAACAACAAAATCCAACAGCAAACAACTGTTGGGTCAGAGGCATCACTCTAACTCATGGCACTTTCTGCGAAGCGCCATGAGTTAAAGTGGGGAGCTGCATGTCTGTCAGTGCCCAATGTGAGCTGCGGGAAATGCACCCTTACAGAAACATTACTCATGGGACACATGGTTGAGAAGTTGTGATTCTGTCCAGTAGCAGGCAGTGGTGCACCCACATACTAATAAATATTACACTTCCATAAAATATTCGGTGATTCTTTAAGATGAAACCTGCATATGTGAGGTATCATTTTTCTTGCTTTATTCAATGTAGACTTAGTCCTAAACCTCTCACTGGGTCTCAGCTGCAATCTGTAGGGTCTGCTTATTCAAACCAAGAAAACAGAGGGTCTGTTTTGGGAGGGGGTTGTTGATTAAACAGCAAACACCAAACAAACAGCAGCTGCTATATAGATGTCAGGATTGGAGGGACTGGGCACTGGGTATAGGTCTGCTTGACAGTCAGTTCAGTCAGGGATAATTGTCACAATTTTGGCAATTAAAGGCAGTCTCTAGATGGGATTTCAATGGTGAATTAAATCCTGCGGGAAAGCCTTCCCCCCACGTATTTGGAGACAGCATCCCTCGTACTTGATGCCCTAGACTGGGGCTTGGGAGATACGGGTTCTGCTCCCAGTTTTGCCACTGGTCTGTTGTGAGAGGTTGGGTGAGTCATTTCAGCTTCCCCGCTTTGTAAAATAGGACTCATGCCACTTCTACGCTCACTGCATAGTCTCTCCAAGCCTGGCAGCCCTGCTGTGGCTGCTGGCTTGCTTTCTGCAAAGCGCTTTTCTATCTGAGCATGACAAGTGCTGCACCCACCCAGCACTGCCATTATGTCCATCCCTTCCCCACACGGACGTCTGCTTTTGTAAATCCCCAGTGGCTGCAGGCTACTTACTGCTGTCCAGGCTGATGAGCAGCTTTGTTTCTATTCAGCTTTGGTTGAGGGGGGGAAGGGTTAAAACTACTTTAGGGAAAAACTATTTCAGATGTTGCATCCTGTTCTTGCATATATTTTTGGCTGTAGTCAGAAGCAAACTGATTCCCTAACTACTTTAGACCAGCAGGCAGCCCTGTTTAACTCTGCCTATCATGGCTATAAATAAGCAAGCTCCTCCATCCCTTTGAACACGTATGTATTCTGTCTAGTGTTGTAGCACAGAATTGTCCAATTATCCATTGCTGGTCGGAAAAATGCCATGCAGATGTGAAAGATTTTAGCGATTCGCTGTTACTGGGACTGCATTTGTGGGTGGTCTCTGGGTAAACAGAGCAGGATCCTTTTGAAATCGGCCTCTAACTACCAGCAGCCCATAAACAACATTTTTCTGAAACCACCTGAATGTTGGGTTCTTAATTCCTATGGATATGAGGCTATTGTTAGGGTTGTGGATTTGTCCCTTAGGATAGTAAAACTTCATCATAGTATCCTTGGTTGTAAACACCATTGCTGATAGCAGTGGTATCTTGACTAATGCTAGGAATGAGGTTTTTGCTTGCTTGTAGCATCTGTGTCTGTAATGTCCGATGATGACATTTTCCTTTCCCTGCACTGTTCAGAAAGCCATGTTGCTCCATGCGCAGTCAGCTTGATGAACCCAGCAGGCCCGTGCTACCAGTATCCAGTATGTTATGCATAACACATGCAGAACTGATCCTGACTTTCCTTCATGGCAGAAGGTACAGCAGGGTGGCACCTTATTCAGAGAGACATAAGCTTTCATAGGCAGCAGCCTGCTTTCTCAGATGCTATGAATCTATGCTACTCCACAACATCAGAAGAAAGGTTCTCTGAATGAGTTAGTTTATAAGGGCACATCTGGATGAGCATGGGCATGAGGTATGTGGCACCACAGGCCCATCTACGATGCCACACACTGCATGTGCAGGCATTCCCCATGCTGCTACTTTGCAGCACAAGGTGGGTTTTTGACCCTGGGAGACCCTGGGGTCAAACCCATGCTGAAAAAGGTGGTGTGCTGCCTAAAACCGGAGATTGGCTGGCTGGAGCCACACTCCAGTTGCCTGTCAGGCTTCCTGCTGCAGGAACACTGTGGATGTAGCTCCTGGAGGCCCGCGGGATCCCAGGTCAGGCTGCTAGCCCCCCCTACCCCACCTGGGCTACCCTGCCATGCACCAGAGCACTCATGGCATGGGCGTTCCCTGGGACAAGTACCAGCAGCACAGGGTGTGCCATTGAAATGCATGGTCCCGCTTGTCTGGACATACCCTAAGGTACCACCTTATCCTGCCTTCTGACACCTTCATATTAACACAGCTAACTACCTTTCTTTCTCGTCATGATTAATATCACTTACATGCCAGTTGCTAGGACCCTGATGGAGATGCTTCTCTGTGACCTACACAGTTGGATCAAATGAGTCTCCTTAGTTCCTGGACGATGTTGATGCATCTACACTGCCATTTAGAGGGTTGCCATAAAATGTCCCGAACCGTATAACGGTTAGTCCCTGCCTGTATTTGATCTTGTGACTGCTACGCGTTGGGTGCGTCTACATGTTCATTAACGCACTATAGTTACTGCGCATTATGTTTAGTACTTGCATAACTAAATAGTAAGTCAATGTGCAGTATGTGGCGTTACTGTGCTGTAGCACTGGTGCACAGCTTTTTAGTGAAAAAAGTAGCCTAATAACACGGAGCAGTTAGCATGCTGGGCAAAACCTGTGCTAATACGTTATCGAGCAGTTAGTGTCTCGCATAGGCACACCCTTCATGCTTTCTGTTCCTTGGGTGGACCCTTCTAGGACTCTGTCTGTTGCTTGTCTCTCCTTGTGCACATGGCTCTAATTGCAGGCGGTTGAGACGAGAAGTAGGTGCAGAAAGACCGAAAGTGGGAAACAAAGAAGTATGGGATCGCTGCCGGCTGACTTCCTGCGCTCACAGTGCCTGGGTGATACCCTAACACACTGCAGGGAGGTTGTCCAGGAGAAGATCTCATGACATGCGCTGATGCTCAGGAGATCTCTCGGGGCGAGGGGAGAGTCATTCAAAAGCAAAGGGGATCCAAGGACAGAGGCAGGAGTCACTGCAGGGGAAAGCCCTTAGGAAAGCCATCTCGGGAGGCAGCTCAGATTGAAGGTCACGTTTATTATAATTTAACAATAAAGGAAACCCCCAGGAGCAGGGTTGCTTTCTGATAGCAATGCACTATGCGTATGCATGGCTTCAGAGTGGAGAGAACCCACCTGTATAAATATAGCTCTTCTGCCAACTTCATACATCCACCTGTCATTGCCCATTGCACAGGTATTTATGCAAGTGGATCTTTAGCAGTCAGATACCACCATTAGGACTCTCCCATGCAGATTGACAGAACCAGAAAGTTTTGTGAAAAATTGCTGGGACAAAGTGTTGTCATGCCAGGGTGTAAGGTCACACGCTAGTGACCTCCCTTTGGGATGGCACCAAATGATGCAGTAACACTGCCGTGTGATGAGATTGTGTTTACGAGTTGCATCGTGTCTCCCAAAACGGCGTATTTGTCCATCATAACACAGTAACCTTAAGCCAGCTTCCAGCTTTTCAAGGTGCTGAATATCCTCAAGTGCCACGTGGACAAATGGGGCCTGTGGTTGTAATGGTTTGTCTAAAAAGTAGATGGAGGGTACAGGTAAAAATCATGTATTTGTCTCTATTTTGAATTAGCGCATATGGGTTTTTTTTCCCCCTTTAACATGCAAGGGATGTGTGGGTTTTACAGTCAAGTTTCAGTCTTGCCAGACATGCTTTTCATAAGTACTTTCTGTCTGAAAACCACAAAAAATATATTATAAACTCTCTGTCTTTCTCACAAACACGACAGACAATTTTTCTCAAGCTCGAGACACGTATTCCAGAGAGACCTTTTTTATTTAACCTGTGGCATGCACAGTTCATCTTCTGAAGCCTAAATTGGTCTTGTGCCCTTTCGCTAATTAAATTTTGTTGCAAGTCTTCCTGAGACTTTTTTTTTTTTTTCATATCCCCATTTGAATGAGGGGGTTTTAGAGTCTGGGTGGAGTATGTTTTCCTCCTGAAATGTTAATTAGATAGAGAACGCGTTAGGCTTTGGGAAAGCTGTATTGCAAACCCATAGATAAACAGATTGATTTAATTTTAATCTGCTTTCATGGTGATGCATAATGATAACTGGTTTCTGTCTCACAGGGCTGAAAACCACAGACCTTAATAAGAGTTTGTGGGTATATTATACAGCTTTAAATAGCTTGCGTTGTGCTAGGCCGCTCTCCATAAATTATTCTAACTCCATTAGTATCTCAGGGACTCCCGATTCTCTTCTGCTGTAGATTTTCAATCAGTGAAACTATTAGTATAACCTGGAGAAACTTTAAGGCATCTTCTCCAAAAAACAACTGACAAGTCTGATTTGTATATGAAGCATCCCAGAGAAAAAAGATTAGCTTTGCAAAAGCGAACTTCTTGCTCTAATCCGGAAGTCCAGAGTCTACTGTTTTAAGTATTGCTAAGGATGTACTAAATGAAGAGCCGGTGCCTTCAAGCCTGAGTGCCTAATATTAGGCTCCTAAGTATGTGGCCTGATTTTAAAGAGATGCTGCAGCTCCCATTTCGTTTGGTTCAGCCAACTGTAAAAGGTTTTGTTCAGGGGGCACGGCTTGGAGATGGCGTTTTCAACCTTGTGGAAAACTCTCAGGTCCAAAGGGGTGCTCTACAGAGCAAAATATTCTCTGTAGGGATTTCATGTCTCAAGGTTTTATGATAAACGTTTTCCTTAATTCCAAAAGATGGCATTTGTACTCCTTGGGGTTTGTCTACAAATTCATCACAGTGTCAAACTCACTCATAACTGCTGAACTTCACCCGCGTTCTCACTGAAAATATGCTTGCTTGAACGGCATTAAACAGATTGTGCCCTGAATCAGCTCCACTCACGGAAAGCATTAGGACTGAGCAAGTACCAAGAGAATGAAATGCTTTCCAACCAGCCCTTATTGCACCGTTGGCTTTAAGTGGATACTTTGATTAGCTCTGCCCGTACGAGAAATGAAGATGGCAAACCTGTAGGCATCAATATTGGAGGCAGACTGGAAGCAGAAGGAGAGGTTTGGCGTACTTCTGGAAAAATGGCTCCTTCTTTGATAGGGGGGTTGTTTTGGATTATCCTCAACTAGCCATACGAGAGCTGACCCTCCCATCTATGGTACCTTGCCATGACTGAACCAAGAGTCCAGAAAGGGAAACAGGTAGCGGGGCAGATTGGATTATGAGATTCTGTCTAGCTCTTTTAGAAATAAGTCTGCCCACACCTTGTCTCCCCTGCATTCAGCTCTAATTATGGCCAGCGGAGACAAAAAGTCTGGACACTTTCTTTGCAGGCTGCAGTGCCCAGGTGAGTGCTGAATGCATTGTAGGGAAGGTTAGGTCAGGAGAAAGCTTGACTTCAAGCCCCAATGCCCAGGAGAGCTTTTGAGGGCAGCTAGCTGCTTACTGAGGGGGAGACCAAGCAGTTTTTAATGTAGATGGTCAGCACATTTGGGTCAGAGGGCAGTCTTTAGGGTAAAACTATATAACAACATAGTTAAACCCTGAAAGTCTCACCATTATCTCTAGAAGCCGTGGTGGAGGACGAGGTGGCCCTTGACATACACAGATGCTAATCATTTGAGACCTGTGAATATAAAAAGCAGAGCCTTAAAGCAGGTCATGAAGTCCCCCCACCCCGAGGCTGAGTTTATAAGATTTTTCATGAGATGAGAGGATGGAGAGGGACGTAAAATCCTTCGCCATTTCCTTTGGCTTTTGATTTTGTTGTGAGCCTTTGAATTGGCTCCGTCTCTTCCCTACTAACAGTGTCAATTTGTCTGGCACTCTTCTTCAAGTTGTTTTCTGCCTTGACACTATTCAATTGCTTGCTAGTTTGTGGGGGGTTTTTTCTTTTTGTCTTATTTTTTTGTTCTCCACAGGCTGGGTGCTGGTGTGCTCTCTCAGCTCTGCTTCTGCAAATTAAAAATCGAGCTAGAGAAACCTGTGCTCATGTCAAGTCAAACATTTTCCTTGCAATCTTGTTTCAGGTTAAACATGTTTATAATGCATTTTAATGCAGCCTTTTATGTGGAAGCATCCCCAGGTGTTAACACATCCAGTGCAAGGTGAGAAATAAGTTATTGTTGGGTAATCAGCTCAGGCTTCAAGTGAAGGCACCATTTATAAGTTTTGGTTTTTGCCTTGATTTTGACTCATGTATCTGGACCTGGTGAGTGAGACCAAGAACATAAGGATAATTGGCAATGGGTTGAAGAAATATGGTGAGGAATAATGCCAGTGCTTTGCGAGTCCTGATTCGAAGAATTACTCAGCAGCTTTCAGAATCGAGTGGCGTTGAAGAAGAGAGACCTCCCAGGAAAATACAGGATATTAAAAGTCAGCACGCGGCTGTTGGAGTGATATGCCCAGGGATAAGATAGCTTCATCTGAGCAAGATGTACTGCACTAGGATACTGGGTCATAGGATGCGGGTTAGTGGAGAGGATAACCACATCTGGGCGGCTGAATGCATGTGTGTGTGGCGCAGTGGCTGTGCTTATAAACTTGCCCATTGCTTTCGATATGGGGTCAGTTAGCTTCCAGCTGTTCGTAGCAGTCCTATGCTCGGTGATTGGGCCAAGTAGTTTTATTCTGTGGACAACTGTATAAAATAAAGACCCTTTTAGGCTCCAGTCTTCCCTCCAAGCCTGCAGACCCAGGTTACTTGGTTCTCAAGCTGTTTCATTCTGTGGGTCTTGAGACCGCTCTGTATTTAAAGCAAATCCGTGCCTCTGGACCCCAACAGGGTCTTTAAAATGACCCGTTCTGACCCCCGGCCATTCAAATGGGACACACTCCTTTTATTAGGTGCTTAGAGCAGTGGTTCTCTACCTTTTTGGACATGAGGCACCTCACTGGTCTCGAGGCATAACGGTTGTGAGTTGAGTGGCACCCAGTTTCAAAAACGGATTTATATAGTACTGCGCTTACTTCCTCGCACAGCATCTGGTCAGCAGGGGTGGAGGATCACCCAGGCAGGGACCTGGCTTATCTGCTTATCCCCTCTCACCTTGCCTATCTCCTGCTTACCGTCACGCACCCTTCAAAGGATCTGCTGGCACCCCGGGGTGCCCTGGCATCTTGGTTGAGAATCCTGGTTTAGAGGTAGCAGAGGGGTTTCCAAAGTTGGCAGCCATTAAAAACCAGTGGGAGTTGGATGCCTGACTCCTGAATCTGCCCCCGTATATATTTGTCCAGTGACGCTGGGAGCAGCTCGTAATGACACAGTAGCCTGTGGTACCACCGCTGTTAACAGGTTCTGTCTTTTCTTTTATTCCTTTTGATGGTGAAAGTAGCTGACATCCCTTGAAGAAGCATGAAAGATTCCCATGTATCTTTGCCTCAAGCACCTTCAGTAATAGAAAACCAGAATCAATTTCCTAGATTCGAAACGTCTTTATTTAGCCGTGTTGAGGGGTCACTTTTTTTTTTGGTTTGGTTTGGTTTTGGGGAAAGGGGATAAATGACATTTTTTTTTTTTTAGGCAGAGCATCCTTAGGAGTTAAAGATGGCCAGGACCTGGTCAGAGTCTCTGCCACTCCTTCAAGTATTGCCTGCCTTTGATCTCCTTTTAGTGGTGGTGTTGAGTGAATTTTTTCTCTTTCTTCTTTTTTTTCCCCCCTTCCCTTTGGTGTTTCAGACGAGACGCTCTGTTGACATTGTACCGTGGCACTAAGCAGCACTCATGCTGTAATGCTGTTATTTTTCACCAGCCAGCTGTTCCACTTTATACAACACTTAAGTAACAATTTCACAGCCATTACCAGCCTGCAGTAATGACACAGGCTGAAAGCTAAGTGCTAACTGGTTGTAAACTACAAAGAAAACTGGGAGATGTTAAAAAAGACACTTTGATAAATGAAAAAGGACATTGTCTACATTTTAATTGGTGGACTTGAAGCCTTTTTGTATCACTGGAGTGAACATGATGCTTAGCGGGTCATGAGACAGAATTGGGAAATCACTATCTTTATGTGCTTAGGAAATATATGTTCTTGATTTCAGGTGTGATGTATTGATTCAAGGAGTTTCCTTTACCTCTTTCTTCCTACCTTGCCTTGTACCCTGCCAGCCCTGACAGGTTTTCAGTGTGCAGGTACTCCCAGGGGCACTGCTTGCTTACACAATTGATCTGCAAAGGGATGAGCTGCATATAAAGGTCTCAGAGCTACACACAGCTGGTTAATACAATAGCAAAATAAAAAGCAAAGAATAATGCAAACTACAGGAAAATATATGGACTGAGCCTTTATTGAGCAAGTGAAGTCAAGTGAAGGGTTTTTCAGATCTCTGTTTTTGAGAAATACTTGGTTTTGGCTTTCAGTAAAGACCCGCTGGGCAGTTTTCTCTATGCTCAAAACATTAGAATTGGTTGAGTAATGCCAATTGCTCTTTGTGGCAAATTTTGATTTTTTTTTTTTTCTTTTCCATTTCCCTTTCTCCCCATTAGAAATCAATGGAAATTTCCATTTTTCCAGTATCTTTTTACATGTAAATTCAACTGTGCCAGATGCAAAATGCTTTAAAAAACCCTCTTTTTAATTTCTAGGTTTTTTAAAATTCAAATCAAATGTCGATCAAAATTCCTTTTTGTTTGGAAAATTTGACTTGATTGGCTTCTTAAATACATATACACATGTTATAATCTTCTAACATGAATTAATGGTGAATATGAAGGCCTGGTTGAATGTTTTATTTCACTGAAAAGTTGACTTTTTCCAATACATTTTTTTCACAAAATACTTTTCTTAAATGCAGCATTTTGGTTCTTAGCTGGAGAACTGGAACATTTCTGGGGGAAAAAATGTTCATTTTGCTGAAACTGTTTTTCCAAAGATACTAGGGCTGCATGAAGCTTCAGTCCCTGGTTTGATTCGGCAGAGATCCAGCCCGATTCAGTGGCCAAATTTCTGAATCTGAATCGAATCAGGAGACCCCTTAATTGGAGAGATTCAGAAACATTTAGAGATTTGGACACAGACACAGCTTTAAATGTTTGTCTGCATACCTCTAGGTACCAGGCGGCTCATGAATGCTGCAATGCTGGGGCACATGGAGTGTCCCACAGGAGCACGGGGGGCTCCCCAAGACACTCAGCAGCAGACCCAGAAGTGAACCAGAAGCACTTTTGGTCCACTTCGGGGTCAGCTGGGGAGCGTGCGAGGAGGCCCCCCCACCCCTGCAGCCTCGCCTGGCTCAGCAACTGGTGCCTCCTGGGCCTGGGGGTCACCTCGGCTGATCACCGAGCTGAGCGGGGGGGGCAGTGTGCTCCCTGGTGGACCTGGAAGTGGACTAGAAGCACTTCTGGTCCACTTCTGGGTTTGCCACCAAGCATGTGGGGGCCTCCCCCCTCGCTCCTGTGGGATGCTCCATGTGCCCCAGCGTCGCAGTGTTCACAAGGTCTGTAGAAAAACCTTGAGGTATGTAGAAAAAACATTTAAAGCTGTGTTTATGGCCGAATCACTGATTCTCCTTTTGGCATCTAATCTTCAGATTCAGCCAAATTGAATGAGGGACTGTAATATGAATCAACAAATCGAATCGCTGGGCCAAATCCAAATTGAATAGGGTCCATTTTGCACACCCCTAATACTCATCGTTTTCTGACTGACGCTACATGGAATGAAAAATGCCAAGCTATTGAAGTTTTTGCCCCTCTAACGTGACTGTATTAAGTGACCAGAAACACTTGTCATGTGGCCCCTGATCAACATGATCAGATCCTCAGATCAACGTGCTAACTGAGAGGCAACAGGTAGGAGGAAGAGAGAAAATATATATCGTTGTCATGAGTACGGTATGCCTGTTTGCTTATGTGCCTGATATTGCTCTTCCTACTTGTGTATTGTGAATCAATACATCAATAGATCAAAGGACACCATCAGAAGAGAATAAACAGGAAACAAAGCAATGACAGAGATAAGTATTTATTGGGAAATGTCTACCTGCTGTTTAGGTCTAGCCAGGGCCAAGATCAGGTTATTTTGCCGAGGCCAGGGCCAGGACCAAAAGACCACTAAACTGTAAAGACTTCTGCTTATAAAAAAAAGTAGGTGGGAGGAGGCAGCAGACGACTCTTTCGAGGAGAAATACTTCAAGCAGAGTATTTCAGTGATTGGGACTGAGTAAAATTCACAAAAAGTTGCAAGGAAAGGCAAAAGTTCAGATGAAGCAAGAAGCAGAGACTTTTTTTTTTTCTTTGAATGCTTTCCTCTCCTTGTAATGCACTGTTGGGGGAGGACACAGTATGTGTGTTTCCAAGAAGTCTCTTCAATCATCACAGGTCACAGTCTCCCGGGGAGACATTTTCTTTGCAGGCCTTAAATGCTGTCGAGCCTATTTTGTGTCACAGTTGGCAATGTAAGGGGACTGCATGCCAAGTATCCAGTCCAGGTATGCTTGAACCATGGGGTTTGTGTCACCTGAGTGGGATATAGTCAAGGAGGGACAACAGACAGGTCTAAGCCAGAAAATGCCCTGAAGCTGTGAGATGTGGAGGAAAGTAATTGAAGCCTGACAAAAACAGTATCATTTTCACTTTGGCAGTCTACAGTTTTAGGTATGCTAGTTGAAACAAAAAATGTGCCTTTGGTTATTATCAACCCAGTCTCACCCAGGTTCCTTCTTGATAACTGTTCAGTACTACTACCAGGGTGCATTGAGTGGATACAGTTTTGCCGCTCACCAACATTAGCAAACGCAACCTCAAGACACCTGAGAGAAAATGAATTAACATGGCTTTTGTGGAATCCATGGGTTTGTGGTAATTACGGCAGCGCATTTAACTGATTCCTCTGAAAAGAGTTAGGAACCTTTAATTCTGTAGAAAACAGCAATCTTGTTCTATTATTGTTTTCAGTCAAATTAGAGGTTTGGGGCTTTTAATAGATGACTAAATTAGACCTTATCAAAATCCTTTAAAAGAAACCCTGATCCTTAGACTGCAATTACTCCAGGAAATGCAGGCAAAAATTGGCATTTGTTTAGAAACATCAGAAGTCAGTGCTGGCTGGCATTTTGTTCCTGGGTGATGCAAATGTTGAGAGTAAACCGGCTTAAGTTGCTTGTCTGTTTTTGTGTACATCTTCCTGCTTTGTCACATAACCAGGGCTCTTGAAAACCCCCAGCTGGAAGATACCGAATGACACCAATGGGGGTTGCCTGTCCCTTTGTTGTTGTTGTTCTTTTTAAATAGATTATTTTTGGGGGGTACAAAAACAAGGGGTTTCCACATGTGTGGCCACTTCCTTAAGGCCTGAGTACAGACAGACAAAAAGCTCAAGGCTGAATCTATTCAATCTCTGCAGGTTAGTCTAAGCTGAGAAGATTGAACCGATAAGCAAGTGAACAGACATTCACTTTTGATTCAGGAAATGCAGCCACAGGGCTGCAGGGGCCCAGGCAAGAACTGGCAGTTTCTAGAGCATGCCTCTCTGCCCGGCTGGAGCGGACAGCTTGGGCTAAAGCTAGCCTGCCCATCCTGTGAGAGGGGTTCGTGGGTGGAAGTGCAAAGTATCCTGAGATGTTGGGGGAGACTGAGTTTACTTGAATCTGAAGGGGATGTGGGACAGAAGTTCAATAAACCAATTTAACCTAAATCAGTTAAGTCTGATACTACGTCCATCCAGATTTATCTTGCACCAGTTTCAGCCATTTTGAAAGTGGTTTATGTGCACTGAACTCTGCTGTGTTACAGATTTGAACCAGTTTCCTATCATGTGTACTGGTTTATGTGAAACTTCTGTCCCTAGCCTAACAGAACTCAGCTTGGGGGGCTTTATTCTCATTTACAGTAAGTCCTTCATAAATCAGAGGAAAATGACTACATATGTGTCTACACACACACACATCCACTTGCACATAATATCGGTTTCTATATATGGTGGGCCTTATTTTCTACTGGTATGCATGCAGAGTATGCATTTAAACCAAGCAACACGGGATGTAAAATGCTGCCTGTCTAAGGAAAGATGATCCATTGGTGAAGACATAGATTTGAAACCCTGCTCTACCCCAGGGTTGTGACCTTGGGCAAGTTGCTCAGGCTCACCCTCCGCAACAGGACTCGGGTAGAATTTAGTCTCTTAAATCCACGAATGTGAACTTCAAAGTTCAAAGGCATCAATGTGTTCACTTAAAAAAAAGTTCCCTTTAACTAAAAGTTTTATGTCTAGGCATTCCAAGAAATCTGTGCTGTCTAGTCTGTGCTGAGCAGTTTGGTGCTTATTTCATACCAAAGGCCCTTAGGAGTCCCTAACTAGGTGTTCTTCTACCTACAGGCTCTGAGACAACTAACTGTTTAGAGAATTAACAATTCATGGGACCAGAAAGAGGGAGCAGGAGGGAGCACAACTCTCTACCCCATGGCCGAGGCCCTCATCTGGGCAGGAAAACAGCTGAATTCCTGTGTCTCTCTGAAGGATGTTAAATGCATTTTTTTCTGTGACCATTTAATGTTAGATAAATTTAAAGTCCTTGGAACAGGGACCAGACTCTGGTCTCCCCTTGCCTGTGAAACTGTGCTAACCTCCAGAATAGAAAGGCGTCCCTTGCACTAGGGCACATGACTGTTAGATATGGGGCCACAAGACACTGGGCCAGGAGAAGCAGTTCAGTTTTCAAAAGTAGGGTCTTAATTGGGTTTCTAAACCCCATATTGGGATGTTGTAATCGGCATTAATGCTTGTTCATTTGGATGAGCTAGTTAGGTGACCAGATTGAAAAGCTGGCCCAGTAGTATGGATGGGATATAGAGTGTGCCAGTTCATAACCGTTACCTGATCTTGAGAGGTCCTAAGCACTCACAACCCCCAATGAAAGTAATTTGGAGTAGTACTGTCTGGATCTATCCCAAATGTCCCCATTCAGCTGTCCTTCTTCCAGCAGTACAGAAACCAGGCAGCAGATACCTAAATGTCATTCCCCCAAGTTAGCTGGAACCGGAATCTGTTCCACCTGTCTCTTTCTGACTCTCTCACTTTTTCTTTAGTGAGATTGCAAGGAGTACAGTTTTGTTCCTCAAACTATGATCTGGCCACTGGTGACTCTTCCTGAGGGATGTAGCTGGAATCGCATTTAAGAGTAAATAATGCATCATACTATGGTAATGTTAGAGTGATATTGTAGTCATGATGGTCCAGGAATGATGCGAGAGGCAAAGATTTCTTCAGGTGGTATCTTTTATTGAACCAACTGCCTAGTTGGGATAGAGTTAGACATGCTTTCAAATACTAGACATTTGAAAGCTTGCCTATCTGGGTCCTAGCTATACAGCTGGACCAATAAAAGATAGCGCCTGAAGAAATCCTTGCTTCTTGCATATTGCGTCATGCTAAAGATGCCCCAAATTGTCAAATTAGCACAGAAGAATGTGCACCTAAATTGCCCAGTCTCCGTTCTTTTACGGTGCTAAGGCTAGTATTAAATTATAGTAGCTGTCATTGATCTAGTGAAAGAACAAAATAGATAGCATCTATATTGTCCAAGTTTATTGAAAGAGTCTCATGCCATCTTATTTTGTCAAGATGCTGTTCTCAAAGGATTTCATAGAAAATCTTCTAGGGAGGCAGAGCCAATAAAGCTTTCTACTGATACTGAGATCTCTGTGTGGTCAGCGCTGTTTACAGAAAGCCTCAGACACTTTCTTTTTGTTTTCATAATTGAAAACTTGCCAGAATGCTGAATGGATTTTGTATGTGAGATATTTAGCAAATATAATTAAACTGTAACCTTGTGACAGCTCATGTGTTGGGATATTTGACCCCACTGGAGTTTTTTCCTTTTTTTTTTCTTTTTTTTAACATCTTTGAAAGCCAGCATCACAAGAAACTCTCAATTCAGCAAATTTGGCCAACATTAAAGAAAGCTAGAGTAAAAAAGAGACACTTCCACTATTATAAAGTGATATATTCAGATATCTGTATTTTTTTAAAAAAAGAGAAATCCAGTGAAACTAAAAGCAGCTTAATGAAATTAAAAAGAGAAACAACATTTTTTCTTATTTAAACATCTCCCCTTGCAGCAGTGGTAACCCCAAACCAAAGCTGCTCTGCAAATGCATGAATACAGAACCCCTTTCTCTGGGCTTTTAAACTAGCCCTGTCACGGTACAGTCTGAAATGTCAACCCATTAATTTTGCACATGAATTTTCAAATGCAAAGCAATTACACATGCATGAAGTTGAGCGTTGGCATAAGTGTCTAACTGGGACTCAAAGACTTGTTTGAACCCAAGGTGGAACTGAGGAGGCTGGGCTTTTGGTTGTAGCTGTGTTGGTCTAAGGACATAGGCAGGCAAGGTTTTTTGAGTAGAGGAAAAAAGGTCTTGGCAAACTTTCAAGTGCAACCGCCCTTCTTCAGGCATAAGACGTCTCCACGTTCTCATTGACATCCTGACACATTTTTAGCTTCTCTCGTTCCTTGGGGGTCTCAGACCAGCAGAGACTCCTCATGCCTGAAGAAGGGTGATTGCACCTGAAACCTTGCTAAGAACTTTTTTCCAACTGCTTAGTTGGTCTAATAAATCTATTAAAAAACCTTGCCTAACTGAGGAGGCTACTTTTACTGTCAATATGAAATGGAGAAACTTAAAAAAAAACAAATCCCCCAAAACCCAGTAGTATAAATGACAAAAAATTGTAGCTTCACTTTGAACTTAAATTTAGCAATCTAGTGTGTTGTGGAAAGGAAATGTAAATGTAGTTCTAATTATCTGTGCATTGATAACGTTTTTATCTTGACTTGATAACATGTTTATCTTCAGTCTGCCTTTTTAATCTGTAGGCAGAAGGCCGGGCAGAGTGGCACTTTCTAAACTAACTTGTTCAGAGAGACGTGAGCTTTCTTAGGCTATAGTCTCCTTCTTCAGCTGCTACAGGGAGACTTAATTCTATTATATCCTTTCCTCCTGCTAATGTTGGCCGTCTATAATGAGCAATGGCATCTTTAGAGGGCCAATAATGAGAAAACAATGAAGATCCATGTAACAGCTGGAAATGACATTCTGTATCTAATTGTTGACATGCACTCTTGTTCCTCCTAGGGCAAAGGTGAAGAAAGGTGTGAATATTTTCAGTGTCAGAGCCAGCAGCCCATACTTATGGGACATTAGAGAGAACATGGATTATTCTGGGAAATATGCACCAGCTGTTATTGTTTGCCAGAGGAAATCTGCTACCTCCGAAAATAGGTAGGTCATTGCCAGTATTTTTAATGACTGACAAGCAGGGGTGGCGGTTTGTTTTTATTCTTAAAGGTGATGCGTCTTCTTGGCTATGGTTTTGAATAACTTTCATTGTTGTTTCCAAATATACACCGTAAATGCATCAATAAAAAAGCCGGTGCTAGCTCTAGTTTATCATTCTGTACTTACTGTATGCATTTTAAACCAAAGAGTACTTAAAGAAAATGAAAACGAACAGGAAATATTCATTTCACAGGAATATTTCAAAGGCCTTGTCTCATCGCTTTGAATTTAATTCAGCCTTATTGTTCAGCCTTTTCTAATTATTTGCTGCCAGCTGGTCAGCGATTATATTGGTGGCCTGTTCATTACAGTCCTTTTTGTGTGCTGGACTTTCCAGAGGGAGCAAAAGCATATTCCCGGCATGTTTTTTAAGTGATTTTTTTTCTATGAATTGTTAATCAACAGTAGGAGACTTGATCTTCAGTCATTAAATTCCCACTATGTGATCATTGATGTACTACTACATTGACCCTTAAAACAGTCTTTGTTTGGCAGTTGGTTGTTTCAGTTTCTTAGCATGGGTGCGTGTTATAAAGAGTAAATGTTTGTTACCTCTAGTTTTCACTTCATTTATTGTTCCTGGAAAAGCATGGGGGCAGCTGGCAATGAGCTGGAGTTTTGTCGTATTTTTAGGTATTGCTGTTAAACTCGCGTTATAAAGAGGGAAGCCAAATTCTGGAATGATTTATCTGCTGTGAAAATGCATTGATCTAGCCCGGGTTTGCAGCGAATGCAGGATTTGGGGATTTTTTATTAAAAAGAAAAAAAAACCCTCTTACTATTAAATGCAGTGAGCTCAGTGGGTGGGAATGTGAAAAGAAGGGGGGACTTCCGTTTCATTTTCAGATGCAAGTTTGTCCGTCCTTAAAAGAATTCAGGGTCAGATCCCTCTTGCACTATATCCTGATTTTCCTCCCCTAAACTGCATACAGTATTATAGCTGGCCGGACTTTATTGGTCAGAGAAGTGATGTCTATATGCCCAAGGTCACAGCTTTCTCCTCAATAAAAGAATCTGTCGGTCAGCTTCTTAAAGGGCCTGATAACACTCATCAAAATCAGTGAGATCTTTCCACTAAATTCATTTGGGTTTGGATCAGGCCCAGAGTGGTTATTATGACAGTAAATTATCTACCACCATCTGCCCTTTTATTTTGTGACTGGGCAGCACGGAAGAGCATTTCCCTAATTCCTCTTCAATAATGTAAAAATGTAGTGTGCTATTGAGGATGAATCGAGTTTGGCAACTTTTTCCATTTTTCCATATTTTCTTGGACGTGAGCACTGGGCGACGGCCTTTCAAACATGACGTTTTCATTATCCTACTTCAGTTTTAACTCAGTGTTGCACATCTTCTTTCATATGCCGTCTATGAGAAGGAGGAGTAGTATTATTAGTAGTATTGCATATATGATAGTGTTGCTCTCTAGACCTGCGGTGAGCTTTGCTTCAGGATTGGGGCCTTGGGAACCTAACATAAAGATTAATTAAGGGGAGCTTGTCAGGTCTTTAGGCTGACTGGTACCCAGCCCCGATGCCCAAAAGTTTTGGACGATTGTTCCCAAATGAAATAATTAAGACTTCATTTTTACTTCACGTTTTACTGAAATGCTCAAAAATAAAGTCAAGGAGACATATCGCAATGCTAAGCTGCTATTAATAACATCGGATAAAAATGAAGCATGACAGCAATCCAATCAATGTCAAACCCAGAACATTAGACCCAGTGTTGGACTGGAAATTAAAACATCAAATTAAGTAATCCAATTAACAGTAAAAATAAGCAATCCAATACATTCTGAAGAGGATTCATAAAAGGTGGCTGTCTGTGCATAAACCCCAAATGGAGAATTTTACCAAGTCAATCAAATGCATGATATGAATGGTTAGTCATCATAATACTCTAACCAAACTATTATCGTTGCAGCAGTTGGGCTGCAATCTCAGAGGCAATTAATTCTTCCTTGCGAGACAGTAGTTCTTATGTACCGTCTACTCTTTTCCTCCTCCCCTAACATAAATGCTACAACAGGCTTCAACAGAACCGTTCCAGGAGTTTGACAGCCCTTATTTATCAGAATTTACATATGATGATCTCAAAGCTCTTGGGAACTTTAAATGTAGAACATGTCATAATTAATATTGTTGTGAGACAACATTTAGGGCTATTATGCATGGGAAATGTTTCTGTTAGGAGTGTTTCCTGAGTGACTTGTATAGATGTATGTCTTCGCACACGCACACACCCTCGCAAGATCTGAGCTACAGTCATGCAGCTTAAAGTAAGTTGCACAATCACAGATCAGGCCCCACATGTACAGACCGGATTTCCTGGTGCCAGAAGCCGCACTAGGAACACAGTGTAAGTCCAGGAAGGAGAAAGGGAAGTTAGCAGATCTGGGGCAGGTTGACTGGACTGTGGGGGCTGGTGGGTCTGTGGTGGGGGTTGTCCATCCAAGGGTAGGGGTGTTGGGGGTACTAAAAATAACTCAGTCAGGATGCAGGATTAGGAAAAATGCAGCCCCGAGGCTGGGGCAAATGGCTGGGCTTTCCCAGCCCTAGTTCCAAACTTGTGCAGATGCTCAGTAAATCGGGGGAATCAGTTCCAGACCTAACTTAGTTCACCTCCTCAGGTGAACTAAGTTAGATCTGGCCAGCCATTTTTCCCCTGCTATAACTTCTAACGTATGTACAGATGGACATTTAGATCGCCCTAACCCTAGGTAGGTCAATCTAAGTATAATGTCTGCATTAGGGGTGTGTGAAATGAGTCCTGTTTGATTTGGATTCAGATTTGGCCCAAATCGGGGACAGTGATTTCGTTCGTTGATTCAGATCACTGTCCCCAATTCGATTCAGCTGAATCCGAATCTGAAGATTCAATGATGATTTGGAGAATCAGCGATTCGGACATAGATACAGCTTTAAATGTCTTTTCTGCATACCTCGAGGTACCAGCACGACTCGTGATCACTGCCATGCTGGGGTGGATGGAGCATCCCACAGGAGTGCAGGGGGGCCCCCCACATGCTTGGCAGCTAACCCAGAAGTGGACTGAAAGTACTTCTGGTCCATTTCTGGGTCTGCCAGGGAGCGCTGAACCTCCGTGACTCAGTGATCAGCTGTGAGGGGACCCCAGGTGCCCCCCCCACACCCAGGAGGCACCAGTCGCTGAGCTGGAGGGTGGGGTATGGGTGGCCCCCCAGTGCGCTCCCTGGTGGACTCAGAAGTTTGCCAGAAGTGCTTCTGGCCTGCTTTTGGTCTGCTGCTGAGCGCCCTGTGGACCCCCACCCCCCCTGCGCTCCTGTGGGATGCTCCATGTACCCCAGCATTGCAGTGTTCACAAGCCGTGTCTGGTACCTCGAAGTATGTAGAAGAAACAGTTAAAGCTGTGTCTATGGCGAAATCACTTAATCTGTCCGAATCCATTTGGAGGGTTCCGATTCGATTCGGAGAGATTAAAGGGTCCTCTGATTCGATTCAGATTTGAAGATTTGGCCACTGAATTGAGCCGAATCTCCACCGAATCGAATCAGCAACCAAAGCTTCGCATGGCTTCTAGTCTGCATGTACCCACGTGCACACACAAGCAACACAGCCACATTGTCTTATGGTTTGATGTATAACTTCTTTTGCCCAGGTGATCAGTTTTTAAGACTTCAGAAGAACAGACTTTCCTCTAAAACATAGTTCAGTAACCTACAGTTCATGGACCAGAACCAGTCCATAAAGACTGGATCTTGCCTACAAAGCCTATGAGGCAGTTGGAGATTCATGGGGAGGACCCCTTCCCCTTGTTAGCCTCAAGCGTCCCCTTCACACAGACCCTCCTCTGGAGACACTGCCGAGGTGGGGAGGTATCTGCATAGTCAGCAGCCAAGAGGTTAACACATGCCCCATACTGCAACCACTGCCTTGTCACCATTTAATTTACCATTGCTGATTGCTGCTGGCAATGGCATTTGGTGGCACATGGAGACTGGAGTGAGCAGTCACTAGTTTTGGAACTTTTCTAACTCTGCTTTCAAGCCTCTCTCTCAAAAGTCTTCAGACTAACCTAGTCCCACAAAGTTTGAATGAAGCCATCCTCAATGAGCCACAGTTTCTAAAAGTCCTACTTCATTCAGCAATTAAAAAAAAGGCATTTGGAGCATTGCATACCTGTAAGTCTGCAACACCCTTCTATGACACCCCCCCCCCCACACCTCTCAAAAGTAAAAAACAATCTGGATACACTTTGGAGGAAGATGATGATGCAGACTTATCTGAATAAAAGGTCTTAAACTATGATTATGGCACCAGTTTACAGAAGCTTTAATATAAAAATGTTACAAACATAGATGACTGGATAAAAAGAGCGCTCAACAGAACCAGTCACTCAGCATTAGGACGTCAGCAAAATTAAAAATTAATTCAAACTTGTGATCACCTCCTCATCCCCAATGTCTCTTTTCTGTCTTTTCTGTTGCTGTCCTAGAATGAGGTTGTATGTCAAAGAGTTTATTTTTTGGAATCGTATTTCCATAAAGAAAGGCTTATCAGGATGAAATCATCTTGAGCCTTAACATTTACGTTTTTATATAACGTCTAAATTTGTATATACATTATGTTTAAATATTTTTTATGCACACACGTGTGTGTATGTGTGTATATATCTATATCTATCTACCTAAAGATACCCGTATGCATATGTTTGGGTAATATATATACACTAATGCCAAAATCTACAAATAAGGAAAACAATATGTTAACAACCAGGGGACACTATTTCCACTAACCTTAGCAGACAGCAAATTTTTCCTTACCCTGATCTAGACAAGAGAATATAAATTCACCTAGGCAATTTCCTACCCCAATATCCTCCAGCTGCGGTCCATGTATCCTCTAAATATGTTCCATGGTACTGAGTTGTATTTTAGTTTTTCTCCATCTCACTTTCCATAGGCAAGACTGAAATTTGCTTAACTTTTGAAAACTTCTTTTTGTCCAGACACCAGTTACTATATAAATAAAATTTAGAATATTAGGAATGCATTACTTAACATGCTGTTTTCTTTATTCATTTTTAGGACTAAGGTCAAGTATTACATGGGGAGGGGCATGCCGAGAACTTATTGGAAGTGATTCCTCTTGCTCTTTGTATGTTTGAAGACATTATCTTCAAAAAGAGGCTAGATAATCACCTAGCTGGGGTCATTTGATCCCAGCACTCTTTTCTGCCCATGGCAGGGGGTTGGACTTGATCTGCTCAGGTCCCTGCCAACCCGACCAACTATCAGCTATGAAACTCTTCAGGATGGATGGCAGTTAAATATTGATGCATGTGTTATCAAGTTGTTTGCCTCCATAGTTCATTTTATAAACTCTACAGACTCAATTTGCATATTGTTTAATTACTCTTAAAAATCGGAGATCTGATCACATGAATGCAAAGGTGGCAATGTTAATTAACTTGAGATTCGGTGCTTTTGTGTTTCTGATAGTTTTACATGGATCAGAAAATAGTGTTAATAAAGCTAACTTACTGTGACAGGTGTAATTTCACGGATTAGGGAGACACTTGTGCAAGTGACAAACTGAACCCGGATGCCTCAGCATTTCTTTATCTAAGTTTTGAAATATATCACTCATTTTATTTGGAGAGGTGTTGGCACTAAAAGCTTATCATAACGGGATTAACATATAAATATTATCACAGCCAGCAGGATGTTTCTGACTGAATACGAACAGCAAATATTATGAGTCTGTATCAGAATCGCTAATGAAGGCCATCTGTCAAGTATCATTTGGCGTTCTCCGTGCCCTGCTCATCATGGACTTGTGACAGATTAATGGTGAAACATCCACAGATTTTTTCCCCCTGATTACTCAGATTTTTGCCTTATGCCATAATAAGTGTGTAACTAAACCCTGACTTCTGAGATAACGAAATGAGGTAATACCTGTGACGTTTGTACTGCCTTTACATAATGAATCTTTGGGAAACACCTGCCATTCCTCTCTTTCCACCTAGGTAGTCACCATAGTTTATAGAAACAACACACTCCATGAATTTCCTGGGGACTCAAATATTTTAACATGGGAAAAACTTATCTATCAACTGAATCGAGTAAATAGGCATTTTTTTTTTTTTTTGATAATTAGGTTTCTGTGCTATCATTCATCAGACATAATCTGCCCAGACAAATAGGAGGGGACTCTGAGGATGAAGACATATAGTGGTTCAAGGTTTTTTGGGTAAATCCAGTATCTTTTATTAGATCAACTCAAATAGTTGGAAAAAATTCCTCTTTGCGAGCTTTCAGGCACCAACACCCTTCACCAAGCCGAGGAAGTATCTGCAGTTGGTCTGTGCCCTTCTTTGAGCAGGTCTAGAGTTGCCTCTGCATCTAACTAGAAGATGGGTATTTCTGCAGCTGTGCCGTGACGGATATGAGGAAGAAGGATGCCTGAAGCCCAAGACATCTGGCTTTTATTCTCTGGAGACTTCCTGGTTGTCTTCGGTTTGTCAGCAGGGGACCGGAGTTTTAAAAATAAATACATGTTTAAAGGCTGAGCAGGATTTTTGGGGGCACCTCACTCCTCCTGATTTCACCTTTTAAGGTTCTGGCTTTCTGGTTCTCAATTTCCCATCTATAAAATGTGGTTACCAGCATATTCCTAAAACACAGAGGTGTTGGGAGTACCTTGAAGATGGTGAGGCCTTCTGATACTATGGTAAGGGAAGAAGTAAAATTAAAATAGCAAGACACAAGTCAGTCTTGGTGCCGTAAGCTGTTCTGTTCCTATTAAAATTAAAGACCATTAAGCATTTTCAATTGCACATATTCTGCACAACGTAGGATATTTTTCCATACTCAGAAGGGATTCAAATTCATTTATCCACCTAAGTAAAAAAAAACAACAACCCAGTAATAGTGGAAGCTTGGATCTTTTGAAGCAGAACCTCAAAGTCTGGATCCGGCTATTTTAACTTTCTCCGTCCCCACATTTCATGGCAACTTAGCATGGTCCTGAGATTTCGAATACTCTGTAATCATCATTACACTAGC
Organism: Gavialis gangeticus; assembly: GCF_001723915.1. Classification (NCBI taxonomy): domain Eukaryota; kingdom Metazoa; phylum Chordata; order Crocodylia; family Gavialidae; genus Gavialis; species Gavialis gangeticus. Next base: position 24,379,909 of record NW_017729001.1, read on the forward strand.
CAGGTTGCCAAGGTAGCATTTTCAAGGAATTTTTGCCCCTTGCACTTTGGAGGTATAATCCTCCGCTATAAAGGAGTGCCAGCAAAACCCTGCTATGATTGAAGTGAAGTGAGAATCTGGTTCATTAATCATTGACAAGCCTGTGAGCCTAATTTTGCTTTCAGCTGCACATGTGTGAAGAGAACGGAAGTGAAATATTCATATGTTAGCCCTGTTAAATTAATAGTCGACGGCAATGCTTCCTTGCGTGATGCCAGGAGCTGTGCCTGTGTCCCGCATTTCCCAGGGAAATGTATTCCCTTCTGCCAGGTTTAACTCTTCTCAACAGTTTTACTTGAGTGTGAAACCAAATAAATATTAGCTGGGGACAAGGAAGGAGGAACATGTGGTAACCTTCCCTTGGGCTTGCCCACATAATCATTCATTGTTATTATGTATATGTGTGCGGGTATGTTTAGTACTCTGTATTTCTCATTTTCAACCCATTAAATTATGTAACATCTAGGTTTGGTGTTACCACTGCAACGAGTTACTGCCTCGTTCTTTTACTTGTTGCAGCTGCCATTATGTTTGATAGACTCTCAAGAGTGCTATAATCCTAAAATACAGTACGGCTTTCTTTGCTGAAAAAACAAAAAGCAACACATTGGGTATAAATAACAGTCCAATAGACACAATAATTATATTGTTTGGCTTGCTGGTGTTCATCAGTGCACTTCATAAGTGTGGCCGTGTGTTACAGATCATCCATAATTTGGGTTTTGGGGGAGTTTTTTCTCCTTGTGATCTGTGTTTTCACATATCCATGCAAGCCAACTGTATTTTTCTGCGAGGGAAGATAAAGCTATCTGCTCAATGGAATTACAAAAAATGCATACCCCAGCTAAAAAATACCGGGTGTAATATGCTCCTTCCTATCATGAATCATGTGTGCTCCAGTTTGCCATAAGATAAACGACGGAGATTGAAATTGCGGCAAGAAAATAGTTCTATGAGCTTCACCGGTTTTTAACTAAAAATACCTGACAAGATATTGCAGTAGTAATACCGGTAATGGGAAGATGCTGTATGTAGGTAATTACATGGCAGCCCAAGAGGACTTTTTTCACGTGAAGCAGAGCTCCATGCATGTGCTGATTGGAGACATTTATTCCAATTTGCTTTCTTCTTTTAAGTAACGGAGTTTCAATATTGCTTTCCTGCTTTTTGGAGCGCTCAGCGGACTGCTCCAAGCTTATACACACCTGTTCCCTGACACACGGACCAAAGTCTCCATTTCCCCGCACCTTGTGTGGTCCTTCTCACGAGAGCAAAGTAAACTGAAAATGCTGCTATTCTGACTTACAGGGTTGTTGGTTGTAACTGTGTTGGTCTAAGGACACAGGCAGACAAGGTTTTTGGGGAGATCTGATATCTTTTATTAGACCAACTACATCATTGCAAACATTTTGACTTGGGTTACATGTATTTTGCATTGGCTAGAACAGGTGCAGGGAAATGGTCACTTCATTTCAGTTTTGCATATATTGCCATATAATTTTCTGAAGGTAAGTTTGGGTTAAATCTCATTGAAGCTGATCGGCTGGAATAAGTGCGTAACCGAATAGCTAAAACAAAGCGAGCACCACCCAAAATGCACATGGCATGGCTCAAGTAGGTGAACCCTGGGGCTCAAATGGTCTCCCTAGAGATAGATATAGTAAACACAAAGGTCAGGGCTTTGATTGATGGAGCTGTTGGTTTCTATTAACGAGAGAGGAGAGCCGCAGAAACAAATGCAGAGAAGGAGCAGAAAGACAAGGGGATGTCCTGAGATGAACTGAAATTATAGCCCTGAGGAAGAGCCTGAAGATAGGGACTGAGCATTCGCTAAAAGAGGCTTGGAATGTAAATAGTCGGCAAAGAAAGTTTTCCGTGGACATGGTTGCAGTCAGACACAGGAAAATGGGACTCCATCCTCAATTTCTGCTCCTGAGTGCAACACTCTGCAAAAGTTTAAAAAGGACTCCCCATTTAAGTAAAAAAGAGACAGCAATAGACTCAGCTGACCCGGGACTTGATTTCCAGCACTTCCCATCTTCCAGTCTTGCTTACATCTGATGGTCAAAGCATGGCGGGGACCAGCTCTCACATTTTATGCAATCTGTATTTTGTCCTATTCACTTCTTCTTAAATTGATGGAATATATGATGAAAACATACATTTATTAGAACACGGATTTCACATGACAGCAATTTTGATGCCTTGATTTTTTTTATTATTATTTTTTTTTCATCTTGAAATGTTACCAGGACCTGACTCTTGCTAGGCCATTAGGCCAATTTAAAGTTTCTTAAGCTGAGCAATGTAGACCTGAGGCATTTAAAATTACCTCTCTTTTCCTTTATACTGTGTACCCAATGTTAATATATTGGAAAAATAGGCTGTACCATTGAGATACAAATGAAAGAGGAAGAAAATAAATGTATTAACCAATGACTAGTAGATAGAATTTATTAGGGAACTTTTTCACCTGTTTATTTCAAAGAGACTCATCCATTTAAAAAAAAAAAAAAAAAAAAAAGATACCAGGAAAAAAATGCTTCAAAGACATGCAGATAATTTCCTGACATCTTAGAGGTGGACCCTGTTTCAGTATCTTTGACCTTTATGTAAATCTGGTACTACCGGGCACTTCAGCTGCTCTTACGAAGGCAAAGTTTCGTTTTAATCTTAACTGAACTTTAAGGTTCTCCATAGGAAAAAGGCCAATGTCTTTGTTTGGGAGCGGGGTGTCGTTAGACACAGGGAATTAAATGACAACGAGTGTTGAACTGATGTCTTGGAAGCATTCTGGAAAAAAGAAGTGGGGTTTTTTCTTCAGTTCTTCACGGTGATATTCTTTTCCAGTTGAAAATTCATAACACGTTTTTATAGAACTGCCATCTCCAAACAGCTTGCAAATAAAGATACAAATGGGTTACTTAACTGGTAGTCAGAAGCCAGCGTTTCATCGTGGTCCTTGTTGTCAGGAGTCGCACAATACAAGGACGACATAGCAGCTGTTATAAAAGTCTTATATCCCACTTCTGCAGGCCTTGGAGAAGTTGGTTTAGTTTCGTGTCTCTTCCATGGCCCCAGAAAGCAGGGACTTAAAGGCACTTTTGTGACAATTGTCTGCATCCATGCCTGCAATGCAAGAACGGACCAGCTGAGAAACGGCCCCAGAGCCTTTGCTTTGCTGGCCAAGATTAAAAACCATTCCTGCCTTCCATGACTTTGCAAGTATGTGGCAGCTGTGTAAATGAGGGTACTAACTGAAAGCACAGCAGATCAATCCTGACTCCTTCCTTATGTAAGAAGGTGGATGAGGCTCTGTCTGCACTAAAAGCGGTCTTCTGTATTTAGTGCGACACTATTTGAATGGGTTGCTGTGCCCAGCTGTATAGAAAATAAGTCAGATGAACAACTGGACGACAAGGCAATCTTGCCTTGGCCTGATAAATCCCTAAATAGTCTGGTGCCAGATGATGATCTGCTTCCCCTCCCGCATCTTCATTCCTGGAACCCCCCCCCCCCCCCCCCCCCCC